>NC_060181.1:14541600-14899100 GCF_021184085.1 Oncorhynchus gorbuscha | reverse complement strand
GTTCTTGTCTAATAAACTGGAAACACAGTTTTCTCTACTGTGTCTGACTTCTCTGCCGCCAGCACTCACCCCCTTACACACGTCTCAGTGTTGAGAATGTAGAGCTCTTACACACGTCTCAGTGTTGAGAATGTAGAGCTCTTACACACGTCTCAGTGTTGAGAATGTAGAGCTCTTACACACGTCTCAGTGTTGAGAATGTACAGCTCTTACACACGTCTCAGTGTGAGAATGAGCTCTTACACACGTCTCAGTGTTGAGAATGTAGAGCTCTTACACACGTCTCAGTGTTGAGAATGTACAGCTCTTACACACGTCTCAGTGTTGAGAATGTACAGCTCTTACACACGTCTCAGTGTTGAGAATGTAGAGCTCTTACACACGTCTCAGTGTTGAGAATGTAGAGCTCTTACACACGTCTCAGTGTTGAGAATGTACAGCTCTTACACACGTCTCAGTGTTGAGAATGTAGAGCTCTTACACACGTCTCAGTGTTGAGCTCTTACACACGTCTCAGTGTTGAGAATGTAGAGCTCTTACACACGTCTCAGTGTTGAGAATGTACAGCTCTTACACATGTCTCAGTGTTGAGAATGTAGAGCTCTTACATGTCTCAGTCTCAGTGTTGAGAATGTAGAGCTCTTACACACGTCTCAGTGTTGAGAATGTAGAGCTCTTACACACGTCTCAGTGTTGAGAATGTAGAGCTCTTACACACGTCTCAGTGTTGAGAATGTAGAGCTCTTACACACGTCTCAGTGTTGAGAATGTAGAGCTCTTACACACGTCTCAGTGTTGAGAATGTAGAGCTCTTACACACGTCTCAGTGTTGAGAATGTACAGCTCTTACACACGTCTCAGTGTTGAGAATGTAGAGCTCTTACACACGTCTCAGTGTTGAGAATGTACAGCTCTTACACACGTCTCAGTGTTGAGAATGTAGAGCTCTTACACACGTCTCAGTGTTGAGAATGTAGAGCTCTTACACACGTCTCAGTGTTGAGAATGTAGAGCTCTTGAGACACAATTGCCTCAAAGTCAAATACTGCAAAACACACACATCTGGGAAAATGTTACAGGACAGGCGTGTGTGTGTGCGTCAGTGTTTAATTGCGTGAAATATAACAGTATGGATACGTTGGGGATACAGAAACACAATCAGGACTTCCACAGTCTTCCAAATTCTTGTGATTTTCTTTGGAAAATAATTGACTAGGGCTGCCCATTTAATTAGCAGAAGAATATAATTTAGCCCCTGTGTTATGAATAATGTTGAATAACTTTATGAGATATCTGTGGGTGCATTCCAAATGGCATCCTATTCCCTACATGAGAAACCACAGGTACAGTATACAGTATATGGGCCTATTGGCACTGTGCATTCGGAAAGTATTCAGACCCTTTGACTTTTTCCACATTTTATTAAGTTACAGCCTTACTCTAAAAAGGATGCAATTGTTTTTTTCCCTCATATATCTACTCACAATACCCCATAATGACAGAGCAAATGCATTAAAAATAAACAACTGAAAAATAACATTTACTTAACTATTCAGACCCTTTACTCAGTACTTTGTTGAAGCAACTTTGTCTACAATTACAGCCTCGATTCTTCTTGGGTATGATGCTACAAACTTGGCACACCTGTATTTGGAGTTTCTACCATTCTTCTCTGCAGATCCTCTCAAGCTCTGTCAGGTTGAATGGGGAGCGTTACCACACAGCTATTTTCAGGTCTCTCCAGAGATGTTCGTTTGGGTTCTAGTCCAGGCTCTGGTTGGGCCACTCAAGGACATTCAGAGTATTGTCCCGAAGCCAGTCCTGAATTTTCTTGGCTGTGTGCTGAAGGTTATTGTCCTGTTGGAAGGTGAACCTTGCCCCAGTCTGAGGTCCTGAGCTCTCTGGAGCAGGTTGTACTTTTCTCTGTTCATCTTTACCTCGATCCTGACTAGTCTACAAGTCCCTGCCGTTGAAAAACATCCCCACAGCACATGTCCAATCAGTACTTTCCGAATGCACTGTACATAGAATAGGGTGTCATTTGGGACACATCCTGTGTTTCACGGGGCAGATAGAGAGAGGGATACAGAGAGAGAAAGAGAGAGAGACAGAAAGAGAGAGAGAAAGAGCGAGAGAGTGAGACAGAGAGAGAGAGCAAGAGAGAGCGAGACAGAGAGAGCAAGAGAGAGAGAGAGAGAAAGAGCGAGAGAGAGGGAGAGAGAGCGAGAGAGAGAGAAAGAGCGAGAGAGAGCGAGACAGAGAGCGCGAGGGAAAGAGAAAGAGCGCGAGAGAGAGAGAGAGAGAGAGAGAGAGAGAGAGAGAGAGAGAGAGAGAGAGAGAGAGAGAGAGAGAGAGAGAGCGAGAGAGAGTGCGACAGAGAGAGCGACAGAGAGAGCGAGAGAGAGCGAGAGAGAGCGAGAGAGAGAGCGAGAGCGAGAGAGCGAGAGAGAGAGAGCGAGAGAGAGAGCGAGAGCGAGAGAGAGAGAAAGAGAGAGAGAGAGCTTCCTCCTTCACTTCCCCATCAGATCCATGTGGGACTAATTGTTTACATTGAAGAAGGCTCAAGAAAGAGATGGACACGAATATGACATATGGAAACAGTAATTGAGAAAGTGAATGGGAAATTGAGATGGTCGGGTTATTGCCTGGAGTTAGCGGTTTAACCTTGATGCTGCTTTTTTAATCAATTACATTTTTTTTTTCAATTCAAGGGGCTTCATTGGCATGGGAAGTAGATAATATACAAAAGTGAAATAAACAATACAAATGAACAGTAAACATTACACTCACTTTAGTTCCAAAAGAATTAAGACATTACAAATGTCAACTTATGTATATAGTGTTATAACAATATGCAATTGCTTAATACAAAAGGGGACAAAAAATAAGCATAAATATGGGTTGTATTTACAATGGTGTTTGTTCTTCACTGGTTCACCTGTTCTTGTGGCAACAGGTCACAAATCTTGCTGCTATGATGGCACACTGTGGTATTTCACCCAGAAGATAGGATGGGAGTTGATCAAATTCGGGTTAGTCGGGTAATCTCCATCGGCTAAATTTGGAGGCTGGTAGAAATATGTTGCTTTTTGGTGTGATTGTGTGTAATTTAATATAATACTCTGTTAACATCCTCACTGTTCATTATTTTAGCTGTGAATGTATGAGTGTCTTTTTTTAATGACATTTCTGTGTGAGTGTTGATGTTTGTGTGCCTGTGCCTGTGTGCCTCAAGTTAGACTCTAAGCCTTAGAGAAAATCCCCTAGGCGAAATTGTGTTCTATTCCTCCTAAACACGCTGCAGTAAGAGAACTGAACTGCGGTGAGCAATAACCGACAGATCAATAGGAATCAATGGAGGAGAGGAAGAGAGGGGGAGCAGAGGAGGGGAGGAGTGTAGAGTGAGCACTAAATGTCTGCTCAAATGTCCATTTTTAACCGCAAAAAAAACAAGTGTCCACTGCAGACTAATTTACACAGCAATCTTCTCAGGTTCTTTCTGTTGCCTTCTTTCCTCCCTGGTTAAAAGGGACTGAGGCAGCCAGTATATCTACGTGCAGCCTTGTCTTTCAGAGGCCAACCGGTTCACATGTCTCTCCTTTACCTGTCTACCACTGTTTCTCTCTCCAGCCCAACTCTCTCTCTCTCTCTCTCTCTCTCTCTCTCTCTCTCTCTCTCTCTCTCTCTCTCCCACCCTCTCTCTCTCTCTCTCTCTCTCTCTCTCTCTCTCTCTCTCTCTCTCTCTCTCTCTCTCTCTCTCTCTCTCTCTCTCTCTCTCCCACCTCTCTCTCTCCCACCCTCTCTCTCTCCCACCCTCTCTCTTTCCTCTCTCTCTTTCCTCTCTCTTTCCTCTCTCCTTTTGTTAAAAGTGACTTTGGGACCCATTCTATATCTAAGTGTGCTGTGGCCTTGTCTTTTCAGTAGCAATTTAGGGCCGAAATACATCATTTTATAACTTCAGCCAATGCCGACGCTGCACAGTAGAGGTTGTGTGTGTTTCTGAGTGTTTCTGAGTGTTTCTGTGTGTTTCTGTGTGTTTCTGTGTGTGTGTATTTGTCCCTCTAGAACTATTTGCCGGTTGACTTTATTACTCTGCAGCATTCCATCTCCTCTCTCCCAATATCTCTCTTTTCTCTCCCTTCTCTCTTCGTCTCTCCCGGGATTCCCTCTCTCCCCCCTCTCTTTCTCTCTTCACCCCCCCTCCCTCTCTTTCCAGCCCAACTCTCTCCCTCTCTCTCTGTCTCTCTGTCTCTCTCACTCTCTCTCTCTCTCTCTTTCTCTCTCTCTCTCTCTCTCTCTCTCTCTCTCTCTCTCTCTCTCTCTCTCTCTCTCTCTCTCTCTCTCTCTCTCTCTCTCTCTCTCTCTCTCTCTCTCTCTCTCTCTCTCTCTCTCTCTCTCTCTCTCTCTCTCTCTCTCTCTCTCAAACTCCAGTGTCTCTCTCTGGTCTTCCTCCCATCCCCCAAACACCCTTCCTCCCTCTCTCTCTCTGGTCTTTACTACTCCCTCCCTCCCTCCCCCATCTATCTCTGATCCTATGCATTAATAATGGACTGGGTGTGAAGATCTCCCTGGCTGAACATTCCCCTTCATTAATCCCAATATGTACTGCCCTGGGAATCTGACAGGATTCATTTTCAGTCACAGACACACTCACCCCTCCATCTCCTCACTCACTCCCCCTCTCCTCCACAGCCCCAGACACACTCATAGCTCCGCTCTGCTCTCACCTATCCGTGCCCTCCCTTGTTTCCTCCTCCTCTTCCACAGGCCCTGACACACACACAGGTTGATGTTTATTGACATGACTCTTGCGCTGGAGGCAGAACTGAGCCATTTCTACTAGATAGGATATCTGCAAATTCAAAATGGGCTATTATCATAAAAAATGTATGAATTACTATTTTAAGATTAGGGTTAGAAGTGTGTTTAAGGTTAGGGTTAAGGTTTAAAATCAGATTGTATGACTTTGTGGATGTGCCAGCTAGTGGCAACTCTGCAGAGCTGTCTACAAAGCAACATTCAAGACCATTAATGCCAATCTGCAACACACTCACCCTTTCAGCTCTGCTTTCCTCTCTCCATCCCCTCCCTCGCTCCCTCTCTTCTCCTCCTCTGTCCTTCTTTTTCCATACGTCCAAATGAAAGCCTTCTGAACCATCATCTTCTTTCCCTTCCTCAGTTCAACTCCCTTAGTCCCTCCTTCTTTCCCTACTTCTCCCTCTCTCCAGCTACCTGACAGACCTCTGCAGCCTTCTTTCAGTCGTTCTTCTGTCTCCATCCTTCCTTCTCCCATTTTAGCATCACTTCATCTTCTTCCTGCTCTTCACATTAACATCTCTCTTTGTTTGCTGAATTCTGAATGTGGGAGATCAAAACCCATGAGAGGTCCTCTTCTGTAAAACATTTCATTTGTTTTCATTTATTTGAGAGGTCACTAAATAATTTAGGGATGACAATTACAAAAAAAACAACAAGCCATTACTATACAGTTTGACACACACCAGAAAATCCTCTATCTCTATGACCACAACAGCCAATTCCCATTACCATTACTGCCTTACTCAACGGAAACCCAAAATGCTCTCCTGCCTCAGGGCTCTCTACCATCTTCAATCACGTGAAAAGTTATGTGAGGACAGTCCAGAGCAGCCAACCAGCCGAGTCGGCTCCTCTATAACCTAGGTAAAAAAATAAACCGGACAAGACAAACTAATAATTCCAGCGTTAGGAAATAGACCATTTCAATGGACCAGCTCTGTTGCTGATTCTACATGATTAGCATTGGAACCATGACCAGAGGCAGGAAATAAAGTGGCTGTAGTTCATTTGAAAAACGTTCAAATGTTTTTATTGACAGTAAAACCATTATAATATGTTTGCTAAGTAATTAGCTAAAATTCCCTACAATTGTGTTTATTTTTCACTTTGATGGACAAACTCTCTCACCTCCAGTCTATTGTTGCTAGTATTGCTAGTCCCATTGTTTAGCATTCTTCCCCATTGTTGCTAGCATTGCTAGTCCCATTGTTTAGCATTCTTCCCCATTGTCGCTAGCATTGCTAGTCCCATTGTTTAGCATTCTTCCCCATTGTTGCTAGCATTGCTAGTCCCATTGTTTAGCATTCTTCCCCATTGTTGCTAGCATTGCTAGTCCCATTGTTTAGCATTCTTCCCCATTGTTGCTAGCATTGCTAGTCCCATTGTTTAGAATTAATTCTTCCCCATTGTTGCTAGCATTGCTAGTCCCATTGTTTAGAATTCATTCTTCCCCATTGTTGCTAGCATTGCTAGTCCCATTGTTTAGAATTAATTCGTCCCCATTGTTGCTAGCATTGCTAGTCCCATTGTTTAGAATTCTTCCCCATTGTTGCTAGCATTGCTAGTCCCATTGTTTAGAATCCGTTCTTCCCCATTATTGCAGAGAGTTATGGGTTATTAATATCATGTTGTCTTAACCTTTGCCATCTTCCACCTAGCCTATAACCATGAAGTCAGTCCAAACCAGCCAATCAGCCCGGTCGGTTCCCATATTAACAGGAAGTCAGTTAATCTACAACCAGGACAGGGAGAGGAGGAAACATTTAGGAAAACATATGCAGAACTAACGCATATCCTAACCAGTGGCGGTCAATGACATTAAATAATAAGATGAGGGAGGACAATTATATTTTTATGAGCATGGCCTTATTTCTATGTCAGCATATTGGATGACTGTCATTCATATTCCATTCACCCAGCTCAATGTAACAGTGATATATTTAGGCTACTAGATGATACTAAAATGTTCCCTATAACCATCACGAGATTGCTGCAACCTCGCCTATGAATGAAAGTTTACAACGTAGGTGCACAGGTCGAGAGAAATATTTGAGTAATCAAGGTGACAGACACATTCAATACCGCCATGCACACTCTGGCCTGCATCTAGCTGATCTAGGGTGTATTCCAACAGTTGCAAATGCAAGTTTTATATTGGACAAATTCAGGTATCCCTGTTTTGTTCCATTTGCTTCCATTTAAGAAATGTTTTTGAACAGAATTAGCAGAATTAATACATCAGGGATCACACACAAACACAGTTGACTTCCATAGCAGCCATTTACAAACATCATGGACATTTTGCTCATTGTATAATTCCTTCTCGCATATACGCTTTTCCTTTCACTTATGGACTTCAGTGCAAAACACATCAGCTGTCTATGACCTTGAGAAAAACTCAATACATTTTATTCACTGCAGTGCTAGCTAGTTGTAGCATATGCTTTCAATGCTATATTCATTCTCTGATTGGGTGGACAACATCTCAGTTCATGCTGCAAGAGCTCTGATAGCTTGGGAGACGTACTCCAGATGTTGTCATAATTACTGTGTAAATCTATGGAAGGGGGTGAGAACCATGACTCTCCTAGGTTTTGAATTGAAGTCATGTACCCAGAGGAGGACAGAAACTAGCTGTGCTCCAGCTCCACCATGGTGCTACCATACAGAGTGCTGTTGAGGCTACTGTGGACCTTCTTTGCAAAACAGTCTGTTTTAATCTATTATTTTTATGACGTGAGCATATTTAGTATTATGAAACTCGCTGAAGAGGATGGTCCTCCCATTCCTCCTCTGAGAAGCCTCCACTGATCCAAACACATTACTCAGTTCAGCAAAGGAACTTAAGAAACCATGTTTTGGTATGTAAGAACTTGGGGCTGAGAAATCCAACCAATGTTTTTAGAACATCAAGAGGGCATCCAGCGGGCAAAGCTGCTTGAAGCTGAACAAGTTCTTTTTTTTGTGACGTCAGCAAAACTTTTAACTTAATATTTCAGAACAAGGATAATTCTAAAACCTACAGTATTGCAGAAAACTACTTTTCAAAAGTTGAAAGTTGGAGAGAAATGCACACATCTCATGCTGTTTCTGCACATTAATTTCCATTTATCCTCATCTCCATACGCTCCATGAGTTTCATCAGTAGGAGATATATGCATATTATTATAATAGTTTCATACATCTCACATATGTTAATGAAAGGTCAGGGTCAGCCACTCAAAGTCCATCTTGATGGTAGATAGCCAACATTCATTGAAATGTCCAGCTAGCTGCATATTTGATTAAATACTTGGTCCTCTTGACACAGCAAAGGGAAAAGTACCTTGTCATTACCTTGTAGTCCAAACGAGACGCATTGAATTGAAAAAAGACAAGAATTAAAGTACACATTGAACGTGTGGGATATATTCAACTACTCTTGAAGAGAGTTGGAAGTTCAATAACAAGTGCCTGCATATCACTTGAATCCAACTTATGCTTACAGCAGAAGACAAGAACATGCTTAAAAATACATCAAGTAAATCCTTTTGATAATCATTTTGCTCCAAGACTGGATTTTGTATTTCTAGCACGTATATGACCTGACACTGTAAGTCGCCGACTGCTTCAGTCTGATGATGGAATGGACTGTATGCTGAGTTTCACACCTTTGCAACCTTCGATGCGGTTGAATTATTGTCAAATGGGCTGATATTTGAGTGCGTGTGTGTGTGTTCATGCTTGTGTCCGTGCGTGAGTGTGCCTGCATATTTGTGTTCGTGCTTGTACCCTAATAAAATATGAAGAAAAGAGGCCTGTAACCAAATATATATACACACACACACAAACATCCTCACATAACCCAGCTATAATTAAAGCCACACCACTCTATCATATACCTACAAGTTTGACATTTTAAAGTGGAAATTGCAAACTTTAGAAACCTTTTTAAACATTGAGTACACCAAATGTTTGCATTTCTGTCGTGCAGGCAAATTCTTAGCAGCAAAAATGTGATCAAATTAAGATCCTACATCTGTATTACAGCCTAAGTAAATCAGTATGGAATTTGAAAAGTATAGCAATATTAGCTTGTCCTTTGTAAGGGATATCTGGAGAAGGGGAATTAGGCCCAGGCTTTAGCCTTGACAGGCCATTATAATAATCCCAGCTACTTAGGCAACAGTGAGATACTAAATACATTAAATCCACTTCCTGCTCCAGCTAGGCTAGCACACCAGAGCAAACTAATGAATAACGCGTCCGTGCACACTCCCTATTATTATGGAGATCAGACAGATGCAGTTTATTTTGATTAAGAGTCATAAAAACTGTCCACACGTCCCTGGGAAAATGAGTAACGTCACTAAGACACGCACACAAATGCACACACACACAAGCATGGGCGCACACACTAATGCATGCACACAAACACATGCACACACTGACAAAAACACAAACACACCCACAAAATCTAAAATGAGAAACTTTTGTTATTTTTCTAATACTTTTTACAGTTAATATCATTTGGGTTTCAGTTTAATATGAGCACTAAGATATTGCCAAAAATGAGAAAAGCATTGCCTCCATCATCACAATATCATCCCATAAAAGATGTGTGGAATCATTGCTACAATAATCTCTTTCTCTCCCTCCCCTTCTCTCCCTTCTCTCCCTCTCTCTCTCTCTCTCTCTCTCTCTCTCTCTCTCTCTCTCTCTCTCTCTCTCTCTTTTTCTCTCTTTTTCTCTTTTCTCAATCTCGCTCTCTCTCACATCCACTTTGCATGCTGTAATGATGATAATGATTTTTACATACAGTATGTTTAAAATCATAAACATAATACTAAATTGCTATTGGAAAATATCACATAACATGAAACTGCAGTAAATACAAGAAACAAAATCCTAAGGGCCCCGAAGTACATGATTTAATTAAATAATGTAATAATATATTGAGTACATTCCTGCTGTTACCTCTCAGACAGATCAACACCAAACTATTTTCCATTGTCTAGGTACTGATATCCAAGGAATGAGATTTGGCAGCTGAACAGCACCACACCCAATGCAAAATACAACACATTTCCTCAAGTACTGTCAGTTGTTGAATTTGTCAAATTCAATTTCATGTTAAGTGGGAAGACCACCAGGGTAGGGGTAGGGAAGGTAAATAAGTTAAACAAGGTATATTAATGGGGGTTGTTAAGGTAGATAATAAGATAGGTGTGTTCATGGGATTTGGGAAAGTAGGTATAAGCTCGGTGTATTAATGGGGTTTGGGAAGGTACAGTAGATAAAATAAGCTCGGTGTATTAATGGGGGTTGGGAAGGTAGATAATAAGATAGGTGTGTTTATGGGATTTGGGAAAGTAGGTATAAGCTCAGTGTATTAATGGGGTTTGGGAAGGTACAGTAGATAAAATAAGCTCGGTGTATTAATGGGGTTTGGGAAGGTACAGTCAATAAAATAAGTGAGGTGTATTAATGGGGTTTGGGAAGGTACAGTAGATAAAATAAGCTCGGTGTATTAATGGGGTTTGGGAAGGTACAGTCAATAAAATAAGTGAGGTGTATTAATGGGGGATGGGAAGGTACAGTAGATAAAATAGCTCAGTGTATGAATGGGGTTTGGGAAGGTACAGTAGATAAAATAAATGGTTTACTGTCCCCTGCCTACCCTGACCCTGAGCTTGTCTACCGTCCGGTACCGTTGCCTCACCTCTGGTTTACTGTCCCCTGCCTACCCTGACCCTGAGCCTGAGCCTGCCATCCGGTACCGTTGCCTCACCTCTGGTTTACTGTCCCCTGCCTGCTCCTGACCCTGAGCCTGAGCCTGCCTACCGTCCGGTACCATTGCCTCACCTCTGGTTTACTGTCCCCTGCCTGCCCCTAACCCTGAGCCTGCCTACCATCAAGTAAACGTTGCCCCACCTCTGGTTTACTGTCCCCTGCCTGCCCTGACCCTGAGCCTGCCTACCGTCCTGTACCGTTGCCTCACCTCTGGTTTACTGTCCCCTGCCTACCCTGACCCTGAGCCTGCCTACCGTCCTGTACCATTGCCTCACCTCTGGTTTACTGTCCCCTGCCTTACCCTGACCCTGAGCCTACCTATCGTCCGGTACCGTTGCCTCACCTCTGGTTTACTGTCCCCTGCCTTCCTTGACCCTGACCCTGAGCCTGCCTACCGTCCGGTACCGTTGCCTCACCTCTGGTTTACTGTCCCCTGCCTACCTTGACCCTGAGCCTGAGCCTGCCTACCGTCCGGTACCGTTGCCTCACCTCTGGTTTACTGTCCCATGCCTGCCCTGACCCTGAGCCTGCCTACCGTCCGGTACCATTGCCTCACCTCTGGTTTACTGTCCCCTGCCTGCCCTGACCCTGAGCATGCCTACCATCCGGTACCGTTGCCCCACCTCTGGTTTACTGTCCCCTGTTTGCCCTGACCCTGAGCATGCCTACCGTCCTGTACCGTTGCCTCACCTCTGGTTTACTGTCCCCTGCCTACCCTGACGCTGAGCCTGCCTACCGTCCTGTACCGTTGCCTTACCTCTGGTTTACTGTCCCCTGCCTACCCTGAGCCTGAGCCTGCCTACCGTCCTGTACCGTTGAATCACCTCTGGTTTACTGTCCCCTGCCTACCTTGAGCCTGCCTACCGTCCGGTACCATTGCCTCACCTCTGGTTTACTGTCCCCTGCCTGCCCTGACCCTGAGCATGCCTACCATCCGGTACCGTTGCCCCACCTCTGGTTTACTGTCCCCTGCCTTCCCTGACCCTGAGCATGCCTACCGTCCTCTACCGTTGTCTCACCTCTGGTTTACTGTCCCCTGCCTACCTAGACCCTGACCCTGAACCTGAGCCTGCCTACCGTCCGGTACCATTGCCTCACCTCTGGTTTACTGTCCCCTGCCTGCCCTGACCCTGAGCATGCCTACCATCCGGTACCGTTGCCCAACCTCTGGTTTACTGTCCCCTGCCTGCCCTGACCCTGAGCCTGCCTACCGTCCTGTACCATTGCCTCACCTCTGGTTTACTGTCCCCTGCCTACCCTGAGCCTGAGCCTGCCTACAGTCCTGTACCGTTGCCTCACCTCTGGTTTACTGTCCCCTGTCTGCCCCTGACCCTGAGCCTGCCTACCATCCGGTACCGTTGAATCACCTCTGGTTTACTGTCCCCTGCCTGCCCTGACCCTGAGACTGCCTACCATCCTGTACCGTTGCCTCACCTCTGGTTTACTGTCCCCTGCCTACCCTGACCCTGAGCCTGCCTACCGTCCGGTACCGTTGCCTCACCTCTGGTTTACTGTCCCCTGCCTTACCCCTGACCCTGAGCCTACCTACCGTCCGGTACCGTTGCCTCACCTCTGGTTTACTGTCCCCTGCCTTCCTTGACCCTGACCCTGAGCCTACCTACCGTCCGGTACCGTTGCCTCACCTCTGGTTTACTGTCCCCTGCCTGCCCCTGACCCTGAGCCTGCCTACCATCCGGTACCATTGCCTCACCTCTGGTTTACTGTCCCCTGCCTACTTTGACCCTGAGCCTGAGCCTGCCTACCGTCCGGTACCGTTGCCTCACCTCTGGTTTACTGTCCCCTGCCTACCTTGACCCTGACCCTGAGCCTGAGCCTGCCTACCGTCCGGTACCATTGCCTCACCTCTGGTTTACTGTCCCCTGCCTGCCTGCCCTGACCAAGAGCATGCCTACCATCCGGTACCGTTGCCCCACCTCTGGTTTACTGTCCCCTGCCTGCCCTGACCCTGAGCATGCCTACCGTCCTGTACCATTGCCTCACCTCTGGTTTACTGTCCCCTGCCTACCTTGACCCTGAGCCTGAGCCTGCCTACCGTCCGGTACCATTGCCTCACCTCTGGTTTACTGTCCCCTGCCTGCCCTGACCCTGAGCATGCCTACCATCCAGTACCATTGCCCCACCTCTGGTTTACTGTCCCCTGCCTGCCCTGACCCTGAGCCTGCCTACCGTCCTGTACCGTTGCCTCACCTCTGGTTTACTGTCCCCTGCCTACCCTGAGCCTGAGCCTGCCTACCGTCCTGTACCGTTGCCTCACCTCTGGTTTACTGTCCCCTGCCTACCCTGAGCCTGAGCCTGCCTACCGTCCTGTACCGTTGCCTCACCTCTGGTTTACTGTCCCCTGCCAGCCCCTGACCCTGAGCCTGCCTACCGTCCTGTACCGTTGCCTCACCTCTGGTTTACTGTCCCCTGCCTACCCTGACCCTGAGCCTGCCTACCGTCCGGTACCGTTGAATCACCTCTGGTTTACTGTCCCCTACCTTCCTTGACCCTGAGCCTGAGCCTGCCTACCGTCCGGTACCGTTGAATCACCTCTGGTTTACTGTCCCCTGCCTTCCTTGACCCTGAGCCTGAGCCTGAGCCTGCCTACCGTCCGGTACCGTTGAATCACCTCTGGTTTACTGTCCCCTGCCTTCCTTGACCCTGAGCCTGAGCCTGCCTACCGTCCGGTACCGTTGAATCACCTCTGGTTTACTGTCCCCTGCCTTCCTTGACCCTGAGCCTGCCTACCGTCCGGTACCGTTGAATCACCTCTGGTTTACTGTCCCCTGCCTGCCCCTGACCCTGACCCTGAGCCTGCCTACCATCCGGTACCATTGAATCACCTCTGGTTTACTGTCCCCTGCCTGCCCCTGACCCTGACCCTGAGCCTGCCTACCATCCGGTACCGTTGAATCACCTCTGGTTTACTGTCCCCTGCCTGCCCCTGACCCTGAGCCTGCCTACCATCCGGTACCGTTGAATCACCTCTGGTTTACTGTCCCCTGCCTGCCCCTGACCCTGAGCCTGCCTACCGTCCGGTACCGTTGAATCACCTCTGGTTTACTGTCCCCTGCCTTCCTTGACCCTGACCCTGAGCCTGCCTACCGTCTGGTACCATTGAATCACCTCTGGTTTACTGTCCCCTGCCTTCCTTGACCCTGAGCCTGCCTACCGTCCGGTACCGTTGAATCACCTCTGGTTTACTGTCCCCTGCCTGCCCCTGACCCTGACCCTGAGCCTGCCTACCATCCGGTACCATTGAATCACCTCTGGTTTACTGTCCCCTGCCTGCCCCTGACCCTGACCCTGAGCCTGCCTACCATCCGGTACCGTTGAATCACCTCTGGTTTACTGTCCCCTGCCTGCCCCTGACCCTGAGCCTGCCTACCATCCGGTACCGTTGAATCACCTCTGGTTTACTGTCCCCTGCCTGCCCCTGACCCTGAGCCTGCCTACCGTCCGGTACCGTTGAATCACCTCTGGTTTACTGTCCCCTGCCTTCCTTGACCCTGACCCTGAGCCTGCCTACCGTCTGGTACCATTGAATCACCTCTGGTTTACTGTCCCCTGCCTTCCTTGACCTGTCTATTTCCCTGTTGGATCATTAAAACTATTGTTATTTCAACGTGGTCTGCATCTGGGTCTTACCTGATAACTACAAACTATTGGAATGGGAAGATTCTTACAAACAGGAGGGTGTTCTCAGTTTTGCTCTGTATGTCCCACAAGTGTCGCAGGACTTGTCTGAAGGTAAGGTACCTGTTTTAAAAAAATGAATGGATGTATGGTGGTAATATTGTGCCAACAGTTTGGACACACCTACTCATTCAAAGGTTTTTCTTTAATTTTACTATGTTCTACATTGTATAATAATAGTGAAGACATCAACACTATTAAATAATGCATACAGTGGCTAGTGAAAGTATTCACCCCCTTGGCATTTTCCCTATTTGGTTGCCTTACAACCTGGAATTAAAATAGTTTTTGGGGGGGATTGAATCATTTTATTTACACAACATGCCTACCACTTTGAAGAGGCTAAATATTTTTTGGGTGAAACAAACAAGAAATAAGATACCTAAAGGGGTACTAATATTCAAAATCAAATAGCTAAATTATCCATAGTATGACTGTCTTAAAACAATTCCATATGGCAGCCAGTCCCCCCCCCCCTTAAAGAAATGCTCATCAATGTCTGAATTGATACACTCATTCACTACAAAGTCAAAATGACTAAATAGTATTGGTTTAACCCCTCTCAGCCTGCTGTGTTTAGATCTGTTGACACCCACACTGTCTCTGTCATTGATAATGCACTGCTAATGATCTCTACTGATTGACAGGGAATATATACTCATAGTATTTGGTCTACGGAGAAAAGGGAACAGAAAATCAAAAGGGGAAAAAAAGGAGAAGACGAAAAAGGAGGAACATGTAAATGAGAGAATGTGTAAATGAGAGAACATGTAAATGAGAGAATGTGTAAATGAGAGAACATGTAAATGAGAGAACATGTAAATGAGAGAATGTGCAAATAAGAGAATGTGTAAATGAGAGAACATGTAAATGAGAGAACTTGTAAATGAGAGAACATGTAAATGAGAGAATGTGTAAATGAGAGAATGTGTAAATGAGAGAACATGTACATGAGAGAACATGTAAATGAGAGAACATGTAAATGAGAGAACATGTAAATGAGAGAACATGTAAATGAGAGAACATGTAAATGAGAGAATATGTAAATGAGAGAACATGTAAATGAGAGAACAGAAGAGAAGAAGAAGAGTCAACATTCTCTTTTATGTATTTTTCCCCCTCTCTTTGTAAAAACCCAACACCTGCGTCAAGCCCTGGATATGAGGAGAGGAACGTGTCAGCCAGCTGTCCCTGTAGACTAAGGATCCTGTACAACCCCCTCAGCCTGCTTCTCTTAAAAGGACTACATGTCACAGAACAACAGATTCATCCTTACAGAGTCAGTAAAATACACCGTTCTTCAGATAGACGCATGCACGCATACATACACATACAGTACACACACACATACAGTACACACACACACACACACACACACACACACACACACACACACACACACACACACACACACACACACACACACACACACACACACACACACACACACACACACACACACACACACACACACACACACACACATACAGTATACACACACACACACACACACACACACACACACACACACACACACACACACACACACACACACACACACACACACACACACACACACACACACACACACACACACACACACACACACACTCTCAAATAAATACACATGCACACAAACACACTATTGTATGTAATCCAAGATGGCGTATCCGTCAGATGTCTTTGTCTCGTCCCGTCCCGTGTATGTATATGTTTGTATGTATATTTTTTTCTTCGCATATATCTCTTACATATTTTGTATGTTTTTAACATCAATTTCAACATGCGTATTGCCTACCTCCCTACTCTTCTACATTTGCACACACTGCACATAGATTTGTTTTCCAATGTGTTATTGACTGTACGTTTGTTTATGTGTAACTCTGTGTTTGATTTGGTCGCACTGCTTTGCTGTATCTTGGCCAAGTCGCAGTTGTAAATGAGAACTTGTTCTCAACTGGCCGACCTGGTTAAATAAAGGTGAAAAAAAACTATTATTTAAAATGTATCACTACTGTTGTTTTACATTGACAATATGTGAATAGTAGATGGTTTAAAACAGAGAACACACACACACACACAGTCTGGTTTCTTTGTAATAGCTGTGTGTCACAATATAAGGGATGCATCCTACTAGCCCCATTCATTCCCATCTTCATCTAGCCTTTCTAAAATAACAAAGGATGGAGAACAACAGAGAAGAGACATACACATCAATCTACCACAGACCCTCCCCCGGTACACACACACACACACACACACACACACACACACACACACACACACACACACACACACACACACACACACACACACACACACACACACACACACACACACACACACACACACACACACACACACACACACACACACACACACACACCACAAAGAGAGTTTATCTCCTGTGCTACTGTGTTGGCTTTGTCTAATTGAGGGAGAGAGCAAACAGAGTGAAAACAGAGGGGCAAACAAAGAAGAAAGTGAAGCCATCGTTCCTTCACCATGCCTCAAAAGGGGGCAGGATTACATGGGGACGCAGGAATGAAGGAGCGTTGTTACAGTCACAGGCTCTTTGATTGGCTACTAACGGGGACACACTGGGTGGAATAGTATGCAGCACGACGCAAACCTGCAAGGTCAGTTATCTTTAAAGCTGGCATGAGTGAGTTTTTGTGTGGGATTGTGGTATACACACTACACTGCACACACACACACACACACACACACATGTACACACGAACGCACGCACGCACTCACACACGAACGCACAAGACCCTAGCAGACCTAGCTTGTGGCTGTGTGACAGTCATTGATTAAATACCTTGTTTAGGATGTGGCCCTCTCATAGTTTGCTGTTTTACAATTGATAAGGGTTTTGTTTTAAAAACACACACTGAGAGGTAGAGGATAATTAAAAAGCTACTAACAGGACTGCGTGGAGTTAACAACAGTTAACTCCACTACATGTGTGCTATACCCAAACCACTTCAACCTGTTCAATACTGTTCCTCTAAATTACATTGCCACGATTGTAATTACAACATATGCAAATGGTTGGCACTCTGGTGCATCTTCCTGTAATGTATATCACATCAGCGAAATCGGTTAGAATGGTCAAATTACAGTCATCTTACTGAGCTCCACGTGTTCTCAAAAAGTTCTCTCATTTCCACCTGTGGAGTGAGTAAACAATGCAGACTTTGTGGAATAATTAGAAAATAAAAGACAAGAAATACAAAACAGAAACCTACAATTGTGCCATGCAGTGGAACTTCTCAAAAACATCGAGTCACGACCCTGACCGAGTCAAGACAGCTCACCACTACACTGAAAACATCTAGTCACGACCCTGACCGAGTCAAGACAGCTCACCACTACACTGAAAACATCTAGTCACGACCCTGACCGAGTCAAGACTGCTCACCACTATACTGAAAACATCTAGTCACGACCCTGACCGAGTCAAGACAGCTCACCACTATACTGAAAACATCTAATCACGACCCTGACCGAGTCAAGACTGCTCACCACTATACTGAAAACATCTAGTCACGACCCTGACAGAGTCAAGACAGCTCACCACTATACTGAAAACATCTAGTCACGACCCTGACAGAGTCAAGACAGCTCACCACTATACTGAAAACATCTAGTCACGACCCTGACAGAGTCAAGACAGCTCACCACTATAATGAAAACATCTAGTCACGACCCTGACAGAGTTAAGACAGCTCAACGCTATAGTAAAAGGTGCTGCTGTGATTTTTAATAACTGGTACAGTGTGCATCAGAGCAGGAGAGTATGACTAGATTTCCTCCTCGAGGTGTGTAGTGCCATAACACAGGGGGAGTGCTCATTGTTGAAGTGTTTAAGTAATTCTTTCCTGCTTCCCCACTGCTTTCACAGTTCTCTCAGGTTGATTCCTAAATGTTACCCTACTCCCTTCATGGCCATATGGGCCTATATAGGGAATAGGGTGCTATTTGGGATGTCGCCTCTGTTCTCTCTGCCAAAGGGGAACTTGCTAATTATATCTAGAACCTGAACAGTCAGCAGAATTACACTACAGACATGCAGGAGTGCTGTCCCATTCACATGCCTTTGTATCATAAAGAGATAATTGAAGTGTGTTTGTGTGTACAAGCACATGTGTGCGCATGTGTGTGTGCGTGCGTGCATTTGCACGTGTGTGTGTTTGTTCATCTGTGTCTCTCTCCCTCTCCTTTTCTCTTATTTTCATTCCCTTTCACTTTCCCTCCCACACGCCTATTTGAATTATTCAGCAGTGATTAACAGTAGGCTATATAGACACATCTCCCGCTGTCACCATAGAAGGATGGAAGATAACAAGGGAACATGTTAATAATGAGGGAAGAAAGAGGGATGAGAGGAAAGGAAAGGAGCTACGGAGAACAAAGTAATGTCTACCTGGAGTTTTTGTGGCATTAGTGTTTCTATGTTTTGATATAATCAGGGAATGCCCTGCAGTCTTTCTGACGGTGCGAGAGCGAGAGCGAGAGCGAGAGCGAGAGCGAGAGCGAGAGAGAGAGTCACTCAATTAGACCAGGTCAGCTAGCAATATTTAGATTGATTTTATTAGTCAATCTCACTCAGATGTCCTATTAACATGGCATGAGTCATGGAAAAAAAATGTCGAATTGCAGGAGACTAGCTATAAAATTGTTACTACAACATAAAAATCCCTGCCCCATGGCAAAATGTGTAGAAAGTAAGGAAATTAACTTTAAAAAAAAAAGAAAGTCTCACTTACCATGTAAAATGAATGGCCTCACATTAAAGGCATAAAGCTAAAGTTACAAAGCATTAACTTCTTTGGGACTGGGGGGCAGTATTGAGTAGCTTGGATAAAAAGGTGCCCAGAGTAAACTGCCTGCTACTCAGTCCTAAAAGCTAGAATATGAATATAATATAGTATATAGTAGATTTGGATAGAAACCATTCTGCAGTTTCTAAAACTGTTTGAATGATGTCTGTGAGTATAACAGAACTCATATGGCAGGCAAAAACCTGAGAAAAAATCCAACCAGGAAGTGGGAAATCTGAGGTTTGTAGTTTTTCAAGTCATTGCCTATCGAACATACAGTGTCTAAGGGTTTATATTGCACTTCCTAAGGCTTCCACTAGATGTCAACAGTCTTTAAAACCTTGTTTGATGCTTCTACTGTGACGGAGGGGGGAATGAGAGCTGAATGAGTCATGGGTCTGCCTGAGTGGCATGAGCTGATCACGCGCGCTCATGTGAGAGTGACCTGTGTTCAATCGCATTTCTACAGACAAAGGAATTCTCTGGTTGAAACATTATTGATGATTTATGTTAAAAACATCCCAACGATTGATTCTATACTTCGTTTGACGTGTTTCTACGAACTGTAATATGACCTTTCGTCTGAACTTTCACCTGGTCTTGCCCGCTGGTTGTGAGTTTGGATTGTGTATTAAACGCGCAAAAAGGAGGTATTTGAACATAAACGATGGATTTTATCAAACAAATGAAACATTTTTTGTGGAACTGGGATTCCTGGGAGTGCATTCTGGTGAAGATCATCAAAGGTAAGTGAATATTTATAAAGCTATTTCTGACTTCTGTTGACATGGTGGATATCTGTATGGCTTGTTTTGTTGTCTGAGCACTGTAATCAGATTATTGCATGGTGTGCTTTTTCGGTAAAGCTTTTTTTAAATCTGACACAGCGGTTGCATTAAGGAGAAGTGGAACTAAAATTCCATGCATAACACTTGTGTCTTTTAGCAATGTTTATTATGAGTATTTCTGTAAATTGATGTGGCTCTCTGCAAAATCACTGGATGTTTTGGAGCTACTGAACGTAACGCGCCAAAGTAAACTGAGATTTTTGGATATAAATATGAACTTTATCGAACAAAACATACATGTATTGTGTAACATGAAGTCCTATGAGTGTCATCTGATGAAGATCATCAAAGGTTAGTGATTCATTTTATCTCTGCAAAAATGGCTCTGTTTTTCTGTGACAAGGCACGGACCTAACATAATCATTTGGTGTGCTTTCATCATAAAGCCTTTTTGAAATCGGACACTGTGGCTGGATTTACAACAAGTGTATCTTTGAAATGGTGTAAAATATTTGTATGTTTGAGGAATTTTAATTATCTGATTTCTGTTGTTTTGAATTTGGCGCCCTGCACTTTCACTGTCTGTTGTTGAGGATGGATGCTACCGTCCCACATATCCCAGAGAGGTTTAACAAGTTTTACAAAGCATTATTCCAAGCATGTACGCTAACTTGCAAGACAAAGCATGAACAAAGAAATGCTTACTAAGCCAGAGGCCTAAAAGCCTAGGAAATTATAATTGATCATACAACCTTCCTCTATGGACTGGATAAAGGATGAGAAAGGCCAAAGTAATTTAATTACATTTACAGTACCTTGCAAAAATATTCATCCACCTTGGAGTTATTCCTATTTTGTTGCATTACAATCTGTTATTTAAATAGATTTTTATTTGGGATTTCATGGAATGGAAATACACAAAATAGTCCAAATTGGTGAAGTGAAATGAAAAGAATAACATGTTTATTTTTTGTTACAAATTTTACAACGGAAAAGTGGTGCGTGCATATGTATTCACCCCATTTGCCATGAAGCCCCTAAATAAGATCTGGTGCAACCAATTGCTTCAGAAGTCACATAATTAGTTTAATAAAGTCCACCTGTGTGCAATCTAAGTGTCACATGATCTGTCACATGATCTCAGTATATATCTACATGTTCTGAAAGGCTCCAGAGTCTGCAACATCACTCATCAAAGGGCACCACCAAGCAAGCGGCACAATGAAGACCAATGAGCTCTCCAAACAGGTCAGGGACAAAGTTGTGGAGAAGTACAGATCTGGGTTGGGTTATAAAAAAAATATCAGAAACTTTGAATATACCATGGAGAACCATTATAAAAAACCTGCCAAGAGTGGGCCGCCCACCAAAACAGACAAGGAGAGCATTAGTCAGAGAGGCAACAAAGAGCCAAAGATAAGCATGAAGGAGCAGGAAAGCTCCACAGTGGAGATTGGAGTATGTGTCCATAGGGCCACTTTAAGCCATGTCCTCAACAGAGCTGGGCTTTACAGAAGAGTGGCCAGATAAAAGCCATTGCTTAAAGAAAAAAATAAGCAAACACATTTGGTGTTCGCCAAAAGGCATGTGGGAGACTCCCCAAACATATGGAAGAAGGTACTCTGGTCAGATGAGACAAAAATGTTGCTTATAAAAATGTTTCTTATGCTATGTCTGGAGCAAACCCAACACCTCTCATCACCAAATAACACTATCCCCACAGTGAAGCATGGTGTTGGCAGAATCATTCTGTGGGGATGTGTTTCATCAGCAGGGACTGGAAAACTGGTCAGATTTGAAGGAATGATGGATAGCGCTAAATACAGGGAAATTCTTGAGGGAAACCTGTTTCAGTCTTCCAGAGATTTGAGACTAGGACGGAGGTTCACCTTCCAGTAGGACAATGACCCTAAGCATACTGCTAAAGCAACACTCGAGTGGTTTAAGAGGAAACATTTAAATGTCTTAGAATGATCTGGTCACAAAAACCAGACCTCAATCCAATTGAGAATCTGTGGTATGACTTAAGCGGAACTTGTCCAACTTGAAGGAGATAGAGCATTTTGCCTTGAAGAATGGGCAAAAATCCCAGTGGCTAAATGTGCCAAGCTTATAGAGAAAACCACAAGAGACATGCAGCTGTAATTGCTGCAAAAGGTAGCTCTACAAGGTATTGAGTTTGGGGGGGATGAAAAGTTATTCACACTCAAGTTCTGTTTTTTTTTTATTATTATTATTTTTTTAAACTTATTTCTTGTTTGTTTCACAATAAAACATTATTTTGCATCTTCAAAGTGGTAGGCATGTTATGTAAATCAAATGATACAAACGCCCCAAACATCTGTTTTAATTCCAGGTTGTAAGGCAACAAAATAGGAAAAAGGTTGGTGAATACTTTCGCAAGCCACTGTTTAACACCTGAAGGCGTAACCTTCTCAAACCAAAACCAACGACCATTGACCAATCAAACGATACCAAGTTTACAATGTAACCTGACCACCAAGACCCAATCTCCACAGGTTATCACAGAGATCATACATCCACATAGAGAGCATCAGAGTTATCCTCAGTGAACGACAACCACAGAGATCATGCATCTACATAGAGAGCATCAGAGTTATCCTCAGTGAACAACATCCACAGAGATCATACATCCACATGAAGAATGTCAGAGTTATCCTCAGTGAACAACATCCACAGATATCATACATCCACATAGAGAGCATCAAAGTTATCCTCAGTGAACTACAACCACAGATATCATACATCCACATAGAGAGCATCAGAGTTATCCTCAGTGAACTACAACCACAGATATCATACATCCACATAGAGAGCATCAGAGTTATTGTCAGTGAACTACAACCACAGAGATCATACATCCACATAGAGAGCATCAGAGTTATCCTCAGTGAACAACCACAGAGATCATACATCCACATAGAGAGCATCAGAGTTATCCTCAGTGAACGAGAACCACAGATATCATACATCCACATAGAGAGCATCAGAGTTATCCTCAGTGAACGAGAACCACAGAGATCATACATCCACATAGAGAGCATCAGAGTTATCCTCAGTGAACTACAACCACAGATATCATACATCCACATAGAGAGCATCAGAGTTATCCTCAGTGAACAACCACAGATATCATACATCCACATAGAGAGCATCAGAGTTATTGTCAGTGAACACGTTTCAGATAGATAACAGACATGGATACTATAACATTATCACCCATTCAATAGTCAGTCCTCTGAATACTCTAACGACATTGCCTTTTGGGTGTCTATCCCCCCCCCCTTATCTCTCTCTCCCACTTCAGATTTGACAACAGTCATAACTACCTGGTAAAAAGAGTCTACCACAACAAACACCTTCTTTTTGTTCAAAACTCATAATAAAATATTTATATTTTTGAGAATATGGGAATGGTCCGTGGACATTTAAAGAACAATCCTGTCAAAGTTGTTTGATTTTGTGGCATCATGAAGGACAGGAAACAGGCATAACTATATCTCTTATTATGTACATTTCCCAGCTGTCAGGTTTAAACATGAAACTACTTGTGAAAGATGTAATGTGATGTTAACCTTCTAAATGAGAGTATGGGTTTTCATATAAAGATGAACTAGTCAATGGCTACACCCTCGTGAGGCCAGACATCATATTAGACGTCATTGAACCGCCCCTTTTCCCACAGAACATGAAGCCACTTCCTACAAAATAAACATTAAGTCAGAGAACGCTGGGACAGAGTCCTCATGTTGGAATGGCTACAATTCTACAGACCATTAGACCATACAGCTGTAGTTTTGGCTACATGGCTGGAAATGGTTCAACTCTGAGACTATCGATCACTACAGAATAAGAGCAAATTCTATACGTATAATTACTAGTCTGCAGCTAGAAATTCCGTAAGTATAGTACGAGAATACCGACAACCGCAGAAACATCTATTCTATGCGACAACCATGGGTACGCCTGATGTGTCCGTTATGAACACAACCAGAGACTTTCTGACAAGTGAATCTCCAGCAGACCAATCAGATTCCAACAGAGAAGACAACAATGACATACGGGCGTAAATATATACATTGCAATTATTCTCAAATGAGCGTCCATTTATGTGCAAAAGATTAGCATTTCAATTAATATAATTCTAGACTGTGTGTAGTGAATTCATTTTTTCTTCCCGCCCTTTCTCAAGCCCGACCCTTTCCTTTGTCTACCAAGCCATATGTTATGTTCCCCAGTACCTGTGTTATGGTTTGTGTATTTGTATGTGTGTGTTTCAGGAAAATGGCTTCCTGGAACCCCCAAAGCAGCTGATTGGTCGACACCATGGTAAATTGGAGGTGACCCCGCCCTCTCGTCAGAGGATGCAGTGGTTTGATTATTGAAATTGTTTTTGTTATTCTGTTGTTCCCAGGGGGAAGGGGAAGGCACCTAGTAAGTGCTTAGGCAAGAGGCCTGTTTTCTATATATATTTTGGTTAGGTCAGGGTGTGACTAGGGTGGGTACTCTAGTTTTTTTTGTATGTCTAGGGTTTTTGTATATCTAGTATGTCTATGTTGGCCTGATATGGTTCCAATCAGAGACAGCTCTTTATTGATGTCTCTGATTGGGGATCATCTACTGTCCCATACCTACTGTCCCATCCCTACTGTCCCATACCTACTCCCCCATGCCTACTGTCCCATACCTACTGTCCCATACCTACCGTCCCATACCTACTGTCCCATCCCTACTGTCCCATACCTACTCCCCCATACCTACTGTCCCATACCTACTGTCCCATACCTACCGTCCCATACCTACTGTCCCATACCTACTGTCCCATATACCTACTGTCCCATACCTACTGTCCCATACCTACTGTCCCATACCTACTATCCCATATCTACTGTCCCATATCTACTGTCCCATCCCTACTGTCCCATATACCTACTGTCCCATATCTACTGTCCCATCCCTACTGTCCCATATACCTACTGTCCCATACCTACTGTCCCATACCTACTCCCCCATACCTACTACCCCATACCTACTCCCCCAAACCTACTCCCCCATACCTACTGTCCCATACCTACTCCCCCATACCTACTCCCCCATACCTACTGTCCCATACCTACTGTCCCATACCTACTGTCCTATACCTACTGTCCCATACCTACTGTCCCATAACTACTGTCCCATACCTACTGTCCCACACCTACTCCCCTATACCTACTGTCCCATACTTACTGTCCCATACCTACTGTCCCATACCTACTCCACCAAACCTACTCCCCCATACCTACTCCCACATACCTACTCCCCCATACCTACTCCCCCAAACCTACTGTCCCATACCTACTCCCCCATACCTACTGGCCCATACCTACTGTCCCATACCTACTGTCCCATACCTACTGTCCCATACCAACTCCCCCATACCTACTCCCCCATACCTACCCCCCCATACATTTACATTTACATTTAAGTCATTTAGCAGACGCTCTTATCCAGAGCGACTTACAAATTGGTGCATTCACCTTATGACATCCAGTGGAACAGCCACTTTACAATAGTGCATCTAAATCTTTTAAGGGGGGGGGGGATGAGAAGGATTACTTTATCCTATCCTAGGTATTCCTTAAAGAGGTGGGGTTTCAGGTGTCTCCGGAAGGTGGTGATTGACTCCGCTGTCCTGGCGTCGTGAGGGAGTTTGTTCCACCATTCGGGGGCCAGAGCAGCGAACAGTTTTGACTGGGCAGAGCGGGAACTGTACTTCCTCAGTGGTAGGGAGGCGAGCAGGCCAGAGGTGGATGAATGCAGTGCCCTTGTTTGGGTGTAGGGCCTGATCAGAGCCTGGGGGTACTGAGGTGCCGTTCCCCTCACAGCTCCGTAGGCAAGCACCATGGTCTTGTAGCGGATGCGAGATTCAACTGGAAGCCAGTGGAGAGAGCGGAGGAGCGGTTTGACGTGAGAGAACTTGGGAAGGTTGAACACCAGACGGGCTGCGGCGTTCTGGATGAGTTGTAGGGGTTTAATGGCACAGGCAGGGAGCCCAGCCAACAGCGAGTTGCAGTAATCCAGACAGGAGATGACAAGTGCCTGGATTAGGACCTGCGTCGCTTCCTGTGTGAGGCAGGGTCGTACTCTGCGGATGTTGTAGAGCATGAACCTACTCCCCCATACCTACTGTCCCATACCTACTGTCCCATAACTACTGTCCCATACCTACTGTCCCATACCTACTGTCTCATACCTACTCCCCCATACCTACTGTCCCATACCTACTGTCCCATACTTCTTTCACACCACGGGGAGTTGAGTTGCAGCAGGGTGTTGCGTTCCCTCTTCCAAGAAGCGTGCGTAACAGTCATATCGGCTTCATCCAATACGTTTTGTTTGTATCATGAAGTAACCCAAATATATACTGTTATGTAATTGTTTGTGATTATTTAGTTAGTGAATAAATAATGAAGTCAATTTGCTTATCGCTGATTCTTGATTTAGACTAGTGTTCATGCAGATATACAAGGGTTTGTGACATTCAGTAATGGGAACTGATGATATAATAATACATTAATGAGTGACTGTCAGTGATGAGATATTAAAATATCTGACGAGTTATATTCAGATAATTGTAACTCTGTATACCTCAACATTATCCGTGGTGCCCCGACTTGCCAGTTATTTAATGTTTTTTGTTTAATTACGTAATAATTAAACTTAGAAATGATTTGATATTAACAAGTCTTCACATTTAATGATAGTCCTGACGCGACAATACTTTAAGAGCGATATACAGTACATTTTGGCCCCTTAGAGGGCAAAGCTTGGCTAGTCCTTTGTGTTACCTGTGTTCCTGGACCACTTTCCATGCAGCTCCATGTGACAGAGAGCACATCCATTAGGGCCGAGCCTAAAGTAGCCATACAGGGTGAGGGATGAGGAATGGCACGTTATTCACATAAACAACAACATAATGAACAACATAAAAAACAAGAAGTGCTATACTTAACATACAGTATGTACACAAGGTGTGTTTGTTAAATCATTGTATATTCTACATGTTGAAGCAGGGTGGTAAGAAAACCATCATACGCAGGTTTCTTCGAGTTCACAGTTGATCTAATTCACTCAGATCTATTTCTCCACTATATCAAGTGGTTAAGAGGACATACAGTCCTGTTAATTAAACATCCAGATCACTTCATCAGCAACCAGGCCTTCTCAATGAACGTCATCCAGACGTAATAAAGTACTCTGCCAAGTGTATCCCAAATGGCACCCTGTTCCTGATAAAGTGCCCTACTTTTGACCTGTAGGCCTCTGGTCAAAAGTAATGCACTATATAGGGAATAGGGTGCCATTTAGGACTGTTATAGGTCCTCCCTGTGCAGTGTGTCGTTGTCAGAGTTACTAGCTAGCAGCCCTTCTACTCTCTCACTCTCCCTGAGCTGCTTAACAGAGCACTCATTGACAATGACTCCGAAACTAAGGCCACTGATTTAGTAGCACACAATACTGCCTTTTCAAATGCAGTGTCAGATCATGCCTTCTTATACGCCTCACATTGATTTGTTGAGAGGGAAACAGGACTCGGAAGGTTGCGAGTTCAAACCCCCGAGCTGACAAGGTACAAATCTGTCGTTCTGCCCCTGAACAGGCAGTTAACCCACTGTTCCCAGGCCGTCATTGAAAATAAGAATATGTTCTTAACTGACTTGCCTGGTTAAATAAAGGTAAAATAAATTTTTAAAAAATTTAAAAAAATATGTTGTGCTCCCAGCGAGGGGATCAAATAAACAAATAAAAGAGCAGAAATCGATAGGTCTCCAACTACATTTAATTTCATAGGTAGATAAATAGATAGACTTAGAGTGGAGACAGACAGACAGACAGACAGACAGACAGACAGACAGACAGACAGACAGACAGACAGACAGACAGACAGACAGACAGACAGACAGACAGACAGACAGACAGACAGACAGACAGACAGACAGACAGACAGACAGACAGACAGACAGACAGACAGACAGATATAGGCAGACAGGAACAGGCAGACAGATGGGTACAGACAGACAGACAGACAGACAGACAGACAGACAGACAGACAGACAGACAGACAGACAGACAGACAGACAGACAGACAGACAGACAGACAGACAGACAGACAGACAGACAGACAGACAGACAGATATAGGCAGACAGACAGAGACAGACAGACAGACAGACAGACAGACAGACAGACAGACAGACAGACAGACAGACAGACAGACAGACAGACAGACAGACAGACAGACAGACAGACAGACAGACAGACAGACAGACAGACAGACAGACAGATATAGGCAGACAGGAACAGGCAGACAGATGGGTACAGACAGACAGACAGACAGACAGACAGACAGACAGACAGACAGACAGACAGACAGACAGACAGACAGACAGACAGACAGACAGACAGACAGACAGACAGACAGACAGACAGACAGACAGATATAGGCAGACAGACAGAGACAGACAGACAGACAGACAGACAGACAGACAGACAGACAGACAGACAGACAGACAGACAGACAGACAGACAGACAGACAGACAGACAGACAGACAGATAGATAGATAGATAGATAGATAGATAGATAGATAGATAGATAGATAGATAGATAGATAGATAGAGGCAGACAGACAGGAACAGGGAAAGAAAGATAGATATAGGCAGACAGACAGGAACAGGAACAGGGACACAGACAGGTACAGACAGAAAGATAGATATAGGCAGACAGGAACAGGCAGACAGATGGGTACAGACAGGCAGGTACAGGCAAAAATACAGATACAGGCAGACAGACAGATACAAGCAGAAAGACAGGTACAGTCAGACATACAGGTACAGGCAGACAGACAGGTACAGTCAGACATACAGGTACATGCAGCGAGACAGAGCTGCAAGCTTCAAATTGAGGTTATTATTTCTGATTAGAACCGACCACTGAAATTACCCCTCGATCACATTTGAGTGCTCTTTGAAACATACCATTTCATGACCCTCATAGCTACACATATTAAACACACACACACATACGCACACTCACACTGCACACACACACACACACAAAAGGACACACACAAATATGACCCCCCCCCGAACACACTCACTCACACACACTCGCCTTTCCAACCCACATGATCCCTGGGGATGAAAGGTGTGTCCAATCCCTTGCTGAAGTAATGATTTGAGCGCAGTGAGAGAAATGGATTAGACGTATGGGGGTGGACAGGGGCCAGTGAGGAAATGAAAAGAATAGCAGCACATGGTTAGGTTAGTTCCCTGGACAACGGTGATCAATAAAACATGAAATGATCGCAGGACGGGGAACAAGATGCCATCGCCATCTGGAACTGACTGGTTACGGCATGAATCAATTTGAGACAGTCTCTGCAGAAATGCATCAAGTAGAATAACAGGAAGCAACAGCTGTATCGTAGCCTAAAGTACAAAACTGGTTATGGTATCGATTTTGTTACGGTTCTACTGGTATGGAATAACATTGGTTTTGGTATGAATCCATTTGAAAGGTTCACTGCATAAATACAGTGGCTTACGAAAGTATTCAGGAACCTTGGCATTTTTATTATTTTGTTGTCTTACAACCTGGAATTTAATATATTTTTAGGGGGGGAGGTTGTATAATTTGATTTGCATGACATACCTACCACTTTGAAGATGCAAAATATTTTTTATTGTGAAACAAAAAAGAAATAAGAAAATAAAAAACAGACAACTTGAGGGTGCATAACTATTCACCCCTGACCCCCCCCCCAAAAAAGCAAATACTTTGTAGAGCTACCTTTTGTAGCAATTACAGCTGCAAGTTTCTTGGGGTATGTCTCTATAAGCTTGGCACATCTAGCCACTGGGATTTTTGCCCAATCGTCAAGGCAAAAATGCTCCAGCTCCTTCAAGTTGGAAGGGTTCCGATGGTGTACAGCAATCTTTAGGTCATACCACAGATTCTCAATGGGATTGAGATCTGGGTTTTCACTAGGCCATTCTAAGACATTTAAATGTTTCCCCTTAAACCACTAGAGTGTTGCTTTAGCAGTATGCTCAGGGTCATTGTCTTACTGGAAGGTGAACCTCCGTTCCAGTCTCAAATCTCTGGAAGACTGAAACAGGTTTCCCTCAAGAATTTCCCTGTATTTAGCGCCATCCATCATTCCTTCAATTCTGACCAGTTTTCCAATCCCTGCTGATGAAAAACATCCCCACAACATGATGCTGCCACCACCATGCTTCATTGTGGGGATGGTGTTGTTTCGGTGATGAGAGATGTTGTGATTGCGCCAGACATAGCATTTTCCTTAGTGGCCAAAAAGCTTCATTTTTGTCTCATCTGACCAGAGTACCTTCTTCCATATGTTTGAGTCGTCTCGCACGTGCCTTTTGGCGAACACCAAATGTGTTTGCTTATTTTTTTCTTTCATTAAACAATGGCTTTTTTTCTGTGAGTTTTGATGGGCGGCCCGGCCCTCTCTTTGCAGGTCTGTTGTGATGCGAAATTCTTTCCATTTTTTAGTAATGAATTTAATGGTGCTCCGTTGGATGTTCAAAGTATTTTTTTATAACCCAACCCTGATCTGTACTTCTCCACAACTTTGTCCCTGACCTGTTTGGAGAGCTCCTTGGTCTTCATGCTGCCACTTGCTTGGTTGTGCCCCTTGATGAGTGGTGTTGCAAACTCTGGAGCCTTTCAGAGCAGGTGTATATATACTGAGATCATATGAAACATGATGTGACACTTAGATTGCACACAGGTGGACTTTATTTAACTAATGATGTGACTTCTGAAGGTAATTGGTTGCATCAGATATTATTTAGGGGCTTCATGGCAAATGGGGTGAATACATATGTACGCCCCTCTTTTACGTTTTTTGTTTTTCATATCACTTCTCCAATTTGGACTATTTTGTGTATGTCCATTACATGAAATCCAAATAAAAATCATTTTAAATTACAGGTTGTATTCCAACAAAATAGGAAAAACGCTAAGGGGGATAAATACTTTTGCAAGGCACTGTACATAAAAAACTACAACAAGGGACAATAGCCTTTCATGCTGACATAAAGAGGACACAAATTACATTGTTAGGGAGTTAAGGTTATGGTTTAACTCCACTTGAGGGGCCCAATGCGACCTCTAAGTCAAACGGACACAGCTCCCGTCACTGCAGACAACAGAGGTTATGGTTTAACTCCACTTGAGGGGCCCAATGCAACCTCTAAGTCAAACGGACACAGCTCCCGTCACTGCAGACAACAGAGGTTATGGAGTATGTTGCCATTTTGATTACAGGGTGTGATGCCGTCTGTTAGCTGTCTGTCAAACTGAGCAAAAGTGAAACCAAAAGGAACCTTCTGGAAATGAACCTTACTTAGCACTGGGATTGGCGATGTACAGCACGGTTTTAGCCCATCATCCCTTGTCCTCAACACCCTGGCATGTTGTGAGCCTACCAGATTGCAACATGCATTCTTGTTGCCCCTAGTGAACATTGGAAATTGGCAAGGAAATAAAATGACTAGTCATCACTCAGCTTCAACACTGTAATAACAGCTTGACAGCCCATAATCAACTAGAGCTTGGGCTGGGGCCTCTCCACTCATCAACAGCTACAGGAACATGTTGCATTTACTGTAACTATGAAGGAGAAGATATCCATATATGGTATTACTGTATATACCACAGAGAAGACATCCATATATGGTATTACTGTATATACCACGCAGAAGACATCCGTATATGGTATTAGGGTTATATGGTATTACTGTATATACCACGCAGAAGACATCCATATATGGTATTAGGGTTATATGGTATTACTGTATATACCACAGAGAGGACATACGTATATGGTATTAGGGTTATATGGTATTACTGTATATACCACAGAGAGGACATACGTATATGGTATTACTGTATATACCACGCAGAAGACATCCGTATATGGTATTAGGGTTATATGGTATTACTGTATATACCACGCAGAAGACATCCATATATGGTATTAGGGTTATATGGTATTACTGTATATACCACAGAGAGGACATACGTATATGGTATTAGGGTTATATGGTATTACTGTATATACCACGCAGAAGACATCCGTATATGGTATTAGGGTTATATGGTATTACTGTATATACCACAGAGAAGACATCCATATATGGTATTAGGGTTATATGGTATTACTGTATATACCACGCAGAAGACATCCATATATGGTATTAGGGTTATATGGTATTACTGTATATACCACAGAGAGGACATACGTATATGGTATTAGGGTTATATGGTATTACTGTATATACCACGCAGAAGACATCCATATATGGTATTACTGTATATACCACAGAGAGGACATACGTATATGGTATTAGGGTTATATGGTATTACTGTATATACCACGCAGAAGACATCCATATATGGTATTACTGTATATACCACAGAGAGGACATACGTATATGGTATTAGGGTTATATGGTATTACTGTATATACCACAGAGAGGACATACGTATATGGTATTAGGGTTATATGGTATTACTGTATATACCACAGAGAGGACATACGTATATGGTATTACTGTATATACCACAGAGAGGACATACGTATATGGTATTAGGGTTATATGGTATTACTGTATATACCACAGAGAGGACATACGTATATGGTATTAGGGTTATTATTCCATTAGAAGAACTCTATAAGTACTGCAACCGAGTCATGACCTGGGTCATGAGTTGATATCCTGAAAGAGATATTGATATCCTGAAAGAGATATTGATACACAAGAGATTTGGAAGAGATAAGTGAGAAAGGGTAGAGGAGTGTGAGATAGAGCAGAGGGATGGAGGGATGTGAGAGAATAAGAATGTTGATAAAGAATGGAGAGAAGGTTGTTTATCGGGGTGCTCCAATGAAAATACTCTTGCCATGTCAGGCTCAGTATAGGTTATAAAAAGTCCTCATATGTTGCCATTGAAGATCACTGTGAGATATGCATGTCAGCTTCGCGTGGTCTCATCCTTTACATGGCACACTCACTCCATATAATCCATTCTACTCTAGTTCATTCATTAGGGTAGTGTGATTCACGTGGTTCACTTACAATGGCTCTATAGTACCACTCACAATGGTGCACTTGAAACCTATAACATTAGATCAGAGAAGTGGAGACATTGCTACAGGCTGTAGAAAGATGTAAATGTGTAGCTGAAGGTATTGTCCTGTGCTTCAACCCTCTGGTCCTTGAACCAGCACAGATCCAATGGCTAAACCCCACACTCACGCATACACAGATGTACGTACGCATGCTACAAAAACAGCCTAGAAACAGTACGTCTGGCGTCTGAAATGGCACTCTGTTCCCTTTACACTGTCCTCCTTTTGACCAGAGTCCTATTCCACACACAAACTGTCCCCATAGAAGAACCCTTTAAAGAATCATTTTTGGTTTCATCTAGAACCATTTCCACACAGGCTTCTAGATGGAACCCAAAATGATTTTACCTGGAACCAAAAAGGGTTCTGCTATTGTGACAGCCGAAGAACCCTTTTGGAACCCTTTTTTTCTAAGAGTGCACTACAGGGGCGTGCATTGGTCAAAAGAAGTGTACTTATAGGGAGAAGGGTACCATTTGCATTGCAATCTGAATCAAACTTGTAATCCCATCAGTGCTATACCCTCAGGTTTGGGCTTTTCAAGATGTTGCAGCTTTACCGTTGAGTGAAACATCAATACCATCACTCTATGCCGAGGGGGACTTGATTCCACCTTACATGGCTCAGGTTAGTTTTGAATTGGGCCCAAAATGTAATGGATATTTTCTGCTCCACATTTACCGCTGCACCTTTGACTGTCAGGGCAAATAGCTCTCAAATATTACAGCTAAGAGCCCTTGAAAAAGAGTTGCATAACAACTTGGTTTCTGATGTGTGATTGCTCTTGGCATGTTGAGAGAGATAGAAAGAGTGAGAGAGAGAAAGAGAGAGAGAGAGAGAGAGAGAGAGAGAGAGAGAGAGAGAGAGAGAGAGAGAGAGAGAGAGAGAGAGAGAGAGAGAGAGAGAGAGAGAGAGAGACGAGAGAGAGAGAGAACAGAGATAGAAAGAGTGAGAGAGAGAAAGAGAGACGAGAGAGAGAGAGAGAGAGAGAGAGAGAGAGAGAGAGAGAGAGAGAGAGAGAGAGAGAGAGAGAGAGAGAGAGAGAGAGAGAGAGAGAGGAGGGCAATTAACTACAATTTAAGCTCAGTGATAGCAGTTGTCATGAAGAGAACATCGATGTTTGCACCTGCATGCATAACATATGCACAAGCTGTGAGTAAGGTTTCCAGATTCTATTTGGGGGAGAGAAAGCGTGTGTGTGTGTGTGTGTGTGTGTGTGTGTTGTACTGTAGGTTGGAGGGGGAAATAGATGTAAATGATATATATTTGTCCTTGGAAGCAACAATGTAAAAAGCTGTTAACAGATTTGCATTGAGAAAAAGAGAGGGAAGGAAGGGAGAGAGAGAGGGAGGAGGAGGAGAGGAAGAGAGGGTAATGGCTTCTACAGTGGATTAAAGCAAGCATTTCCTCATTAATAAAGCATTAAGGGTAGATTTAGGAACAAGCCTTTAACAGTTCTAGCCATTTTCCTCACATCGGTCTCTCTTCCTCTTTCCTCCTTTCTCTCTATATCTCTCTATCCTCCTATCCTCTCTCAATTCAATTCATTTCAAAGGGCTTTATTGGTATGGGAAACATAGGTTTACCCTACCGAAGCAAGTGAAATAGATAATAAACCAAAGTTAAATAAACCATTTAAAATGAACAGTAAACATTGCAAAGGAATGGAGACATTTCAAATGTTTCTCTCTGTCTCTCTCTCTCTCCTCTGTATCTTTCTCTCTCTCTACTCTATCTCCTCTGTATCTCTCCTCTCTTTCTCTCTGTCTCTCTCTTCTGTCTCCAATCCTTTCTCTCTGCCTCTTCTCTCTCTCTCCTCCCTCTGTCTCTCCTCTGTCTCCTATCCTCTTTGTCTCTGTCTTCTCATTCCATCTCTCCTTTTCTCTCCATCTCTCTCATTCTCTCCCTTTCATTCTCTCTCGCTGTCATCTTGTCTCCCTTCATAGCTAGTTTTGGGGAGGAAGGAAATGAAAGGCTGTGTGCTAAACAAGCAGGCAGACACTCCATTTTGGCTCCGGATATACTCCATTAGGGCTCAGAGTGCATTTTGTTTCCGCAGTGGATGCACAAATATAATAAGCGCTGGAGTCGGGGGGGAAATGGAGCAGATTGAACATATATGTGTTCAGGTATTGAGATGGACAAAAATCCCTCTTCACTAAATTACCCGCATCCTCCCCTGACACTTTGTCTAAATATATATTGTGCACGCAGGCTAAAGTGTACACACACACACACACACACACTCACACACAAACACACACACACTCACACACAAACACACACACACTCACACACACACACCCACACCATTACACATCCCTTACCGTAGTGTATTTTGTCTGCGAGTGCTTGTGTGCTCATCTATGAGTCAACTTGCGAACAGAACTGGATTTAAACGCAGAGGGAATTGGGGAAGATGGCAATGGAGAAATCAGCATAGCAGTAGAGCAATATACTGTAGGATCTATAGTAATAGACCTAAGGTATTCTCTACAGCAGTATGCATGTGCAACTGAAGCATTATGGAATTTTACAGGCAGGGAACCATGTCACTTATGTATGGATAGTATGATGCCACTAAACAGGAATGATATTACCTTTAGCCACAGGTCATTTTCAGTGGGGAACAACTTAACAAAACGCTATGCAACAAAACATTAGCATTCTTATTGATCAGGTCATTTAGTATCTCCAGAGTTCAATCCACTTTTAAAGGTCCAGTACAGCTGTTTTTATCCTAAATTCAAATCATTTCTGGGTAACATTTAAGTAACTCGCTGTGATTGTTTTCATTTAAAATTGTAATTTATTTTTCTGAAAAAGCTTCTTAGGAAAGTGCAATATCCCAAGCAAGAACTGCATTAGGACTGTCTGGGAGTGGTCTGAGTGGATTGGGGAAAAACAGAAAATTAGTTGTTTTTGACAAATAGGTTTGGAACTCTCTTTCTTGTTGGTCTATAGGTCGTTATCAATAAAATTTCACAATAAGGTGCAGAGCATTCTATATGCCATCTGGGGGGCAACAAGACCCCCAGCTCCACTAAAACTCCACTATAATTATGTGCCGTTTTCAAGAGATTGCTAAATAAATGTTAACTAGGCTTTTTGGTTGTAATATCATCACCTCTTGAAGAGATTAGTCAGAACAGCACATTTATGATTATTCCACCCAAAACAATTGCGCACATTTAGGTCTATCATCAGAATTACAGGCCAACAGCATGTAACTACATGCTTTTCAGTAAGGAGAAAACTAGGCACAGATCATCACCCGCCTTACACATTCCATATTGTGAAGCAAGGTGGTGGCAGCATCCTGCTACGGGATGCTTTTCAGTGGCAGGTAGTGACTGGAAAACTGGTGAGGATAGAGGGAACAATAAATGGAGCCAGATTAAGGCAACACTTTGATGAGAACCTGCTTCAGAGCGCAAATGACCTTCAACTGAAGCAAATATTTGTGTTCCAACAGGACAATAATCCCAAGCATACAGCCAAAGCAATAGTGTAATCATTGCCAAAGGTGCTTCGACAAAGTATTGACTCAGGGGTGTGAATACTTATGGAAACTAGATATTTCTGTATTTAAGAAATGTGCTAGATTTGTCTGCTGGCAGCTCATGTGGAGGAATCTCTATACGTGTGCTTGCATGCGTGCGTGTGTGTGTGTGTGTGTGTGTGCAAAAACACACACACATACACACGTTGTGTGTATATGTTTGCATGATTGTTTGTACTTGTGTGTTGTTCCGTGTTTGTCTGTGATGGCTGGAACGTGTGTATGTGTGTGTGTTTTTGAAGCATGGTAATTGTTTTTTAAAATAGTACTGGGAGATGGTTGCCAGTTTTGCCACTTCCGAGGGACAGGGTTCCATGACGGGAGATACAAATCCCCAACTCTGATTCAGACGGGATACTGTTTCACGGGCCGTTTGGTGTACAGAGATTATAGTGATGCCGCAGGCAGAAGTGTTTTTCATTCTAAGTAATATCCCTGTTCTGCTATTGTAAACAGAAGGATGATCATTGAGAAAATGACAAGGCTTTGCCTCCTGTCATTTCTCTGTCTCTTTTCGCTTCTGCTATTCTCTACAAGCTCTCTTTCTCTCGCTCTGTTTCTCTCGCTCTCATACCTTCTGTTTCAAAGAGACAGATTAACTGTTAATTTACAAACATAACTTTATATTATTTTCTGCTTTTGGCTTGTATGACAAAGAGAGAAGAAGAAGTGTTGCTTTGGCAACACACACGTTATAAATGATTTAAATCAAATCAAATCAAATTATATTTGTCACATACATATGGTTAGCAGATGTTAATGCGAGTGTAGCGGAGTGCTTGTGCTTCTAGTTCCGACAATGCAGTAATGACCAACGAGTAATCTAATCTAACAATTCACAACAACTACCTTATACACACAAGTGTAAAGGGATGAAGAATATGTACATATAAATATATGAATGAGTGATGGTACAGAGCAGCATGGCAAGATGCAGTAGATTGTATTGAGTACAGTATATACATATGAGATGAGTAATGTAGGGTGTGTAAACATATTACATTACATTACATACAAGTGGCATTGTTTAAAGTGTCTAGAGATATATTTTTACATCAATTTTTCCATTATTAAAGTGGCTGGAGTTGAGTCAGTATGTTGGCATCAGCCACTCAATGTTAGTAGTGGCTGTTTAACTTCTTAAGGTATAGTGGGCAGCATTTTCACTTTTGGATAAATAGCGTGCCCAATTTAAACTTCCTGCTACCCATGCCAAGAATATAAGATATGCATATGATTAGTGGATTTGGATATAAAACACTCTGAAGTTTCTAAAACTGTTTGAATCATGTCTGTGAGTATAATAGAACTTATGTAGCAGGCAAATCCCGGAGGACTAACCGTTCAGAATGTTGTTTTTTTATGTCTGTGTCTGTTCAATGGGATCTCATTGGGAAACGATATTTCTTAGGCAATTGTTTTCAGTTCCTACCGCTTCCACTGGATGTCGCCAGTCTTAAAAATTTGGTTGAGGTTATTCATTTGTGCAATGAAGAAGTACGGCCATCTAGGAAATGGGTAACACTGTTGAGAGTTGCGCAAGACTTGAAAAGTAGCGTTAGTTTCCTCTCGTCCTCTATTGAAAACAGATAGACCCGTCTTCAATTTGATCGATTATTAAAGTTTAAAAATACCTAAAGTTGTATTACAAAAGTAGTTTGAAATGTTTTGGAAAAGTTTGCAGGCAACTTTTGAGATATTTAGTAATGACGTTGCGCATTTTGGAAGCTGTTTTTTTTCTGGATCAAACACTCCAAATAAATTTACATTTTGGATATATATGGACGGAATTAATCAAACAAAAGGACCAATTGTGATGTTTATGGGACATATTGGAGTGCCAACAAAAGAAGCTTGTCAAAGGTAAGGCATGTTTTATATTTTATTTCTGCGTTACGTAGGGTTGCAGGGTTGAAATATGCTACTCTGTTTACTGTTGTGCTGTCATCAGATAATAGCTTCTTATGCTTTCGCCGAAAAGCATTTTTAAAATCTGACATGTTGGCTGGATTCACAACGAGTGCAGCTTTAATTTATTATCTTACATGTGTGATTTAATGAAAGTTTGATTATTATATCATTTTATTTGAATTTGCCGCGCTGCATTTTCCCTGGTTTTTGGCCAAGTGGTACGCAAGCATCCCCTATACCATAAGAACTTTACAGTCTGTTGGGCTTGAGATGAAAGCTGTTTTTCAGTCTCTCGGTCCCTGCTGTGATGCACATGCACTGACCTCGCCTTCTGGATGATAGCGGGGTGAACAGGCAGTGGCTCAGGTGGTTGTTGTCCTTGATGATCTTTATGGCCTTCCTGTGACATCGGGTGGTGTAGGTGTCCTGGAGGGCAGGTAGTTTGCCCCGGTGATGCGTTGTGCAGACCTCACGGATTTACAGCCCGACAGGATGCTCTCGATTGTGCATCTGTAAACGTTTGTGAGTGCTTTTAGTGACAAGCCGAATTTCTTCAGCCTCCTGAGGTTGAAGAGATGCTGTTGTGCATTCTTCACGATGCTGTCTGTGTGGGTGGACCAATTCAGTTTGTCTGTGATGTGCACGCCGAGGAACTTAAAACTTGCTACCCTCTCCACTACTGTTCCATCGATGTGGATAGGGGGGTGTTCCCTCTGCTGTTTCCTGAAGTCCACAATCGTCTCCTTAGATTTGTTGACGTTGAGTGTGAGGTTATTTTCCTGACACCACACTCCGAGGGCCCTCACCTCCTCCCTGTAGGCAATCTCGTCGTTGTTGGTAATCAAGCCTACTACTGTTGTGTCGTCCACAAACTTGATGATTTAGTTGGAGCCGTGCATGGCCACGCAGTCGTGGGTGAACAGGGAGTACAGGAGAGGGCTCAGAACGCACCCTTGTGGGGCCCCAGTGTTGAGGATCAGCGGGGTGGAGATGTTGTTACCTACCCTCACCACTTGGAGGCGGCCCGTCAGGAAGTCCAGTACCCAGTTGCACAGGGCGGGGTCGAGACCCAGGGTCTCGAGCTTGATGACGAGTTTGGAGGGTACTATGGTGTTAAATGCTGAGCTGTAGTCGATGAACAGCATTCTCACATAGGTATTCCTCTTGTCCAGATGGGTTAGGGCAGTGTGCAGTGTGGTTGAGATTGCATCGTCTGTGGACCTATTTGGGCAGTAAGCAAATTGGAGTGGGTCTAGGGTGTCAGGTAGAGTGGAGGTGATATGGTCCTTGACTAGTCTCTCAAAGCACTTCATGATGACGGAAGTGAGTGCTACTGGGCGGTAGGCGTTTAGCTCAGTTACCTTAGCTTTCTTGGGAACAGGAACAATGGTGGCCCTCTTGAAGCATGTGGGAACAGCAGACTGGGATAAGGATTGATTGAATATGTCCGTAAACACACCACCCTCCTGGTCTGTGCATGCTCTGAGGGCGCGGCTGGGGATGCCGTCTGGGCCTGCAGCCTTGCGAGGGTTAACACATTTAAATGTTTTACTCACCTGGCTGCAGTGAAGGAGATTCCGCATGTTTTGGTTGCGGGCTGTGTCAGTGGCACTGTATTGTCCTCAAAGCAGGCAAAAAAAGTTATTTAGTCTGCCTGGGAGCAAGACATCCTGGTCCGTGACTGGGCTGGATTTATTTTTGTAATCCATGATTGACTGTAGACCCTGCCACATACCTCTTGTGTCTGAGCCGTTGAATTGTGATTCTACTTTGTCTCTATACTGACACTTAGCTTGTTTGATTGCCTTGCGGAGGGAATAGCTACACTGTTTGTATTCGGTCATGTTTCCGGTCACCTTGCCCTGATTAAAAGCAGTGGTTGCGCTTTCAGTTTCACGCAAATGCTGCCAAAAATCCATGGTTTCTGGTTTGGGAATGTTTTAATCGTTGCTATGGGAACGACATCTTCAACGCACGTTCTAATGAACTCACTCACCGAATCAGCGTATTCGTCAATGTTGTTGTTTGGCGCAATACGAAACATATCCCAGTCCACGTGATGGAAGCAGTCTTGGAGCGTGGAATCAGATTGGTCGGACCAGCGTTGAACAGACCTTAGCGCGGGAGCTTACTTCACTGAGTTTGGGTAATCCAAAAGTTACATAACTGATGACTATTTTGGATGGGTAATTAGTAACTGTAACAGATTACATTTAGAAAGTTACCTGCCCAATCCTGGCATGTAGCAAATGGAGTAAACTATAAAAACTGACATTACACACACCGGAGGTGCTAGTTACATTTAAGAAACCAAACATTGAAATACCGTTGTAGAACAACCATAAAGTAAACACCCTAACCGGTATTTGCATCAATACCAGTATATAGCTAAATACACCACCCAGCCCTAACGTCACTACAGAGTATTACAAAGCAGTTTGACATTTTCCCTTTGATGCCATTGCCTTTGTCTCAAGAGGATTTATTGCTATGTTTCCCAACTCATTTTCTATGCAATTTAACCCGGCCATATGGTTCATGGGTCCTGTTTGTCTCAGTTGGTAGAGCATGGCACTTGCAACACCAGGATTGTAGGTTCAATTCCTATAGCGGATGGCCTTTTTCAGATTGTAATGTTATATTGTATTTAAATCTAGTTAAAAATATATATTGTAAGTGTATGGAACATGGCCAGTACTAAACAAGTGCATAAAGCAGGAGTGCTGATCTAGGATCAGTTTAGAATATTAGATTAAAATAAATGGACAGGGTGAGACATGATCTGCACTCCTACTTTGTGATGCTTTGGGTGCCCAACACTTTTCATGAACTTTAAAATATTGACCTGAAGAGAATCATAGGTTTGCATTAAAACCACATTGACCACCAACCATCTTCTCCTTTCAGTATTTATGTTTTTGTTATAAGCAGCAATCTGCAGTTGAAACAATAACAAAGAGTGATCCCCTGTTTCTGTAAAAAGCTTCAAACTTGAGAAACCACTCTCAAATTCATAGACAGACCTAGAGTATTAATTCAAGGACTGACCATCATGATATCAAAATTATAGTTTTAACCATGTTATTTTTACATGATCTTTGCTTACAAACATTGGAGCAAAACAAGCTTATTTTAGTGTTCTGGTGCGGTATGACAGTTTAAGTTCTATTCTCCAAGAATCAAAGGGTACATCTAATTAATTTACAAGACAAAAATGGATGTATCAACTGCAGATTGCCCCTTTAAGCAGTAGTCCTCAACTCTGGTCCTGGAGACCTACAGGGTCGGCATATTCCAGCCCATCTCTTTCACACCTGCTTCAGCCAATCATAATAATCATGATAATCATGGTAATCAGCTATTGAATTAGATACATAGTGATGCTGTCACTCGTTTCCATTTTCCAACAAATTAACCAAAACTCCAATAACACCTAAATAGAACTCTTGATCCACTGGGCGGTTTATTTTTCATAATTCATCTGCGGAGAAATGGCGGTTGTTTTGGTGATTGAAAAGCTGCGTTGCCGTGACAATTAGTGCTGGATCTGGGTGGTTTACTTTATTTGTTTAACAAATTGTTAATGAGCTTGCAGGCATTGAGACAAGAGTATTCAACAGCAAGAGAATCAGTCTCTAATTTGGGCTGCAGATGCAGAACTCAATGAGGGAGAGATAGACAAAAGACTAAGAGAGGAAAGGGAAAAATAACAACCGATGACTCAAAAGCATTGGACAGGAAGATATGATAGATGAGTGAGGAGTGAAGGAGAGAGATGGAGGGCTTGGGAAGAGTTGTCACAGGAAGGTGACAATGACAGAAAATGGGAGAGAGATTGAGGGCTTAGATCCTTATCAGTATACTGCACATACTTTGGATGCAAACATTTTTTGATGTTATACGTCTGTGAGTCATAGCTTATATATTTAGGATATATTTCTGTGTGTGGTGTTATTGAGCATCTTTATGCAACACTTTTGTGCTGTGATGTGGATGTGTGTGTCTTTATTTAGCGCTGTGTCTAGCTAAAAGGTCAGGCTGTAATCACAGGTATAAACACCAGTCTGCCCCAGCTCGGCCACACCTCCGTCCAATAGACAAAGATGCACATCAACGGGAACAAAATGTCAGCCAGATTTCAAGTGTTGGTTGCCCATTATAAGGCCAGACTCGGCCCTGAATCAGATTATAAGTGTTCCCTTTATTCCCTCAGCTCCCTCCCACAGACAAGGTCAAACACACCAAACAAACACATTGGAGAATGTTGTTTTTGGAAGGAGGAATGTTTCACAATACATTCCGGTGTGTGTTAGTGGATGTGTTTAATTAACTATACTTGTGTGGGCCAGAAGTCCCGACGAAAATGGTAAACAAACAAAAAGTTCATCAACTGAGGACATTTTGTTAGTCCCAACAAGGTCAAATGGAATTTCTAGGGGGGTGAGGGTTAAGGTTTGAATTAGTGTTAGGGTTAGGGTTAGGTTTAGGGTTGGGATTAAGGTTTTTCAGTTAAGGTTAGTGTCGTGTCTTTGGCTATGCCGGATTAAGTGATATGATATGCTATTCGATAAAATAATTTATCCGTAATTAATATCACCTGATTGAGCTAATCATGGAAATGTAATTAACTAGAGAGTCGGGCACCACAAAATAATATTTATAGAGCTGTTATCTTCCGAATAATCTCATAAAGACCTAGTAATATTTTACATCCATAGCAGTCAACATTAATCTTCATCTTACTTCAGTCTCATTTGAAAGTTGTAAATTATTGTACCCTGGCTAACAATTTGAATCAGCAATACAAAATTGGGGTTAATCATGTATTTACTAAATACCTAACTAATCACACATAGACATAATTAAATCATAACTTGATTACAAATTACGTCATAAAGGAAAACATCCCTTGCGGGCGGAACAGATATGACAGCTTGTTACACAAAGGAAAAGGGGCTGGGTTCAGTGAAAGAGCGGGAGACTGAGGAACATAGGGAAAAAGCTGCGCTATCGTAATACAGTATCTTATGCATTCTAAATGACCGCCCATTTGGAAAAGGAAAATGCAATAAAAATTTACTCTGAGCTGCGCTTCAGGAGGTTGGTGGTAGATGGAAGACCGTGTTGCCAAACCGAGTCCTTTGAAGACTGTCTCTGGTGGTCAATTGGAAACGTTGTAGTAACGTTGTTGTGTGGTAGATGGGATACTCTGTCTGTTCCTTCCTAACCTTCGTTTGCAGCTGCTGTTGCTAACTCAACGGCTAGGAGGTATCACTTCTGTCGTGAATAAGAGTTCAAAAGTTCATACCACTCGCAACCAAAGCTCATGCTGATGTTGGCTTCATTCTGTAGTTATTATCTGAACCATTCTGACCTACCTCATCGGAAAAGGAAGTTATGTTGTCGTCAAGGCTTTATACAGGAAGGGAGAACAGGGCGTGTTTGAAAAGTTTTATAGCCCGTGTCCCTTCACAGAGGCGGGCCACTGAGTGACCAGCCCTAACTTATGAAAACCCGCATCTCACATTTTAGAAGCTAAAATCACATTACCTCCCGTCACAAATAATGTAATATTCAAACATTTAAATTGAACAACAATTCCTTGTGAATCTGATAACTCTGATGTGTAGACTTTCCACTGTAGAGTTTATGTCATCCTATCATTGATGAGGATGTCTCAGATGACAAAGGAACTGACATCATATTCATTAAGTACCACTGCATATGTTCAATTGTTCGGATTACCAGAATATAGTTCATTTCCCCCCACATACTGATGTTCTCAGAATCTCTATGTTAACCAAGGGTTTTTTCAAATGTAACCTCAGTAGAGTAGAGAGAGGAAAAAGTGGGGAAGAGGTATTTATGACTGTCATAAACCTATCCCCCAGGCCAACGTCATGACATTAGAGTAAGGGCTAAGGTTAGGGTTAGGGTGAGGATTTGGGTAAGGTTTGGGTCTAGGGTTAGTATTTAGGGAAAATAGGATTTTGTATAGGACTGAATTGTGTGTCCCCACAAGATAAGTTACACAAGACTATGTGGGTGTGTGCGTGTGCGTGTGCGTGTGCGTGTGCGTGTGCGTGTGGGTGTGTGTGTAGTTTAGTGAGAAAGTGTTTGATAGTACCCTGAAATACTATTTGCCATATGCATGTATACTTTTCACAGTCTTTGCCTAAGGAGACAGCTCTGGAAATGAAAAAATACATCTCAGGACCAAAATATGTCATCTGAAAAGTTATGTGTTTCACTTATCTGTTCATAAACATTCAAGGTGCTTTTTGACAAACTTGAGTCAACTTTTTGGGCAAGATGGGTCCCATTATGTCTGGTGAAAACCAAACACTGCATTCCACAGTAAGATTCTCATACCAACGGTCAAGCATGATGCGATGCTGCCTCAGGACAGGGACAAATTGCCTTAATGGAAGGAACCATGAATTCTGCTCTGTACCAGAGAATTCTACAGAACAATGTCAGGCCATCCGTTTGTGAGCTGAAGCTGAAGCGCAGCTTGGCCATGCAACAAGATAATGATCCAAAACACACAATCAGGTCTATATGAAAATAGTTCAAAAGCAACAAATTTGAATTATTGAAAGGCCTGGTCAAAGTCCAGACCGAATCCGAATTGAGATGTTGTGGCAGGACTTGAAACCAGTAGTTCATGCTGAAAACCCAGAAATGTCTCTGAGTTAAAGCAGTTCTGGATGCAAGAGTGGACCATAATTCCTCCACAGCAATGTGAGAGACTGATCAACAACTACAGGAAGTGTTTGGTTGCAGCCGTTGCAGCTGAAGGTGTCACAACTAGTTATTGAGTGTAATGGGGCCATTACTTTTTCACACAGTGGAATTGGGTGTTTCATAACTGTGTTAATTAAATAAAAAAAATAAGTACCATTTTTTTATTTTGATTTATACACACGGGTTCCCTTTATCTAATTTTAGGTATTGGTTGAAGATCTGATAACTTTCAGAATCAAAAATATGCAAAAATTGAGAAAATCAGAAAGTGTGTAAACACTTTTTCACGGCACTGTATGTTCAGGTTACCTCAGGTGCAAGAGAACCCATGCTCAACTCAAGGAAGAATCAAGTGAAGCGAAAGGAAGAAGAATGCTGTGTACTTTGCCTTTGTTCATAGTGTGACTAGCGGATGCATGAATTTTGTAACTGCAGCCACCTATCCCATAAACAATGCATCTTTGTTGTGCCATCCATCCTCACGCTGCATGCCTGACTGAAGTCCTCTGACAGTGCTGGCAAACGAAACACTTTACAAAATGATGGAAGTAATGTTTACCCTTGCATAAAATATCAATCTCCGTCTACACCACATTAGATCACCACAGAGAGATAGAGAGACAGAGTATGAGATAGAGAGACAGAGAGTGAGAGAGAGTAGGAGAGAGACGGGTGGAAAGAGAGAGAGAGAGATAGATGGAGAAACAACTAACAAATTATCTAGTGGATATACTGTATTATGCTCTTCCCTTGTCTCCTAGATACTGTAGTCATAAAGTCTTAAAAATAAATGACGAACACTGTCCATTTAAAATATGTATAACAAGGACCCAAAGTTGTTCCTGACCTGGTCACATGGCCAGGAAACCCACCTGGCCCTCCTGGTTTAGCTAACAATCCTTAAAATATTTCCAAATATAGTGGTTTAAATCAAATTTTTGTATTTTATGCTTTCTCTCTCATCCATTCTCTCTCAGAAAATGTTCCACTCCAGTAGGTAATTGTCAGAGGGAAGAACATGAGCTGAATTCTAAGATTTACTCTAGTGTGGGGAGCAGAGGAGGAACTATAGAGGGAGGGAGGGAGGGAGGGAGGGGGGGGAGGGAGGGAGGGAGGGAGGGGGGGGAGGGAGGGAGGGGGAGGGAGGGGGAGGGAAGTATCCGTGGTCATGCAACATGAGTGAAAGTGTCTACCAACTGCAAAGCATGGTGCATGTATATATTTTATTGGCCATCTGACGAAGGCCTATTTACACTGAATAAAAATATAAACGCAACATTTACATTTACATTTGAGTCATTTAGCAGACACGCTTATCCAGAGCAACTAGGTGTTGGTGTCACGCCCAGACCTTCGAGATCCTTTTTATGTCTCAATTTCTGTTTGGTCAGGGCGTGAGTTGGGGTGGGCATTCTATGTGTTGTGTTCTATGTTTTCTATTACTTTGTAGTTGGCCGGGTATGGTTCTCAGTCAGGGACATCTGTCTATCGTTGTCTCTGATTGGGAATCATACTTAGGTACCCTTTTTCCCACCTGTGTTTGTGGGAGGTTGACTTTGTTTAGAGCACTTTGCTTGTGAGCTTCACGGTTAGTTTTTGTAGTGCTTATTGTTTGGTTTGGTGTCATTTGGATTAATAAAGGAAATGTACGCTCACGACGCTGCACCTTGGTCCTTCCAACAGCCGTGACAGTTGGTCCTATGTTTCATGATCCGAATCAAAAGATCCCAGAAATTTCCCAAATTATTTCTCTCATATTTTGTGTACAAATTTGTTAACATCCCTGTGAGTGAGCATTTTTTCTTTGCCAAGATAATCCATCCACCTAACAGGTGTGGCATATCAAGAAGCTGATTAAACAGCATGATCATTACACAGGTGCATCTTGTGCTGGGGACAATGAAAGACCACTCTAAAATGTGCCGTTTGTCACACAACACAATGCCACAGACAAATCAAATCAAATCAAATCAACTTTTATTTGTCACATACACATGGTTAGCAGATGTTAATGCGAGTGTAGCGAAATGCTTGTGCTTCTAGTTCCGACAATGCAGTGATAACCAACAAGTAATCTAACTAACAATTCCAAAACTACTGTCTTATACACAGTGTAAGGGGATAAGGAACATGTACATAAGGATATATGAATGAGTGATGGTACAGAGCAGCATACAGTAGATGGTATCGAGTACAGTATATACATATGAGATGAGTGTGTAGACAAAGTAAACAAAGTGGCATAGTTAAAGTGGCTAGTGATACATGTGTTACATAAGGATGCAGTCGATGATGTAGAGTACAGTATATACATATGCATATGAGATTAATAATGTAGGGTAAGTAACATTATATAAGGTAGCATTAAGTAACATTATATAAGGTAGCATTGTTTAAAGTGGCTAGTGATATATTTACATCATTTCCCAAACGTCTCAAGTTTTGATGGAGTGTGCAATTGACTACAGGGATGTCCACCAGAGCTGTTGCCAGATAATTGAATGTTATTTTCTCCACTATAAGCCGCCTCCAACATCGTTTTAGTCAATTAGCAGTACGACCAAATGGCCTCACAACCGCAGACCACATGTACCCCCACCAGCCCAGAACCTCCACATTCGGCTTCCTGATTTGCGGGATTGTCTGAGACCAGCCACCCAGACAGCTGATGAAAATGTGAGTATGCAGAACCAAATCATTTCTGCATGAACTGTCAGATACAGTTTCAACTGTACCGGGAAAATGGCAGACAGGATCTATGGCGTCGTGTGGGGTGAGAGGTTTGCTGATGTGAACGTTGTGAACAGAGTGCCCCATGGTGGCGGTGGGGTCATGTTATGGGCAGGCATAAGTTACAGACAACTAACGCAATTGTATTTTATTGATGGCAATTTGAATGCATAGAGATACCGTGAAGAGATCCTGAGGCCCATTGTTGTGCTATTCATCCACTGTTTCGGCATAATAATGCACGGCCCCATGTCACAAGAATCTGTACACAATTACGTTAAGCTGAAAATGTCTTCCATGGCCTGCATACTCACCAGACATGTTACCCATTGAGCATGTTTGGGGATGCTCTGGATTGACGAGTATGACAACGTGTTCCGATATCCAGCAACTTCGCACAGTCGTTGAAGAGGAGTGGGACATCATTCCACAGGCCACAAATAACAGCTTGATCAACTCTATGTGAAGGAGATGTGCCGTGTTGCATGAGGAAAACGGTGGTCACACCAGATACTGTCTGATTTTCTGATCCATGCCCCTACCAGTAATGAAATTCATTTCAATTGACTAATTTCCTTATATGAGCTGCAAATTTTTGAAATTGTTGCATGTTGGATTTATATTTTTGTTCAGTGTGTATATTCTGTAGATCCTATAGAAATGGGGACACGCTATGCATTCAAAACTATGTATTCATGTGAATACTGTAGGTAGGATGGAAATGAAGAAGGGAGGGGTGACGGGATGAGAGCACATAGCATGCGACACGTGTAGGGGTGGTTGCCTGGCTACCCATACTCATTGCTCCGCCCACGGACATTAGTTTCTCCTCCGCAATGAGCCTGGATGTAAAGTACCAGTCAAAGGTTTGGACACACGAACTCATTCAAAGATTTTTTTCTTTACTTTAACTTTTTTCTATACTGTAGAATAATAGTGAAGACATCAAAACTATGAAATAACACATATGGAATCATGTAGTAACCAAAAAAAGTGTTAAACAGATTCTTCAAGGTAGCCACTCTTTGCCTTGATGACAGTTTTGCACACGTAAAGAAAAACCCTGGAATGAGTAGGTGTGTCCAAACTTTTGACTGGTACTGTAGGTCTTGGAGGCTCTGAGGCTAGGTTGGTTCATCAAAATAATAAAGACCTATTTTTTGATTCCATTTCCATTGTATAACAATCCAAGTTGATCAATATATTTCATATGGCCAGTTAATGAATTCCTTTCATCATGCAGGATATATGTTTCCTATTTCTCTACACACGTATCTGACCGAGTGGGATATACAGAACTCTATGTTGCATACAGCTAATGTTGGCAACAACTCTCTGATGTACTGCATAGTGTTAATGTAGAGGACTGTGTAACCGACAGAGATAATTCTTACGGCAAAGTGGGAGAGTGACTCACCATGGTGCCTATAGGTAGAGGAAAATGCTTTGTGTGTGTGTGTGCGTGTATTGTTTGTGTGTTTGTGAGGGTCAGAGTAACGGCGTCTACATACATAGGTTGTGTTTGCTCCTTGAAGAACTTGGCGAAGCGACCGTCTGTGCTCCCATACTCCCTAAAGACCCTCGCTTGAAAATGAGAAAAAAGAGGCAATATACTGTTGTTTGTCCTTCTTGAGCCACCATAGCAACAAAATAGACAGAAACCCTTCCAAATAGTCTGAATTAATCTAATTTAAACCAAGAAATATGCCATTCATTTTGACGTCTTATTCGTGCAATTTGACATCTTGCTAAGATGTTTGATGCTGTATTTCTCAGGTGAATACATGTGAATGAAAGGGTTGACTAACTTCAGCTACCGAACTTCCACTTGCCTCGAGTTTTGTTCATGTGCGAACTAAAAAATAATCTGTCGGAGACGGCATAATAGATATATTAGATAAGTAAACTGTTTTGACCAGGAAGCAAACTATTTTAGGACTAGGAAGCGTAAGGTAAGCTTTAGGATTGAGTGATACTAACAAGGTTGGTACAGGCTGGAGTTTCCCTCTCACAGTGGCTTCAGAAAGTGGTCATACCCCTCATTTTATTGCACATTTTGTTGTGGTACAACCTGAATTCAAAATTGAATAAATGGATGTGTTTTCTCACCCCTCGATACACAATAACCCAATAACCCCATAATGAAAACATGTTTTTTAAGAACAGAAAGAAAAATGAAGAAAAACGATTAGGAGTGTCCAAACTCTTGACTGGTACTGTAGGATTAGTTACGTACTCCAATTTGTATGCTATTAGACGGCAAACTATTAGAAGTGTTATTGGTGTCAGCTAATCTTTTAGTGTAGTCCAATTATATGTGCCTTAGCTTACGTGTGTGTGCCTATGTGTGTGTTTGTGTGAGTGTGTGTGAGCATGTGTTTGTGTGAGTGTGTGTGTTTCTGTGAATGTGTGTTTGTGTGAGTGTGTGTTTCTGTGTGAGTGTGTGTGTGTGGTTATGTGTGGACGTGTGTGTGTGTGTGTTTATGGGAGTGTGAGTGTGTATGTGTGTGTGTGTATGTGTTAATATGAGTGTGTGTGTGTGTGCGTGCATGCGTCTCTGTCTGTCTGTGTGAGTGTGTGTGTGCGTCTCTGTCTGAGCATTACATTTACATTACATTTAAGTCATTTAGCAGACGCTCTTATCCAGAGCGACTTACAAATTGGTGCATTCACCTTATGACATCCAGTGGAACAGTCACTTTACAATAGTGCATCTAAATCTTAAAGGGGGGTGAGAAGGATTACTTAACCTATCCTAGGTATTCCTTAAAGAGGTGGGGTTTCAGGTGTCTCCGGAAGGTGGTGATTGACTCCGCTGTCCTGGCGTCGTGAGGGAGTTTGTTCCACCATTGGGGGGCCAGAGCAGCGAACAGTTTTGACTGGGCTGAGCGGGAACTGTACTTCTTCAGTGGTAGGGAGGCGAGCAGGCCAGAGGTGGATGAACGCAGTGCCCTTGTTTGGGTGTAGGGCCTGATCAGAGCCTGGAGGTACTGAGGTGCCGTTCCCCTCACAGCTCCGTAGGCAAGCACCATGGTCTTGTAGCGGATGCGAGCTTCAACTGGAAGCCAGTGGAGAGAGCGGAGGAGCGGGGTGACATGAGCATGTGTGTGTGTGTGTGTGTGTGTGTGTGTGTGTGTGTGTGTGTGTGTGTGTGTGTGTGTGTGTGTGTGTGTGTGTGTGTGTGTGTGTGTGTGTGTGTGTGTGTGTGTGTGTGTGTGTGTGTGTGTGTGTGTGTGCGTGCGTCTCTATCTGTCTGTGTGAGCGTATGTGTGTGTGCAGCTCCTTTGTAAGGATCAGGACTTTAATCAAAGACATCACATTGTATTCTAAAATGGCCTAATAATAGAAACAGTTTCACATAATGACCAGAAATATACTCCATAGTCTTGCTCCTCCAATCCTATTGTCCTGCTCTCAGAGTTGTGTTTCTATTTTATTCTTTTTCATTTAGATATATTATTTCTTTACTTTCTTAACACTTATTTGACTTAAAACTGCATTATTGTTTAACGGCTTGTAAGTAAGCATTTCACTGCAAAGTCTACACCTGTTGTATTTGGTACATATAACATTTGATTTGTGTGATGTTTTATTATACTGTGTGTGTGTGTGTGTGTGTGTGTGTGTGTGTGTGTGTGTGTGTGTGTGTGTGTGTGTGTGTGTGTGTGTGTGTGTGTGTGTGTGTGTGTGCGTGCGGGAGCATGTATGCTTGCATCAGAGGCTGGTGGGAGGAGCTATAGGAGGACAGTGTAATGAGCACATCCTCCTATACCTCCTCCCATCAACCTCTTCTGCCATACGTGCTTGTGTGTCATGCCTACCTATGTGTATGCATGTTGTGTTTGTGTGTCATGACACTGCAGTATGTACCACTGCTCTCAATGCAGTTCCTCTGTTCCTCTTTATGACAAAAAACACATACACACACACTGACATGACAACATATACACACACTGACATGACAACATATACACACACTGACATGACAACATATACACACACTGACATGACAACATACACACACACTGACATGACAACACACACACACACTGACATGACAACACACACTGACATGACAACATACACATACACACACACACTGACATGATGATACACACACACACTGACATGATGACATACACACACACTGACATGACGACACACACACACACACACACACACACACACACACACACACACACACACACACACACACACACACACACACACACACACACACACACACACACACACACACACACACACACACACACACACACACACACACTGACATGACGACACACACACACACACACTGACACACACACACACTGACACACTGACACACACACACACACACACACACACACACACACACACACACACACACACACACACACACACACACACACACACACACACACACACACACACACACACACACACACACACACACACACACACACACACACTGACATGACAACACACACACACCCACACACTGACATGACAACATACACACACACTAACATGACAACATACATACACACTGACATAACAGTATCGTGTCTTTGGTATCATTAAAGTGAAGACTGTTATTTTATCAAATCAATTCTCTGTAATTATTATTAAGTAATTAAACTAATCATGTAAATGTAATTAACTAGGAAGTTGGGGCACCAAGGAAAATCTTCAGATTACAAAGTTATAATTTTCCTAATATAACTCTTCAGATATTTTAATATCTGATCAATTAGTCTTCAAATTAATTAATTATTCTTTAGCTCATGTTAGTCATGACAACACACACACTGACACACACTGACACACACTGACATTCCAGATGTCATAAATTGATGCTTATCTGCACATCCCCAGCCTTCACTATGATTCATCCATACATCAATTATCTTAATCATTTCTTTACTAACTAAATAATCACAGAAATGCATAAACAAACATTCTAGCTGCAGACTAGTAATTAGTATCGAAAATGTTCTCTTATTCTGTCTGTATCGATTGTCTCAGAGTTGAACCATTTCCACCAGTGTAGCCAATGCTCCACTTGGTTTGGTTAGGAATTCAACAATCTTGACAAACTTAGCTCCCTGAGATGACAGAGGAATGCATGGTCTTGACTCAAACCTTAGCCCTCTCTGTAATCGAGGTACGCATGGCCTCTACTCAAACCTTAGCCCTCTCGGTAATCGAGGTACGCATGGTCTCTACTCAAACCTTAGCCCTCTCGGTAATCAAGGTACGCATGGTCTCTACTCAAACCTTAGCCCTCTCGGTAATCGAGGTACGCATGGCCTCTACTCAAACCTTAGCCGTCTCGGTAATCAAGGTACGCATGGCCTCGACTCAAACCTTAGCCGTCTCGGTAATCGAGGTACCCACGGCCTCTACTCAAACCTTAGCCCTCTCTGTAATCTAGGTACCCACGGCCTCTACTCAAATCTTAGCCCTCTCGGTAATCGAGGTACGCATGGCCTCGACTCAAACCTTAGCCCTCTCGGTAATCGAGGTACGCATGGCCTCGACTCAAACCTTAGCCGTCTCGGTAATCGAGGTACGCATGGCCTCTACTCAAACCTTAGCCCTCTCGGTAATCGAGGTACACTTGGTCTAAAGTGGGCTTCTCCAGGTGGGGTTCATATTCGGAACAGCAGGAAAAGGGCTGTCCCACGATGCCAGATCAATGTCTGTGCACATGGGGCGGGCCAATGACAGGAATTGGATTCTCTTTCATTAAACAGTTTAACATCACATTACATAATTTCACAAATAGTTTAATCTTTACTCATTCATTTTACACAATAATTAGATGCAAAACTCATAATGGAGACTCTGTAGAAACAGAGTTATGGTAATGTGGCTGTATTGTCTCTCATGAGGTCACAAACGTTACACAAAATGGAACCGGTTGTAGCTGGATTCTCCACCGACCGTTTACACATTCTCTAAAACATGGATATTGTTCAGTTCTCAAGTTCTGTGACGTGAAACAAGTTCCTTTGTTCTACTGTGAACCCTCTCTCTCTATACTGCATGAGGGAGAGAGTCTCTTCCAGGAATTACGACCTGAGATAACAGAGCCTGTAGGGGGAAGAGAGATGGTGAGAGAGCGAGAGAGTTGGTGTTTGCTATATCCAAAGAGGGCCCCGTAATGACAACAGCACACATGCACACTGACATGACAACACACACACATACTGACATGACAATACATACACACACTGACATGACAACACCCACACACACATGCACACTGACATGACAACACACACACATACACACTGTCATGACAACATACACACACTGATATGACAACATACACACACTGATATGACAACATACACACACTGACATGACAACACACACACTGACATGACAACATACACACACAATGACATGAAACCTTACACACACACACACTGATATGACAACATACACTGACATCACAACATGCACACACAATGACATGAAACCTTACACACACACACACACACTGATATGACAACAAACACTGATATGACAACAAACACTGACATGACAACACACACACTGACATGACAACACACACACTGACATGACAACATACACACTGACATGACAACATACACACACTGACATGACAACATACACACACTGATATGACAACATACACACACTGACATGACAACACACACACTGACATGACAACACACACACACACTGACATGACAACATACACATACTGACATGACAACATACACACACTGACATGACAACACACACACTGACATGACAACACACACACTGACATGACAACACACACACTGACATGACAACATACACACACTGATATGACAACACACACACACTGATATGACAACATACACACTGACATGACAACACACACACTGACATGACAACATACACACACTGATATGACAACATACACACACTGACATGACAACATACACACTGACATGACAACACACACACTGACATGACAACACACACACTGACATGACAACACACACACTGACATGACAACATACACACACTGACATGACAACATACACACACTGACATGACAACACACACACTGACATGACAACATACACACACTGATATGACAACATACACACTGACATCGCAATATACAAACACACAGACATGAAAACACATACACACACACTACAATCACAAAATACACACACACACACACACACACACACACACACACACACACACACACACACACACACACACACACACACACACACACACACACACACACACACACACACACACACACTGACATCACAACATACACACACACACTCACATAACAACATACACACACTGACATGACAACATACACACACACACTGACATGACAACACACACACACGTACAAACACAGACCGACATTCAAGCAGGCAGAATCCTATTTATCATGCACAGTGCTGTTCATCAAAATTACATTTACATTTACATTTAAGTCATTTAGCAGACGCTCTTATCCAGAGACAAGTGGAATGGCGTCCCAGTGTTTTGAGGATTACAATGTTACTCACACTGCCACGTGGAGACAGCAGACACTGAGCTGTGTAATTCATTGTCAACGATAAGTATTTATAAGCCTAGTACTGGATTACAGCTTCTGCACTCCTCACAACTGAGCTAGAGAAACGACAGCTCACCCTGGGAAGACAACATATATTTTCTGTAATAATAAGTGATATTCGGACGAAATTAGTTATAGTGGGAGACTGAAAGTGTAGCCTTCTATCAAGCATTTTCTGTAAGGGTAATTGTTCTGATAGCTATACTTGTGGACAAAATATTATATTGTCCTATGTGTCGTCTAGTGGCAAGTTTGGGTACTGTAGCTTTTAATTTGCTAACTTTTCGCTCCTCATTGTTTTTCTCCGGTATTGAAAACAGTTTATTCCATCTTAAATTTTATCGATTATTTACATATTACGTTACCTGAGGTTGAATTAGAAACATTGTTTGAAATGTTTGGACCAAGATTACAGGTAACATTTTCAATTCTTTTGTAGGCATGTTGGGCGAGTTGGGACAGGTTTATTTCTTAATCAAACGCGCAAAATAAAAATAAAAATTTAATATAGAGAAAGACTTAATCTAACAAAACAACCATTCATTGTGTAACTGGGAACCTTGGGATTGCAAAAATATGAAGATCTTCAAAGGTAAGAGATTTATTTTATCACCATTTCTGACTTTTGTGATGCATATGTTTTGTTGGAAAATGTTTGTGACACGCTCCGGTGAGGGCGCGTAGTTGGTTATTTATCTCCGTTATTGAATATACTATTTTCCACCTTAAATTTTATAGTTTATTTACATATTAGGGTACCTGAGGATTGATTAGGAACGTTGTTTGACATGTTTGGACCAAGTTTATTGGTAACGTTCGAGATTCGTTTTCTATGCATTTCGAACGAGGGGAAACAGGTGGAAAATTGAATGAAGAGCGCCAAATAAACTTACTTTTCGATAACTTTATCGAACAAAAGTACCATTTGTTAAGTAACTGGGACACTTTTGATTGCAACCAGATGAAGATCTTCAAAGGTAAGGGATATATTATATCACTATTTCTGACTTTTCGAGATGCATCTGCTTGGTTGTAAAATATTTTTAATGCTTTTGTATGCAGGGCACTGTCCTCAGATAATTGCATGGTGTGCTTTTGCCGTAAAGCCTTTTTAAAATCTGACAACGTGGCTGGATTAACAAGAAGTTAAGCTTTTAAATTATTTATGACACTTGTATTTTCATGAATGTTTAATTTTAAGATTTCTGTCATTTGAATTTGGCACTCTGCAATTTCACCAGATGTTGTCGAGGTGGGTCGCTTGAGGCACGTCTAGCCCAAAGAGGTTTTTAAATATAAGTTTATTTTTTATTTTTTATTTTATTTTTATTTCACCTTTATTTAACCAGGTAGGCTAGTTGAGAACAAGTTCTCATTTGCAACTGCGACCTGGCCAAGATAAAGCATAGCAGTGTGAACAGACAACACAGAGTTACACATGGAGTAAACAATTAACAAGTCAATAACACAGTAGAAAAAAAGGGGAGTCTATATACAATGTGTGCAAAGGGCATGAGGAGGTAGGCGAATAATTACAATTTTGCAGATTAACACTGAAGTGATAAATGATCAGATGATCATGTACAGGTAGAGATATTGGTGTGCAAAAGAGCAGAAAAGTAAATAAATAAAAACTCTGGGGATGAGGTAGGTGAAAAATGGGTGGGCTATTTACCAATAGACTATGTACAGCTGCAGCGATCTGTTAGCTGTTCAGATAGCTGATGTTTGAAGTTGGTGAGGGAGTCTCCAACTTCAGCGATTTTTGCAATTCGTTCCAGTCACAGGCAGCAGAGTACTGGAACGAAAGGCGGCCGAATGAGGTGTTGGCTTTAGGGATGATCAGTGAGATACACCTGCTGGAGCGAGTGCTACGGATGGGTGTTGCCATCGTGACCAGTGAACTGAGATAAGGCGGAGCTTTACCTAGCATGGTCTGTAAGTACTTTCGAGTTACTAGAACATGCTTTTGCTAATTCAAATTGTGTTTGTAGAATATTTATGTTTTTACCTGTTTATTCTAGTTTTGTACGTTCCGATGATGCCAAACTAATTGCCCTAACTATCGTCCATTCACTTAACATTGTGTGCTAGAATGCTAGCTATTGTTTTTTGACGAATTTAGCTTGTTTGGTTTTTGGATCTATCTAGCTATTTTAAGTGTTCAGATATATCTTGTGACAGAGCTAAACGCATAGCTATTAAGCTATATGGACACTAAGATTGTAAAATGTCAAAGTTTCTACACTATCATGTTGGCTAGCTAGGCTTGTTTTCTTGTTGCTAACTCGTGATAGAGATGCTGTTTTTATTTTGATCCATTTGTTTGAATGTATATAGTGACTTTTTCTCATACATTTTCTCCTTTCTGTATCTGTTACAGTTTTACAGACAAAATATATTCTACAAACGATTATTAATGGTACCGATGCCTCCTGATTCTTTGTGGGAAGAGTGTAAGCTGTCTGCCAAGCTTTGTAGCCTACACATTGTGAGGACAGAACAGTAGCATGTTAATGAAAATGAGTTATATAGAAAGACTAAAGATACAGCATGTTTTCCATAGATGAGCAGGCAAAGTGAGTTTATCATAAGGGTGGCAATTAGCTAAATGTTACACAGGCCTAAAGTATGATTGATATTGAATAATTCCTTTTGTGACATACTGTATGAATAATGCTGTTTGAGACACACACACACACACTTCAAAGCATGGCTTATTCAATTAGCTCACTAGCTGAATGGGGACTTCTACAATGTATCAACATGGTATGAGGAAAAATTGGATATCAAGCTCAATATCAACTGATCCCTTTTGTGATCCCTTGACTGACTTGCCTTCCCTTCACTTACTAGCCTAAAATCATTTCCTCATTCCAGGGTTCAAGATCCTATCCTTGTAAATTTACAGTTTTTGGATTTGTTGAAGGAGATACAGTATGTATGCCATTGAATGCAGACTCCTTGGGCATCAGTGAAATCAAGTTCTTAAGAAAGGCCCATTCAACGATTAAACTAGGTTTTAACAATCAAGGCTAGGCTCAAAGCAGGCTGGAAATTGAATTGATAGAGATCACAATTACTATGGTAACCAGAATGGAATTGCCCAGATGGACATGGTTGTTGAAGATAAAGAACGTGTAGAAAAACTATAGAAATTCAGTTTAAAGATGGAATCAGTAATACATTAAATGGCACCACTGTCGGACCCACCATCGTACTTATTGTTTTCATTGATGAAGCAGAGCTGGGGTGTCGACAATCATGGTAAAAAAAACAGTGTTTGCGGTAACTTCTTGTTGTTGTATTATCGCACATGGACATGACAGCTTCACCATTAAAACCTCTACAGGATCGGTGGGTCCCCAGTGGGACTGTTGAGCTAACGTAGGCTAATGCGATTAGCATGAGGTTGTAAGTAACAAGAAAATCCCCCAGGACATAGACATATATGATCTTTGCAGAAAGCTTACATTTCTTGTTAATCTAACTGCACTGTCCAATTTACAGTAGCTATTACAGTGAAATGATATCATGCTGTTGTTTGAGGAGAGTGCACAGTTATGAACTTGAAAAGTTATTAATAAGCCAATAAGGCACATTTTGGCAGTCTTGATGCACAATTTTGAACAGAAATGCAATGGTTCATTGGATCAGTCTAAAACTTTGCACATACACTGCTGCCATCTATTGGTCAACATCTAAATTGCACCTGGGCTGGAATAATACATTATGGCCTTTCTCTTGCATTCTAAAGATGATGGTAAAAAAAATAATGTTTTGTTCTTTGTATGAACTTTTTTCCACATATAATGTGTTATTTTCTACTACATTCATTTTAACATTTCCACAAACTTCAGAGTGTTTCCTTTCAAATGGTATTCCAGCTTCAGTACACCTACTGGGGTAAGAGTGGTACCTAGTCAGTTGTTCAACTGAATGCATTCAACTGAAATGTGTCTTCCGCATTTAACCAAACACCTCTGAATCAGAGAGGTGCGGGTGGCTGCCATATTTGACATCCACTTCTTTGGCGCCCAGGAAAAAGTGGGTTAACTGCCTTGCGCTGGGGCAGAACGATAGATTTTTACCTTATCAGCTTGGGGATTCTATCCAGCAACCTTTCGGTTACTGGCCCTACGCTCTGACCACTAGGCTATCTACTGGTGTGATTTGTTGGATGTAATAACACCATGGAGTTGATATTCTATGTAATGTATCTGTACAACTGAGCAAAGAAATGTAAAGTGCAACCATTCTAATTCATGTGAATACGTACCAGAATTCCATGTCAATTGCTGCATGACCAATCAAATGCCTAAGCCACAAAGGACTGGAAGCTTTGAACTGAGTGCTAAAGTCACGCACCACACACTCATCCAATGAACCATTGGACAATGGCTAGACTTTGCTGTAGTTGACTGGTTTAATATTTGATAATTGTTGAACACATGCGTGCCCACACACACAGAGAGGGACAGCCACACAAACACAGAGAGGGACAGCCACACACACACAGAGAGGGACAGCCACACACACACAGAGAGGGACAGCCACACACACAGAGAGGGACAGCCACACAAACACAGAGAGGGACAGCCACACACACAGAGAGGGACAGCCACACACACACACAGAGAGGGACAGCCACACACACACACAGAGGGACAGCCACACACACAGAGAGGGACTGTCACACACACAGAGAGGGACTGTCACACACACACAGAGAGGGACAGCCACACACACACACAGAGGGACAGCCACACACACAGAGAGGGACTGTCACACACACAGAGAGGGACTGTCACACACACACAGAGAGGGACAGCCACACAAACACAGAGAGGGACAGCCACACACACAGAGAGGGACAGACACCCACAGAGAGGGACAGCCACACACACACAGAGAGGGACAGCCACACACACAGAGAGGGACAGCCACACACACAGAGAGGGACAACCACACACACAGAGAGGGACAGCCACACACACAAAGAGAGGGACAGCCACACACACACAGAGGGACAGCCACACACACACACAGAGGGACAGCCACACACACAGAGAGGGACAGCCACACACACAGAGAGGGACAGCCACACACACACATAGAGGGACAGCCACACACACACAGAGGGACAGCCACACACGCAGAGAGGGACAGCCACACACACAAAGAGGGACAGCCACACACACAGAGAGGGACAACCACACACGCAGAGAGGGACAGCCACACACACACACAGAGGGACAGCCACACACACACAGAGGGACAGCCACACACACAGAGAGGGACAGCCACACACACAGAGAGGGACAACCACACACACACAGAGAGGGACAGCCACACACACACAGAGAGGGACAGCCACAGCCACACACACAGAGAGGGACAACCACACACACAGAGAGGGACAGCCACACACACACAGAGAGGGACAGCCACACACACAAAGAGAGGGACAGCCACACACACACACAGAGAGGGACAGCCACACACACACACAGAGAGGGACAGCCACACACACAGAGAGAGAGGGACAGCCACACACACACAGAGAGGGACAGCCACACACACAGAGAGGGACAGCCACACACACAGAGAGGGACAGCCACACACACACATAGAGGGACAGTCACACACACACAGAGGGACAGCCACACACACAGAGAGGGACAGCCACACACACAAAGAGGGACAGCCACACACACAGAGAGGGACAACCACACACACAGAGAGGGACAGCCACACACACACAGAGAGGGACAGCCACACACACACAGAGGGACAGCCACACACACAGAGAGGGACAGCCACACACACAGAGAGGGACAACCACACACACACAGAGAGGGACAGCCACACACACACAGAGAGGGACAGCCACAGCCACACACACAGAGAGGGACAGCCACACACACAAAGAGAGGGACAGCCACACACACACACAGAGAGGGACAGCCACACACACACAGAGAGAGGGACAGCCACACACACACACAGAGAGGGACAGCCACACACACACACAGAGAGGGACTGCCACACACACACACAGAGGGACAGCCACACACACACAGAGAGGGACAGCCACACACACACACAGAGAGGGACAGCCACACACACAGAGAGGGACAGCCACACACACACGCACACGCAAGCACATACAGTACACATGCACACGCAAGCACATACACACCCACATGCAAGCACATACACACACACACAATCATGCAGTATCAAAAAGTGTTACACGGACATAAACATGCTTAGTTTTTTAAGGTAATTTTTTCAAGGTAATTTTGCTGTTTACTTGAGTAAATGGAATGAAACTGTTCCTTGCCTATGAATTCATTTTGGCATGTCTTGTGGGGTATGTATGGGTGTCTGAAGAGACCCCTGGTGACATGTCTTGTGGGGTATGTTTGGGTGTCTGAGCTGAATGTTATTTGATTTGACTATGATTTCTAATAAAAAACTACAAGAGAAGCAGTTAATCTCTCATCAACCCTAAACCAGGACAGACTGACATGCATGTTGGTGATGACAGGCAAGGTGTGCTGCTCTGTTCTGAGTCAGCTCCACCTTCGTTAGGTCTTTCTTTGCTGCACTTGACCATATTACTGGACAGTAATCAAGATGAGACAAGAGCAGAGCATGAACTAGTACAGTTAATGTTTGTGTCAAAAGACACACAATCTTCACAACAAATTTGTGTGTGTGTGTGTGTGTGTGTGTGTGTGTGTGTGTGTGTGTGTGTGTGCGTGCGTGCGTGCGTGCGTGTGTGTGCGTGCGTGTGTGTGTGCGGGGCCCATGGCATATTTGGACCCCTATTACCCTCAGCATGTGGCAGGCTGTCGAGTTTACCTGTCTCTTTTGAATCAACACAACTTCTGTTCTCCCTCACCTACTTGGCAGCTCAAAATATCCACCACAAATAAGCAACCCATAAGAATGCAGTCTCAAGCCTACACAAAAATCCATAAATAATGTTGGTTGTATTCAGCAAACAGTACAGACATACAAAGGCATTTGTGAGTAGAAATGGTATTTCCCTGAAAAGTGTCCTGAATTGTTTGGATCTTCAGGGAACTTTCCATTTAGTCAGACTGCTGGGGTTTAGTCAGACTGCTGGGGTTTAGTCAGACTGCTGGGGTTTAGTCAGACTGCTGGGGTTTAGTCAGGCTACTGGAGTTTAGTCAGGCTACTGGGGTTTAGTCAGACTGCTATGGTTTAGTCAGGCTACTGGGGTTTAGTCAGGCTACTGAGGTTAAGACAGGATGCTGAGGTTTAGTCAGGCTGCAATGGTTTAGTCAGACTGCTATGGTTTAGTCAGGCTGCTATGGTTTAGTCAGGCTACTGAGGTTAAGACAGGATGCTGAGGTTTAGTCAGGCTGCTATGGTTTAGTCAGACTGCTATGGTTTAGTCAGACTGCTATGGTTTAGTCAGACTGCTATGGTTTAGTCAGACTGCTATGGTTTAGTCAGGCTGCTATGGTTTAGTCAGGCTACTGAGGTTAAGACAGGATGCTGAGGTTTAGTCAGGCTACTGAGGTTAAGACAGGATGCTGGGGTTTAGTCAGGCTGCTGGGGTTTAGTCAGGCTGCTGGGGTTTAGTCAGGCTGCTGGGGTTTAGTCAGGCTACTGAGGTTAAGACAGGATGCTGAGGTTTAGTCAGGCTGCTATGGTTTAGTCAGGCTACTGAGGTTAAGACAGGATGCTGAGGTTTAGTCAGGCTGCTGGAGTTTAGTCAGGCTGCTGGGGTTTAGTCAGGCTGCTGGGGTTTAGTCAGGCTACTGAGGTTAAGACAGGATGCTGAGGTTTAGTCAGGCTGCTGTGGTTTAGTCAGGCTACTGAGGTTAAGACAGGATGCTGAGGTTTAGTCAGGCTGCTGGAGTTTAGTCAGCCTGCTGGGGTTTAGTCAGGCTGCTGGGGTTTAGTCAGGCTACTGAGGTTAAGACAGGATGCTGAGGTTTAGTCAGGCTGCTATGGTTTAGTCAGGCTACTGAGGTTAAGACAGGATGCTGAGGTTTAGTCAGACTGCTATGGTTTAGTCAGGCTACTGAGGTTAAGACAGGATGCTGAGGTTTAGTCAGGATGCTGAGGTTTAGTCAGGCTGCTATGGTTTAGTCAGGCTGCTATGGTTTAGTCAGGCTGCTATGGTTTAGTCAGGCTACTGAGGTTAAGACAGGATGCTGAGGTTTAGTCAGGCTACTGAGGTTAAGACAGGATGCTGGGGTTTAGTCAGGCTGCTGGGGTTTAGTCAGGCTGCTGGGGTTTAGTCAGGCTACTGAGGTTAAGACAGGATGCTGAGGTTTAGTCAGGCTGCTATGGTTTAGTCAGGCTACTGAGGTTAAGACAGGATGCTGAGGTTTAGTCAGGCTGCTATGGTTTAGTCAGGCTACTGAGGTTAAGACAGGATGCTGAGGTTTAGTCAGGCTGCTGGAGTTTAGTCAGGCTGCTGGGGTTTAGTCAGGCTGCTGGGGTTTATTCAGGCTACTGAGGTTAAGACAGGATGCTGAGGTTTAGTCAGGCTGCTATGGTTTAGTCAGGCTGCTGGGGTTTAGTCAGGCTGCTGGGGTTTAGTCAGGCTACTGAGGTTAAGACAGGATGCTATGGTTTAGTCAGGCTACTGAGGTTAAGACAGGATGCTGAGGTTTAGTCAGGCTGCTAGAGTTTAGTCAGGCTGCTGGGGATTAGTCAGGCTGCTGGGGTTAAGACAGGATGCTGAGGTTTAGTCAGGCTGCTGGGGTTTAGTCAGGCTGCTGGGGTTTAGTCAGGCTGCTGGGGTTTAGTCAGGCTACTGGTGTTTAGTCAGGCTGCTATGGTTTAGTCAGGCTACTGAGGTTAAGACAGGATGCTGAGGTTTAGTCAGGCTGCTGGGGATTAGTCAGGCTGCTGGGGTTTAGTCAGGCTGCTGGGGTTTAGTCAGATTGATGGGGATTAGTCAGGCTGCTAGGGTTTAGTCAGGCTGTTGGGGTTTAGACAGGCTGCTGAAGTTTAGTCAGGTTGCTGGAGTTTAATCAGGCTGTTGATGTTTACTCACATTGCTGGGGTTTAGTCAAGCTGCTGGGGTTTTGTCAGGCTGCTAGGGTTTAGTCTGGCTGCTGGGGTTTAGTCAGGCTTTTGGGGTTCAGTCAGGCTGCTGGGCTGTTTCACTCAGAGCCATATAGGTACCAGTATTGTTTAATTATAAACATAAGTAAATGACGGTTGCAATTAATGTAGGCAATTTAATAAATGCGTTATATGTGTTTATGTTTACAGTGTTTGAACCATTTTTATGGCACAATATCAAGCCTTTGTTGTTATTGGCTGGGGCCTAATAATGATGCTATCTGAAAACAAATGTCTCTGCTACAGCTTGCTCAAAAGAACAACATGAATAAACGCTATGAAATCCAATAATGTCATTCTTACGTGCTAATTAGGCTTTGTGATCTTATCAATATCGTTTTCTATGAGACTATTTGCTTATTGCAAGTCTTACAGAACATAACAATACTGAAATAATGATTCCCTCACTATGAAAAACAAACACTTTTAACCTCATAAATTAGGAAAAAATGATACGTGTCAATAACTGTAAGCAAAAAACTCTCTTTTAATCTAATTTCCTCCCTTTTCAACAACCTTCAATTAATAACAATTAGCATAACACTTAACTCAGACTCCTTCAATTAATTTACATCAATGGCTCCTGTCAGAATCCTAATGTTGAGACTATCAATGATCATCCAAGAATAATGGATATGATTAAATAGATTAAAAGGGATCTTAACATTTTGTACGGGACTTAAAACATCATAAGAAACTGACTGAGATGGCCGCCTCGTTTCGCGTTCCTAGGAAACTATGCAGTTTTTTGTTTTTTTACGTGTTATTTCTTACATTAGTACCCCAGGTCATCTTAGGTTTCATTACATACAGTCGAGAAGAACTACTGAATATAAGATCAGCGTCAACTCACCATCAGTACGACCAAGAATATGTTTTCCGCGACGCGGATCCTGTGTTCTGCCTTACAAACAGGACAACGGAATGGATCGCATGCAGCGACCCAAGGAAACGACTCCGAAAAAGAGGGAAACGCGGCGGTGTTCTGGTCAGACTCCGAAAAAGGGCACATCGCGCACCACTTCCCAGTATTCTTCTTGCCAATGTCCAGTCTCTCGACAACAAGGTTGATGAAATCCGAGCAAGGGTGGCATTCCAGAGGGACATCAGAGACTGCAACGTTCTCTGCTTTACGGAAACATGGCTTACTGGGAAGACGCTATCCAGGGCGGTGCAGCCAACGGGTTTCTCCACGCATCGCGCCGACAGAAACAAACATCTCTCTGGTAAGAAGAGTGGCGGGGGCGTATGCCTCATGACTAACGGGACATGGTGTGATGAAGGAAACATACAGGAACTCAAATCCTTCTGTTCACCTGATTTAGAATTCCTCACAATCAAATGTAGACCGCATTATCTTCCAAGAGAATTCTCTTCGATTATAATCACAGCCATATATATCCCCCCCCAAGCAGACACATCGATGGCTCTGAACGAACTTTATTTAACTCTTTGCAAACTGGAAAACATTTATCCGGAGGCTGCATTCATTGTAGCTGGGGATTTTAACAAAGCCAATCTGAAAACAAGACTCCCTAAATTTTATCAGCATATCGATTGCGCAACCAGGGGTGGTAAAACCTTGGATCATTGTTACTCTAACTTCCGCGACGCATATAAGGCCCTGCCCTGCCCCCCTCTCGGAAAAGTTGACCACGACTCCATTTTGTAGATCCCTGCCTACAGGCAGAAATTAAAACAAGAGGCTCCCACGCTGAGGTCTGTCCAACGCTGGTCAGACCAAGCTGACTCTACACTCCAAGACTGCTTCCATCACGCGGACTGGGACATGTTTCGTATTGCGTCAGATGGGAATATTGACGAATACGCTGATTCGGTGTGCGAGTTCATTAGAACGTGCGTCGAAGATGTCGTTCCCATAGCAACGATAAAAACATTCCCTAACCAGAAACCGTGGATTGATGGCAGCATTCGCGTGAAACTGAAAGCGCGAACCACTGCTTTTAATCAGGGCAAGGTGTCTGGCAACATGACTGAATACAAACAGTGCAGCTATTCCCTCCGTAAGGCTATCAAACAAGCTAAGCGTCAGTACAGAGACAAAGTGGAATCTCAATTCAATGGCTCAGACACAAGAGGCATGTGGCAGGGTCTACAGTCAATCACGGACTACAAGATGAAATCCAGCCCAGTCACGGACCAGGATGTCTTGCTCCCAGGCAGACTAAATAACTTTTTTGCCCGCTTTGAGGACAATACAGTGCCACTGACACGGCCTGCAACGGAAACATGCGGTCTCTCCTTCACTGCAGCCGAGGTGAGTAAGACATTTAAACGTGTTAACCCTCGCAAGGCTGCAGGCCCAGACGGCATCCCCAGCCGCGTCCTCAGAGCATGCGCAGACCAGCTGGCCGGTGTGTTTACGGACATATTCAATCAATCCCTATACCAGTCTGCTGTTCCCACATGCTTCAAGAGGGCCACCATTGTTCCTGTTCCCAAGAAAGCTAAGGTAACTGAGCTAAACGACTACCGCCCCGTAGCACTCACTTCCGTCATCATAAAGTGCTTTGAGAGACTAGTCAAGGACCATATCACCTCCACCCTACCTGACACCCTAGACCCACTCCAATTTGCTTACCACCCAAATAGGTCCACAGACGATGCAATCTCAACCACACTGCACACTGCCCTAACCCATCTGGACAAGAGGAATACCTATGTGAGAATGCTGTTCATCGACTAGCTCGTCATCAAGCTCGAGACCCTGGGTCTCGACCCCGCCCTGTGCAACTGGGTACTGGACTTCCTGATGGGCCGCCCCCAGGTGGTGAGGGTAGGCAACAACATCTCCTCCCCGCTGATCCTCAACACGGGGGCCCCACAAGGGTGCGTTCTGAGCCCTCTCCTGTACTCCCTGTTCACCCACGACTGCGTGGCCACGCACGCCTCCAACTCAATCATCAAGTTTGCGGACGACACAACAGTGGTAGGCTTGATTACCAACAACGACGAGACGGCCTACAGGGAGGAGGTGAGGGCCCTCGGAGTGTGGTGTCAGGAAAATAACCTCACACTCAACGTCAACAAAACTAAGGAGATGATTGTGGACTTCAGGAAACAGCAGAGGGAACACCCCCCTATCCACATCGATGGAACAGTAGTGGAGAGGGTAGCTAGTTTTAAGTTCCTCGGCATACACATCACAGACAAACTGAATTGGTCCACTCACACTGACAGCGTCGTGAAGAAGGCGCAGCAGCGCCTATTCAACCTCAGGAGGCTGAAGAAATTCGGCTTGTCACCAAAAGCACTCACAAACTTCTACAGATGCACAATCGAGAGCATCCTGGCGGGCTGTATCACCGCCTGGTACGGCAACTGCTCCGCCCTCAACCGTAAGGCTCTCCAGAGGGTAGTGAGGACTGCACAACGCATCACCGGGGGCAAACTACCTGCCCCCCAGGACACCTACACCACCCGTTGTTACAGGAAGGCCATAAAGATCATCAAGGACATCAACCACCCGAACCACTGCCTGTTCACCCCGCTATCATCCAGAAGGCGAGGTCAGTACAGGTGCATCAAAGCTGGGACCGAGAGACTGAAAAACAGCTTCTATCTCAAGGCCATCAGACTGTTAAACAGCCACCACTAACATTGAGTGGCTGCTGCCAACACACTGTCATTGACACTGACCCAACTCCAGCCATTTTAATAATGGGAATTGATGGGAAATGATGTAAATATATCACTAGCCACATTAAACAATGCTACCTTATATAATGTTACTTACCCTACATTATTCATCTCATATGCATATGTATATACTGTACTCTACATCATCGACTGCATCCTTATGTAATACATGTATCACTAGCCACTTTAACTATGCCACTTTGTTTACTTTGTCTACACACTGATCTCATATGTATATACTGTACTCGATACCATCTACTGTATGCTGCTCTGTACCATCACTCATTCATATATCCTTATGTACATGTTCCTTATCCCCTTACACTGTGTATAAGACAGTAGTTTTGGAATTGTTAGTTAGATTACTTGTTGGTTATCACTGCATTGTCGGAACTAGAAGCACAAGCATTTCGCTACACTCGCATTAACATCTGCTAACCATGTGTATGTGACAAATACAATTTGATTTGATTTGATAAGGTTGTACACAATTGTGCACAGTTTTCGGGGACCATTTTGGCACATGATTGAAATTGTACAAAACTATTATCACTTTAAAGGGTGTTTTAACTATAAATCACCTCTTATTTCATATTAAGCAGACCATGTATGTCAGTATCCTAATTGGCACACTAATCTCAATGTATTGCACTACTTTTGACCTATTCCTTATAGTTTCAAAAGTAGTGCACTACTATGGGGATAAGTTGCCATTTTGGGTTTCAAACAATGAGAGGAGTTGGTTAGTATTAGAGGTCGATCGATTATGATTTTTCTACACAGATACCGATTATTGGGAGGACCAAACAAATCCAATACCGATTAATTGGACGATTTATATATATATATATATATATTTGTAATAATGACAATTACAACAATACTGAATGAACACTTATTTTCTATTATTACATTTACATTTACATTTACATTTAAGTCATTTAGCAGACGCTCTTATCCAGAGCGACTTACAAATTGGTGCATTCACCTTATGACATCCAGTGGGACAGTCACTTAACAATAGTGCATCTAAAACTTAGGGGGGGTGGGGTGAGAGGGATTACTTAACCTATCCTAGGTATTCCTTAAAGAGGTGGGGTTTCAGGTGTCTCCGGAAGGTGGTGATTGACTCCGCTGTCCTGGCGTCGTGAGGGAGTTTGTTCCACCATTGGGGGGCCAGGGCAGCGAACAGTTTTGACTGGGCTGAGCGGGAGCTGTACTTCCTCAGTGGTAGGGAGGCGAGCAGGCCAGAGGTGGATGAACGCAGTGCCCTTGTTTGGGTGTAGGGCCTGATCAGAGCCTGGAGGTACTGAGGTGCCGTTCCCCTCACAGCTCCGTAGGCAAGCACCATGGTCTTGTAGCGGATGCGAGCTTCAACTGGAAGCCAGTGGAGAGAACGGAGGAGCGGGGTGACGTGAGAGAACTTGGGAAGGTTGAACACCAGACGGGCTGCGGCGTTCTGGATGAGTTGAAGGGGTTTAATGGCACAGGCAGGGAGCCCAGCCAACAGCGAGTTGCAGTAATCCAGACGGGAGATGACAAGTGCCTGGATTAGGACCTGCGCCGCTTCCTGTGTGAGGCAGGGTCGTACTCTGCGGATGTTGTAGAGCATGAACCTACAGGAACGGGCCACCGCCTTGATGTTAGTAGAGAACGACAGGGTGTTGTCCAGGATCACGCCAAGGTTCTTGGCGCTCTGGGAGGAGGACACAATGGAGTTGTCGACCGTGATGGCGAGATCATGGAACGGGCAGTCCTTCCCCGTGATTGTTCCTGGTTTTGTATTAGTCTTTTGTGTTAGGGTTGTTATCCCTGCGTGGATTTTTTGTCTGATTATTTTTTCAGAGTAAAGTATGTTATTTTAGTCGCCTGACTCCGTCCTCATCTCTGCACAACTGACACTTGAGAAGTTCCTTGCTCAGAACATATGAAAGCTGGTGGTTCCTTTTAACATGAGTCTTCAATATTCCCAGGTAAGACGTTTTATGCTGTAGTTTTAATAGGACTATTTCTCTCTATACCATTTGTATTTCATATACCCTTGACTATTGGATGTTTTTCTAGGCACTATAGTATTGTCAGCCTTATCTCGGGAGTTGATGGGCATAAAAAGCGCAATGCTTGAAGCACAGCGAAGAGCTGCTGGCAAATGCAGGAAAGTGTTGTTTGAATGAATGCTTACGAGCCTGCTGCTGCCTACCACTGCTCAGTCAGACTGCTCTATCAAATAGACCTAATTATAATATAATACCACACAGAAATACGAGCCTTAGGTCATTAATATGGTCAAATCCGGAAACTATAATTTCGAAAACAAATAGTTTATTCTTTCAGTGAAATACGGAACCGTCCCTAAGTCTAAATACTGCTGTTACATTGCACAACCTTCAATGTTATGTCATAATTATGTACAATTCTGGCAAATTAATTACGGTCTTTGTTAGGAAGAAATGTTCTTCACACAGTTCGCAATAAGCCAGGCGGCCCAAACTGCTGCATATACCCTGACTCTGCTTGCACAGAACACAAGAGATGTGACAATTTCCCTAGTTTAAAGAAATTCATGATAGCAGGAAATATTAACTAAATATGCAGGTATAAAAATATATACTTGTGTATTGATTTTAAGAAAGGCATTGATGTTTATTGTTAGGTACATATTGGTGCAACGACAGTGCTTTTTTCACGAATGCAGTTGTTAAATCACCCGTTTGGCGAAGTAGGCTGTGATTCAATGATAAATTAATTAACAGGCACCGCGTCAATTATATGCAACGCAGGACAAGCTAGATAAACTAGTAATATCAGTAATATCATCAACCATATGTAGTTAACTAGTGATTATGTTAAGATTGATTGTTTTTCATAAGATAAGTTTAATGCTAGCTAGAACCAACCTGTTAGAGACACCAGTTCCCATTTGGGAACGCGCCCCCACCCCCCAGCTGGAATGTGGCGCAGGGAACGCAAGAAATATTCCTAAAAATATTTAACCTCCACACATTAACAAGTAAAATAGCTCAAATAGCCAGCAAGTCAGATTTCTAAAATGTTTTACGGCGAAAACATAGCACATATTAATGTCAAACCACCACCGCAGACATAGCTCATTAGCATAGCCAAGTAGGAAAAAATATGCAATCAACAAAAGCAGGATTAAAAGAAAAATAATTTCACTAACCTTTTGAAATCTTCATCAGATGACTGTAATATAACATGTTACACAGTACATTCATTTTTTTTCAATAAGATGCTATATATATCCATAAATCTCTGTTTACAATGATGCGTCGTTCAAAAAATGCTACCCAAATGTCCTGAGAAATGACGATAGCCCCGGCAGATAACGTCAGCTAACAAGGAATACACTTTGACTAAATATGCATGTTTTACATATGTATAGCAAGATACACTTCTTCTAAATGCAATTGCATTGTTACATTTAATTTTAACGTTACATTTTGCGTTCACTAGACTATAATATGGAGTCGGCGCTCCCACAGTAGCATAATGACTCCTCTATCTTGGAGTCGACAGAAACCCAAAATTAATACATTAAATATTCCCTTACCTTTGTTGTTCTTCCATCAAACGACCTGGAAGGGATTATACTTACCAAACCAGCATTTAGTTTTCAAGTCTACGTCTTTCGGTTCTCAAAATACCCACATTTCGGTCGAAATTTACGCAAAATTGAAGTGATTGCGCACCAAAACTGTAATGAACTTCGTCTGTTGTTTGTAGAGAGTCAGACCGAAATGCAGCGTGTAGGTTACTCATGACTTTTAATGAAGAATAATGCGGTACATGGGATAACTGAAAATACGAAAACAACAAACGAGTGAAACTAATACAGCCTATCTGGTGACTAACACAAAGACAGGTACAATCACCCACGAAATACAACGCGCACTCAGGCTGCCTAAATACGGTTCCCAATCCGATACAACGAGAATCAGCTGACTCCAATTAGGAATCGCCTCAGGCAGCCAAGCCAAACTAGACACACCCCTAATAATACACACTCCCAATTAATACAAACCCCAATACGAAATACAACATATAAACCCATGTCACACCCTGGCCTACCCAAACATATAACAAAAACACAAGATACAATGACCAAGGCGTGACAGAACCCCCCCCTAAGGTGTGGACTCCGGGACGCACCTCAATAGCATAGGGAGGGTCCGGGTGGGCTTCTGTCCATGGTGGCGGTTCTGGCTCGGGACGTGGACCCCACTCCATAAATGTCCTAGTTCCTCCCCTTCGCGTCCTAGGATAATCCACCTTCTCCGCCGACCATGGCCTAATAGTCCTCACCCTGATCCCCACATAACTGAGGGGCAGCTCGGGACCGAGGGGCAGCTCGGGACAGAGAGGCAGCTCGGGACAGAGGGGCAGCTCGGGACAGAGGGGCAGCTCGGGACAGAGGGGCAGCTCGGGACAGAGGGGCAGCCCGGGACCGAAGCAGCCCGGTACTGAGGGGAAGCCCGGTACTGAGGGGAAGCCCGGTACTGAGAGGGAGCCCAGTACTGAGAGGAAGCTCAGTACTGAGAGGAAGCTCGGTACTGAGAGGGAGCCCAGTACAGAGAGGGAGCCTAGTACTGAGAGGAAGCTCAGTACTGAGAGGAAGCTCAGGCAGGTAGTAGGCTCTGGTATATCCTGGCTGGCTGGTGGACCTGGATGATTAAGGTTGTCTGGCCGATCTAGAAGATCTTGGCAGACTGGCACTTCTGGCGGATCCTGGCAGACTGGCACTTCTGGTGGATCTTGGCAGACTGGTGATGCTGGGCCGACTGGCGGCGCTGGGCAGACAGGAGACTCCGGCAGCGCAGGAGAGGAGAAAGGCTCTGGCTGCGCTGAACAGGCGGGAGACTCCAACAGTGCAGGAGAGGAGAAAAGCTCTGGCTGCGCTGAACAGGCGAGGCGCACTGGACGCGCTGGGCCGACTGGTAGCACTGGTGGCGCTGGACAGATAGGAGACTCCGGCAGCGCAAGAGAGGAGAAAGGCTCTGGCTGCGATAAACAGGCGGGAGACTCCGATAGCGCAGGAGAAGAGAACAGCTCTGGTTGCGCTAAACAAGCGGGAGACTCCGGCAGCGCAGGAGGGGAGAAAAGCACTGGCTGCGCTGAACAGGCGAGGCGCACTGGAGGCCTGGTGCGTGGTGCTGGAACTGGTGGTACTGGCGCGAGGACACGCACAGGAAGCCTGGTGCGGGGAGCTGCTACCGGAGGACTGGTGTGTAGAGGTGGCGCTGGATAGACCGGACCGTGCAGGCGCACTGGAGCTCTAGAGCACCGAGCCTGCCCAAGCTTACCTGGCTCGATGCACACTCTAGCCCGGCCAATAGGAAGGGCTGGTATGTGTCGCAGCTGGCTCTGCACCCGCACTGGAAACACCGTGCGCTCCATAGCATAACACGGTGCCTGCCCGGTCTCTCTAGCCCAACGGTGAGCACATGGAGTATGCGCAGGTTTCCTACCTGGCATAACTATTCTCCCTTTTAGCCCCTCCCAATACATTTTTTGGGGTGACTTTCCGGTTTCCAACCGCGTCGCAGTGCTGCCTCCTCATACTCGCGCCTCTCCGCTTTAGCTACTTCAATTTCCTCCTTGGGACGGCGATATTCTCCCGGCTGCTACCAGGGTCCTTGACCGTCTAATTCCTCCTCCCATGTCCAAATCTCCAAATGATGCATTCTCTCCCATTGCAACTGCTCTTCACGATTAACAGGGAGAGTAGGCTCAGGTCTGTTTCCTGACTCAGCCACTCTCTCTCTGCGCTTTCCCCTGTTACCTTCAGTTTTCGCTCTGTATAGCAATGCTTTCCTTCTCGATTCCATACGTGTATAGCCCTCTTCGCATTGCTGTAGGGAATCCCAGGTGGGCTCCTGCACTCGCTCTGGGTCGGCCGCCCACCTGTCGATTTCTTCCCACGTCGTATAATCCCTGCTTCTGCCGTCCATAGCGTCCTCCTTTAGATCCTGCCAGTTCACACGCTGCTCATCTGTGAATGGTGGGTGATTCTGTAATGAACTTCGTCTGTTGTTTGTAGAGAGTCAGACCGAAATGCAGCGTGTAGGTTACTCATGACTTTTAATGAAGAATAATGCGGTACATGAGATGACTGAAAATACGAAAACAACAAACGAGTGAAACTAATACAGCCTATCTGGTGACTAACACAAAGACAGGTACAATCACCCACGAAATACAACGCGCACTCAGGCTGCCTAAATACGGTTCCCAATCCGATACAACAAGAATCAGCTGACTCCAATTAGGAATCGCCTCAGGCAGCCAAGCCTAACTAGACACACCCCTAATAATACACACTCCCAATTAATACAAACCCCAATACGAAATACAACATATAAACCCATGTCACACCCTGGCCTACCCAAACATATAACAAAAACACAAGATACAATGACCAAGGCGTGACAATAACGTTGAAATTATATATTATATGTCTAGTTAACTTGTCAAACTAACTTCATGATCAAGCTTTAACATGTTATAAAGGTGTACAGCAATTTTGAGAACAAACAGAAACACAGGCACCGTTCAATCGATCTTGGAAGAAAGAGAGGACTTGACCACTGCGCACAGAAAAGTGACAGCTGTTTTTGATTGACTGGGAGCTTACCGCTATTCTCACAATGACAAGCCCCATTGAAAGCTGAGATCACGCTGAACACTGGAGACTGTTCCGGGAGCTGTAACTGTTTGGGGAGGGTGTTTGTGATGACGTCAAAGGTGGCCCAAGTTTTCAGATGAGAAGAGATAGTTTGGGAGAATGCATATTTTGAGAGTTCTGCTTTACACAGAGACACAATTTAAACGGTTTTAAAAGCTTCAGAGTGTTTTCTATTCAATAATATTTTTTATTTGCATATATTAGCAACTTTTGACAAAAAATTATTATGTTTACCATGGGCACGCAATTACTCCAGCGGGGGCAGTAGACAGCCCTATCCCTATTAACTTAGCTCCTTGCTGCACTCGCATAACAGGTAATCAGCCTGCCATGCAGTCTCCTCATGGAGTACAATGTAATCGAACATAATCGGTGTCCCAAAATTCCCATTACCGATTGTTATGAAACTTGAAATCGGCACTAATTAATCGGCCATTACGATTAATCGGTCGACCTCTAGTTAGTACAGAGAACAGTACTCAACAGCACTGATGATGTGCCCAAGTACACATTCCAAAATAATGTTATATTTTAATATTTAAACATCTGGTCTTCTTTATAACTACACCTGTTTCCTACTTCCATTCAATCAATTTCATAGCAACACTTTTTATGAACATTTTGATGATTTGTTCATAAATAAAATACTTGCGACTTGATGAAATCAGGTTCATTCTCACTTGTAACAGCAATAGAACGCATACGTACATGTCAGAATGTACAGCTTCTTCTAGAGCAGCCTTGAGAGTGCCTTTCATAAAACTGTTCCTCAACATTGATCAGCATTTAGTTTGGTGGAGAAAACACACTCCCACACACACTAGTCCCCCGCTGCTTAGAAACAGACTATATCTGAGCTATAGTCTTGGTTTACCTGGTGAAGATCTGCTTTACATACCTCCCACACTGGTGTGTCACCACAGGATAAATGTCAAACACACATTAACTCCTGTAACCCAGGATGGAGACACATGTCCTCAGAAAGCATGAATACTGGACACACACATATGAACACACTTGCACACACGCACAAACACACACACACACACACACACACACACACACACACACACACACACACACACACACACACACACACACACACACACACACACACACACACACACACACACACACACACACACACACACACACACACACACACACACACACACACACACACACACACACACACACACACACATGGTTAGGCGATATGCACACACACAGACAAACACAAGAACATATACACACACACAGACATGTACATGCATGCTTTGTAAGACCCTTGCATGACCCTTCCCTCCTCTCCTATCTTCTCTATAACTATAATAATAATTAATGTTGTTGTTATTATTATTATTATTATTGTTATTATCATAATTATTTATATTATTGGTATTATTGTTATTATTATTATTATTGTTATTAATATTATTATTATTGTTGTTATTATTATGATTATTATTATTATTTCTATTAGTAGCCCGGCGCTTGAGGGCGCCAGGCTGCCCTGCATCATGCACTCCTATCATCCATTATACACACCTGCGTTCCCTGGAGTCATTCATCAGCGATTTGGCCTCCCATTGCCTTACTCATCACCTGTTATAACCTCCCCTATATGTGACTCACTCGTCACCTGTTATAACCTCCCCTATATGTGCCTTACTCATCACCTGTTATAACCTCCCCAATATGTGCCTCACTCATCACCTGTTATAACCTCCCCTATATGTGACTCACTCATCACCTGTTATAACCTCCCCTATATGTGCCTCACTCATCACCTGTTATAACCTCCCCAATATATGACTCACTCATCACCTGTTATAACCTCCCCTATATGTGACTCACTCATCACCTGTTATAACCTCCCCTATATGTGCCTCACTCATCAACTGTTATAACCTCCCCTATATGTGACTCACTCGTCACCTGTTATAACCTCCCCTATATGTGACTCACTCATCAGCTGTTATAACCTCCCCTATATGTGACTCACTCATCACCTGTTATAACCTCCCCTATATGTGACTCACTCATCACCTGTTATAACCTCCCCTATATGTGACTCACTCATCACCTGTTATAACCTCCCCTATATGTGCCTCACTCATCACCTGTTATAACCTCCCCTATATGTGACTCACTCATCACCTGTTATAACCTCCCCTATATGTGACTCACTCATCACCTGTTATAACCTCCCCTATATGTGTCTCACTCATCACCTGTTATAACCTCCCCTTTATGTGTCTCACTCATCACCTGTTATAACCTCCCCTATATGTGACTCACTTATCAGCTGTTATAACCTCCCCTATATGTGACTCACTCATCACCTGTTATAACCTCCCCTATATGTGACTCACTCATCAGCTGTTATAACCTCCCCTATATGTGACTCACTCATCACCTGTTATAACCTCCCCTATATGTGTCTCACTCATGAGCTGTTATAACCTCCCCTATATGTGACTCACTCATCACCTGTTATAACCTCCCCTATATGTGACTCACTCATCACCTGTTATAACCTCCCCTATATGTGACTCACTCATCACCTGTTATAACCTCCCCTATATGTGACTCACTCGTCACCTGTTATAACCTCCCCTATATGTGTCAGTTCCCCATCTCTGTTCCCCAATGCTGCATTGATGGTCTTTTCTTTGTGTTTCCTGTTTGCTGACGACATTCCTGTCTCGTTCCATGTCCGTTATTTATTAAATGTTTTACTCCTCGTACCTGCTTCGTCTCTCCAGCGTCATTCCATGTGACATTATTACTATTACTATTATTATTATTATTAGTGTCTGTGTGTGTGCATGTCCTTTCCCACTGTGAGTTGGTCCCCTTCACCCCCTTGCCAATTATCACACACACAAACACATTTAGTCTCATTTGCAGTAGTTGTCCATAACTACAGAGCTTTCTGAAAGTAGTCATACCCCTTGACTTATTTCACATTTTGTTGTGTTGCTGCCTGAAAAAAAAAAATGATTCAATATGTTTTTTTTTTACATTTTTTGCAAATTTATGAAAATAAATACAGAAATATCTCATTTACGTAAATATTCACACCCCTGAGTCAATACTTTGCAGAACCACCTTTAGCAGCGATTACAGCTGTGAGACTTTCTGGGAATTCTTTCAAGAGCTTTCCACACATCTTAAAAATTCTTCAAGCTCTGTCAAATTGTTGCTAGATAATTTTCAGGTATTGTTTAACTGTAGATTTAAGTCTAAACTATAACTCGGCCATTAGGGAACATTCAATGTCATCTTGGTAAGCAACTCCACTGTTGATTAGGCCTTGTGTTTTAGGTTACTGTCCTTCTGAAAGGTGAATTAAACTCCCGGTGTCTGGTGGATAGCAGACTGAACCGGGTTTTCCTGATTTTTCCTCTAGTAAACATGCTGACAACATAATTCCACTTTGACATTATCGGGTGTTGTGTGTAGGCCAGTGACAAAAAATATCTACATTTGATGAATTTTAAATTCAGGCTGTAACATAATAAAACATGGAAACGGTCAAGGGGGTGTGAATTATTTCGGAGGGCACTGTATATCTTTCCAAAATCAGCGCTAGCCAAGAATATCTGTGCTGATCAGGAAAGCCCCCCTTCTGTTATCGGCAGAAGCCTGTGAAATGGCAAACCAATCATCAGGAATCATCTCTCGGCATGTCAGGCCCCTCCATTACCTCATCCGATCATGGCTAGCCAGGAATGATACTGTTTTTCTCCTTGGCTAAACTAGGCTTGTAATTAAAAACATTTATTCATATTGATACATCATATACGAGTTTGAAATTAAGGCACATGAAGGTTCATAAAAACAAAAATAATAATAATTAAACAGCACGCCGATGAATTAGGAACTAGCATCAAACTCCCAGCTTGAAGAAAGTAGACACATATTTGCGTGCTGTTTGCACAGATTAGTTTTAGTCTTTGTTCTTAGTTATTATTGTTTTTTTGTCCTATTTTTAGTCTTGAAATCAACAACCTAATAAACATTTATCTTTAATAAACTAGATGAACTCATATCTGAGGGACGCTGCTTATTGTCATTTCAGCTAAGATTCCTGGGGAAAGAAACATTTTTAAATGACGTTCAGTTTATAAAGGCTTGATAAGGCCTTCATAATGCCTGCATTACATAAAGGTATTACAAAACATCTACAACTGTATGTCATGCTTCATAAAGGGTTCATAAATGGGGTATACCTGTGTGACAATCACCATTGTCAAATGTGACATACCCCAATATATGGAATATGATATAAACATGTGCTTTATAAAGGGTGACATGTTGGGTCCAAGGATGGCATGCGGCTAAAGTGAAGTCACATTACACATAATCTCATTCTCAGACACTACCACCCAAGGGTTAGTATAAAATCAAATTTTAAGGAGATAACTTGTGGTAATGGGAATGGTTTAGCCATAATTATCACGTTTTGACTGTGTTAAACTAGTGACGAAGACAAACCTTACTCAGTAAGGTTACTCCTATAGAATTATATGGTGACTCTCACTAAGGCCAACTTTGAATGGTTGATATCGGAGGCTTAAACAGTATGCGCTATCTGTGCAATAGCCTGAGACGACATTACACGAAGAAGCACTTACCTTGATGAAAGCTCCCAAACTAAAGCAATTGAAAGTGTCTTTCTTCTGGAACCAAGTTACATGTTCCTCAGTACACTAACGCGCAAAACAAACATCAAAAACAGTGCTGGCCCCAGTCAGGTCTTTTGCCACTATTGTAATCAAGCCCTGTTCTCCAGTATAGGAACAGAAGAACCTGGTGCGGTAGTATCAGGTTAGACTACTCCAAATCAACTTGGTTCTGACACACTCAAACGCAAGCTATACTGGTCTATCAACCATTTAAATACCTGTCACACGCTACAGTAACCGGTGGATCATGAGGAAACCTTCATAAATCAGCAGAACGTTAATAACCTATTTATTGACACTTCATGTAGTGTCCCGTAATACTTATTTTGAAGTGAGACACCTTTGGTCATTCATAACAGATTCATAAATGCCTTGTACCATATGAAGTTGTACTTACTATTAAGTGGGTGAATGTTTCAAAGACCTGACTGGGCCCAGCACCACAAGGAATACCACGTTTTGTGTTGTGTGTGTGTTTGTGTACCGAGGAACATGTAAATTGGTTCTAAAAGAAAGCCGCTTTTCAAAATCAAAGTCTGCGTCGTAATAGTAGTCAATAACCTGTATTTATTAATGATATATGTATATAGAAAATAATTGTCTGAACATGAACAGTGATTCATATTTGTTCGAATTTAAGTGACATTTGCATGAAATTGCGATTTTAAATAATGTTCCAAGGTCAAATAAAGGCCCCCAATGCGAATCATTGTATATGGAATACTGTACATATTGGCTGAGAGCAATAACTATTCTGGATGCCACAGTAAAAGTATTTTACGGAATCCTCAGTGGGGTCTGTAGAATGTATATATGGTGTCATTTCATGGGGCTCTGAAAAATAGGAAGTGTGGTTGGCCTTGTACCCCACCCATTACATTGGCAGCCACAATGAGAATCATTGAATACGTTATCATAACACGCTCGTACTGTGCTACAGAAAACCTAACCAAACAACATTGTAGGGCATGCTCACTGAATTAAAGCAAAACCACAGTCAAAAATATTTTCCCAGACCTCAAAAGTCATACCCTGGTGTAATGTAAGTTTTGTTATGAACACAGACAATCAAATGTTGTTTTTCTATGAAACTTTTTTTTTACAGAGGTAGGTTGCCTTCTATTACATTTTTTTACTCCGGACCGTAGATTGTTGCCTGGAACTCCCGACCGTGGATCGTCACCGGCAGTGGGTCGTCGCCGGAGGGTCCGGATTGGGAACACCCGCTGGAGGCTCCGGACTGGGAACCGTCGCTGGAGGCTCCGGACCTTGGACTGTCTCCAGAGGTTCTTGGCCATGGATCATCACTGGAGGCTCCTGGCCATGGATCATCACTGGAGGCTCCAGACTGCGAACCGTTGCTGGAGGTCCGGACCGTGAACCATCGCCGGAGGTTCCGGGCTGCAGACGGTCGCCGGAGGCTCTGGACTGGGAACTTTCGTTGGAGCCTCTGGACTGCGAACCCTCGCTGGAGGCTCTGGACTGCGAACCGTGGCTGGAGCCTAATGACTGCGAACTCTCGCTGGAGGCTCTGGACTGGGAACCCTCGCTGGAGGCTCTGGACTGCAAACCCTCACTGGAGACTCTGGACTGGGAACTCTCGCTGGAGGCTCTGGACTGGGAACCCTCGCTGGAGGCTCTGGACTGGGAACCCTCACTGCAGGCTCTGGACTAGGAACCCTCGCTGGAGGCTCTGGACTGGGAACCCTCGCTGGAGGCTCTGGACTGGGAACTCTTGCTGGAGGCTCTGGACTGGGAACTCTTGCTGGAGGCTCTGGACTGCAAACAGTCGCTGGAGGCTCTGGACTGGGTACTGTTGCCGGAGGCTCTGGACTGGGAATCTTCACAGAAGGCTCTTGACTAGGAACCCTCGCTGGAGGACTCTGGACTGGGGGTCGTCGCAGGAAGCCCTGGATTTGGGGTCGTCGCAGGAAGCCTGGTGCGTGGGGCCGGCACTGGTGGTACCGGACTAGTGACACGCTCTTCAGGGCGAGTGCGAGGAGCAAGCACAGGCACAAGACGTACTGGGCTGGGGAGGTGCACTGGAGGCCTGATGCGTTGGGCCGGTACAGGTTGCACCGGACTAGTGACACGCTCTTCAGGGCGAGTGCGAGGAGCAAGCACAGGCACAGGACGTACCTGGCTGTGGAGATGTACATCAGGGCGAGTACGGGGAGCAGGCACAGGACGTACCGGAAAGGGGACACGTGCTTCAGGGCGAGTACGAGGAGGAGACACAGGATGTACCGGACTGGGGAGGCGCACTGGATGCCTGATGCGTGGGACCGGCACAGATTGCACAGGACTGGTGACACGCTCTTCCTGCGTTGCCACATACTCCTCGCCAACTCCATTCTCCGGTATCCCTCCTCACACTGTTCTATTGACTCCCAGGCGGGCTCTGGTACTCTCCCTGGGTCGACCGACCACCTCTCTACCTCCTCCCAGGTTGTCTCTGGTTCACACCTCGGCTCCGCAGACCACACCGTGTGCCCCCCCCCCCAAAAAAAATATTTTGGGCTGTCCTTTGGGCTGTCTTTGTGGCCACGTTACCCGGCGTCGTCGTTGTTGCTCCTTCGATGCCTCTGCCTGCTTCCATGTCTTCTGCTTCTGTCTCCTGCCATGATTTCGTCCCACATCCAGGATGTCCTCCACTCCTGGCTTTCCTCCCAGGCCCAGGATACCTGCTCCTCCTGGAGACGCTGCTTGGTCCGTGGGGGTGGGATCTTCTCTCACGCTCGTTGTTGGAATAAATTGACCAAAGTGCAGCGTGCGTAGAGTTCCACATGTTTATTTATCGAAACTCACCAAAACAATACAGAACAAACGAAACGTGAATATCCCACAAACAACATGTGGGAAAGGCTGCCTAAATATGATCCCCAATTAGAGACAACGATAGACAGCTGCCTCTGATTGGGAACCTACCAGGCCAACAAAGAAATAGAAAACACAGACTACCCACCCTGTCACACCCTGCCCTAACCAAAATAGAGAATGAAAAGGATCTCTAAGTTTAGGGAGTGACAGATTTAAAAGGCCCTACCAATGTTTTTTTTTCTGTGCATGACTGTGTGTCATCCTGCAGCACAGCATTTAGTGGAAGGTTAAAGGTCAGATCCAACATTGACTATGCACGCAAGAGGGAAAGAGGTTGGGCCATCCTATAAATATTTTAGAGTAATGTAATATATACAAACAGTTTATCATTTCAATGCTCTACAAAGATACATGACAGGGTTATAAATGCTTTGTGAAGCCTCAATTTAATACGATTTACAAGGCCTTTGTTAAGCAGTGCTTATGCCACCGTTAAAAACCACAGGTTTGTGTCACATTTGACATAGTTGGTTATGTATCATTTGACTTTGGTGATTAGGTCACACAGTCATGCCACATTTATGAACTCTTTTTGGAAGTATGACATGCAGTTATAGATTGTTTTTTAAAATATATTTATGTAGTGTTTATGAAGGCTTTATGAATGCTTTATAAGCTGAACTTCATTTAAAGCGTGACCCATTTTTCTTACTTAATGAACCAAATTATGTTCCCTAAAATCATTCTCTTCACACTTAATATGACCCCAATCAGAAAATATATCACTTGAGTATGGCACTTATAAAAGTTTGTCACCCTGCTATTCCAATTAAAACCCCAATCAGCACTTTCTCACTGTTGTTCTCTCCCTGTCAAAGTTGCCTGCCTGCCAAACTCTTTTTGGTGTATTGTTGAGTAAAATTAGCATCAAAATAATGACCCCATAAGGGCGAGCTGTGGCTTTCAAAGCTTCCACTAATTACCTCTTGGTGGGTACAGTGGTGTGATCTGCATTGAAGACAACAACTTCACACACACATGCTTATATAGGGACTTGCGCACACACACACACACACACACACACACACACACACACACACACACACACACACACACACACACACACACACACACACACACACACACACACACACACACACACACACACACACACACACACACACACACACACTGGCATGGATTAGAGAGCCAAGAGATCCCTCACCTCAGTTGTTTGTGTCTGATGAGTGCGCTGACAAATTTTCAGCTTGTACTCTCAGAGGCTCTCCATTTCACTAGTGAGAGCGTGTCATCACTTTCTAGATCTATATTTGGAAGTCTTTGTAATGGGTTATACCACAGAGGTAGGCTGCCTCGTTTGCCTCGCTGCTTACGTAATACAAACCTGGTGAGAAGGCAGCTCTGACTAGAATATTTTCTTAAAATGTAGGCTTGGTTTAATCTTGCCCAAATTTCATTCACAATTGTGTGGCGATAAAGTTTCCTAATAACCCATCTCAATACAGCATTTTGTTGGCCACAGGAAGTAGAGCATAATAATTATAAGGCATATTATAAAACAGGTCTTTTGGAATCCTGGATGCTGATTGGATTTTAGCTGTCAGTTATTCATGCTAATCCACAGACAATTATGTGAAACTTTTCCTTTGATTATTTCACTGCCATTGACTGCCCCACAGCCCAGCCAGGAATTCATAAACTTTATGTCATGATCGTCGTAATAACATGCAGACCAAAATGCAGCATGAAATAGGTGCGACATTTTATTAGCAGTGAACCGCACAAAAAATATACACTGCTCAAAAAAATTAAGGGAACACTTAAACAACACAATGTAACTCCAAGTCAATCACACTTCTGTCCACTTAGGAAGCAACACTGATTGACAATAAATGTCACATGTTGTTGTGCAAATGGAATAGACAACGTGTGGAAATTATAGGCATTTAACAAGACACCCCCAATAAAGGAGTGGTTCTGCAGGTGGTGACCAGGCCACTTCTCAGTTCCTATGCTTCCTGGCTGATGTTTTGGTCACTTTTGAATGCTGGTGGTGCTTTCACTCTAGTGGTAGCATGAGATGGAGTCTACAACCCACACAAGTGGCTCAGGTAGTGCAGCTCATCCAGGATGGCACATCAATGCGAGCTGTGGCAAGGTTTGCTGTGTCTGTCAGTGTAGTGTCTAGAGCATGGAGGCGCTACCAGGAGACAGGCCAGTACATCAGGAGACATAGAGGAGGCCGTAGGAGGGCAACAACCCAGCAGCAGGTCCGCTACCTCCGCATTTGTGCAAGGATGAGCAGGAGGAGCACTGCCAGGGCCCTGCAAAATGACCTCCAGCAGGCCACAAATGTGTCTGCTCAAACGATCAGAAACAGACTCCACGAGGGTGGTATGAGGGCCCGACGTCCACAGGTGGGGGTTGGGCTTACAGCTTACAGCCCAACACCGTGCAGGACGTTTGGCATTTGCCAGAGAACACCAAGATTGGCAAATTCGCACTGGCGCCCTGTGCTCTTCACAGATGAAAGCAGGTTCACGTGACAGACGTGACAGAGTCTGGAGACGCTGTGGAGAAGATTCTGCTGCCTGCAACATCCTTCAGCATGACCGGTTTGGCGGTGGGTCAGTCAGGGTGTGGGGTGGCATTTCTTTGGGGGGCCGCACGGCCCTCCATGTGCCCGCCAGAGGTAGCCTGACTGCCATTGGGTACCGAGATGAAATCCTCAGACCCCTTGTGAGACCATATGCTGGTGCGGTTGGCCCTGGGTTCCTGCTAATGCAAGACAATGCTAGACCTCATGTGGCTGAAGTGTGTCAGCAGTTCCTGCAAGAGGAAGGCATTGATGCTATGGACTGGCCCGCCCGTTCCCCAGACCTGAATCCAATTGAGCACATCTGGGACATCATGTCTCGCTCCATCCACCAACGAGTTGGCGGATGCTTTAGTCCAGGTCTGGGAGGAGATCCCTCAGGAGACCATCCGCCACCTCATCAGGAGCATGCCCAGGCATTGTAGGGAGGTCATACAGGCACGTGGAGGCCACACACACTACTGAGCCTCATTTTGACTTGTTTTAAGGACTTTACATCAAAGTTGGATCAGCCTGTAGTGTGGTTTTCCACTTGAATTTTGAGTGTGACTCCAAATCCAGACCTCCATGTTTTGAAAAATTTGATTTCCATTGATAATTTTTGTGTGATTTTGTTGTCAGCACATTCAACTATGTAAAGAAAAAAGTATTTAAAAATAATATTTAATTCATTCAGATCTAGGATGTGTTATTTTACTGTTCCCTTTATTTTTTGGAGCAGTGTATAATATATATATATATATATATATATATATATATATATATATATATATATATATATATTTATAATATAAAGAGCAAACGACACGTGAAGCTATGGAGTGCTCACAGGCAAGTACACATTAACAAGATCCCACAAAAACCCAATGGGGAAATTGGCTGCCTAAATATGATCCCCAGCTAAACAGCTGCCTCTGATTGGGATCCATACCAGGCCAACATAGAAATAAAACAACCTAGATTACCCACCCTAGTCACACCCCGACGTAAAATAGAGAATAAAAAGTCTCTAAGGTCAGGGCATGACAGTGGAGGCGTACTGGAGACCTGGTGCGTGGAGCCGGCACAGTTTTTAACAGACTGCTAGCACGCTCCTCAGGACGAATACGGAGTACTGACTCAGGTGGCATCAAACTGATGACACGCTCCTTAGGGCAAATGTCGTGCATCATACACCAACACAACAACTCTCATTTCTATCTCCTTCAATTTATCCATCAACTCAATGACAGTCTGAGTCTCTCTGTTCACTCTCCTCCAATTTCTCCATCTCCTCCCAGATTGTCTCTGGTTCACTCCTCGGCTCCGCCGACCACCCCGTGTACCACCCCGTGTACCACCCCGTGTGCCCCCCAAAAATCTCATTGGGGCTGTTCTTTGGGCTTTCGTTGTGGCCGCAAACCCCCGCCGTATCTTGTTCCAGCACCATAAATGCTTAAATGTTTCATTGCTCTTTAATCCCAAACTGGGTAAAATAACACTTCTTCTAATACAATAGTTCATGGTCCATCCAACTTATTGTCTTGTTCCCTCTAAACAAGTACAACAATGTTTCCAGCCACATACCAGTCTTACTGTCTTGTTCCAGCCACAGACAAGTCTCATTGTTTAGTTCCTGCCACAGAACAGTCTTATTGTCTTGTTCTCCTCTAAACAAGTACAACAATGTGTCCAGCCACATACCAGTCTTACTGTCTTGTTCCAGCCACAGAACAGTCTTACTGTATTGTTCCAGCCACAGACCAGTCTCATTGTTTTGTTCCTGCCACAGAACAGTCTTACTGTCTTGTTCCAACCACAGAACAGTCTAATTGTTTTGTTCCTGCCACAGAACAGTCTTACTGTCTTGTTCCAGCCACAGACCAGTGTCATTGTTTTGTTCCTGCCACAGAACAGTCTTACTGTCTTGTTCCAGCCACAGACCAGTCTCATTGTTTTGTTCCTTCCACAGAATAGTCTTATTGTCTTGTTCCCTCTAAACAAGTAAAACAATGTGTCCAGCCACATACCAGTCTTGCTGTCTTGTTCCAACCAGATACCAGTCGTATTGTCTTGTTCCAGCCACAGACCAGTCTCATTGTCTTGTTCCAGCCACACACCAGTCTCATTGTCTTGTTCCAGCCACAGACCAGTCTCATTGTCTTGTTCCAGCCACACACCAGTCTCATTGTCTTGTTCCAGCCACACACCAGTCTCATTGTCTTGTTCCAACCACAGACCAGTCTCATTGTCTTGTTCCAGCCACAGACCAGTCTCATTATCTTGTTCCAGCCACAGACCAGTCTCATTGTCTTGTTCCAGCCACATACCAGTCTCATTGTCTTGTTCCAGCCACATACCAGTCTCATTGTCTTGTTCCAACCACAGACCAGTCTCATTGTCTTGTTCCAGCCACATACCAGTCTCATTGTCTTGTTCCAGCCACATACCAGTCTCATTGTCTTGTTCCAGCCACAGACCAGTCTCATTGTCTTGTTCCAGCCACAGACCAGTCTCATTGTCTTGTTCCAACCACAGACCAGTCTCATTGTTTTGTTCCAGCCACAGACCAGTCTCATTGTATTGTTCCAGCCACAGACCAGTCTCATTGTCTTGTTCCAGCCACATACCAGTCTTACTGTCTTGTTCCAGCCACAGACAAGTCTCATTGTTTAGTTCCTGCCACAGAACAGTCTTATTGTCTTGTTCTCCTCTAAACAAGTACAACAATGTGTCCAGCCACATACCAGTCTTACTGTCTTGTTCCAGCCACAGAACAGTCTTACTGTATTGTTCCAGCCACAGACCAGTCTCATTGTTTTGTTCCTGCCACAGAACAGTCTCATTGTTTTGTTCCTGCCACAGAACAGTCTTACTGTCTTGTTCCAGCCACAGACCAGTGTCATTGTTTTGTTCCTGCCACAGAACAGTCTTACTGTCTTGTTCCAGCCACAGACCAGTCTCATTGTATTGTTCCAGCCACAGACCAGTCTTACTGTCTTGTTCTAGCCACAGACAAGTCTCATTGTTTAGTTCCTGCCACAGAACAGTCTTATTGTCTTGTTCTCCTCTAAACAAGTACAACAATGTGTCCAGCCACATACCAGTCTTACTGTCTTGTTCCAGCCACAGAACAGTCTTACTGTATTGTTCCAGCCACAGACCAGTTTCATTGTTTTGTTCCTGCCACAGAACAGTCTCATTGTTTTGTTCCTGCCACAGAACAGTCTTACTGTCTTGTTCCAGCCACAGACCAGTGTCATTGTTTTGTTCCTGCCACAGAACAGTCTTACTGTCTTGTTCCAGCCACAGACCAGTCTCATTGTTTTGTTCCTGCCACAGAACAGTCTTACTGTCTTGTTCCAGCCACACACCAGTCTCATTGTCTTGTTCCAACCACAGACCAGTCTCATTGTCTTGTTCCAGCCACAGACCAGTCTCATTGTCTTGTTCCAGCCACATACCAGTCTCATTGTCTTGTTCCAGCCACATACCAGTCTCATTGTCTTGTTTCAGCCACATACCAGTCTCATTGTCTTGTTCCAGCCACAGACCAGTCTCATTGTCTTGTTCCAGCCACATACCAGTCTCATTGTCTTGTTCCAGCCACATACCAGTCTCATTGTCTTGTTCCAGCCACAGACCAGTCTCATTGTCTTGTTCCAACCACAGACCAGTCTCATTGTTTTGTTCCAGCCACAGACCAGTCTCATTGTATTGTTCCAGCCACAGACCAGTCTCATTGTCTTGTTCCAGCCACAGACCAGTCTCATTGTCTTGTTCCAGCCACAGACCAGTCTCATTGTCTTGTTCCAGCCACATACCAGTCTCATTGTCTTGTTCCAACCACAGACCAGTCTCATTGTCTTGTTCCAACCACAGGCCAGTCTCATTGTCTTGTTCCAGCCACAGACCAGTCTTACTGTCTTGTTCCAGCCACAGTCCAGTCTCATTGTCTTGTTCCAGCCACAGACCAGTCTTACTGTTTTGTTCCAACCACAGACCAGTCTCATTGTCTTGTTCCAACCACAGACCAGTCTTACTGTCTTGTTCTCCTCTAAACGTGTAAAACAGTGTTTCCAGCTACAGAACATAGTCTAATAGTCTATTTAAATCACTTTGAACTATTTATTATATCTGGCCTTTAGAATGTGTCCCCAAACAACTCCATTATTCCATTAATCACTACTCTTGCAAATTCTGCTGTTGTTTGTTTCCAAACACACATTTGTAACGGGTAATTTGCCTAATCGTCCGGAAACAATCTATGTCCAATCCCATAGGAAGCTTTGACCCTAGTCTCTGCTGTAGACTTCCTGTAATGGCCTGTTTTCCAAATTAAACACATCATTATCCATTCAGCGCTTTCCTCTCCTCCATCCCTCTCTCCCTTCTTCCCTCTCTCGCTGCACACCACCCCTAAAACTCTTCCTCAGTCAATCTTTCCCTTGCTTGACGCACACCGCGAAAGTATAACTCCCGTTCTCCTGCCCTCCCTCCATATATCCTTTTACCTTCGTCCCTCAACTCCATCATTCCTTCTTACTCCAAACCCCCACCATCGTTCTTTCCTTTTATTGTTTCTCTCCTCTCTCATCCCTCCATCCACCACCACATTACACTTGCAAATAATCACATTATCACAAACACACGTGGTAATAAACAGAGAGTGTGTTTTCTAATGAGCTGACGCATAAACATTGGCATTCTTATTTTTTGATGTATATCTGTCACCACAGTGAAAGCCTCAGAAGCCGCACATGTGTCATTTGTTGAAACTCCCTGTAATTTGGCCCCGACGGTCACACAGGGGCCTAGATGGCATAATTGAGCACAAAATAAATTAAAAATAAATACAAATGCATTAAAAAGTTTATTGGGTGAATAAACAAAAAGCTTTTTAAAAGTACTGAATTAGTTTGAGCTTGTGTGTTTAGAGGGAGATTGCAGGGTTGTCTGGTTGTGTGGTTGAGTGGGTGGATAGTGCCACTATGTTGTGCCACTGTGTTGTGCCACTGTATTATTGTGACATGGTGTCAATGGCTTTTCCCTGAATAAATAAAGAATAATAAATGAAACACTATACAGACAGAGGCAATAAGTAACACATTAAAGCAAAGTTCCTGGTAATCCATACAATAGAGGCATTATCATGGGATTCACTTAAGCATTATCATGGGATTCACTTAAACTTCAGGAGCCACGTAAAAAATCTATCTCATTTCATACCTGGAATATGTAAAGAAATGTGGGTGGGTAGGTGAGTGAGCGTTCGGGCAGGCAGGCATTTGAGGACAGCCCGCCAAGTCTCGCGGACCCGTGTCGCAGCTGCTCCCATGGTACTTCACCTCAGTAGCTGGACAGGTCAGCGCTCACGTCTCAGGGAGGAAAAGAGAGAATAGAGAGATAAAAATAGGGCAGGGACCATACCAATATTTTTTCCAGGGCAAAAATGAAAATATGAAGCAGATCTTACTCTTTCTTCCTTTTAAAACCTGTTATATGTAAAATAGTGTGTGCCATAGCTTGGAAAATACATAAATGGGAAACTGTGTCACGCCTTGGTCATTGTATTTTGTGTTTTTGGTATATATTTGGGTAGGCCAGGGTGTGACATAGGTTTATATGTTGTGTTTCGTATTGGGGTTTGTATTAATTGGGATTGTGTATGATTAGGGGTGTGTCTAGTTAGGCTTGGCTGCCTGAGGCGATTCTCAATTGGAGTCAGGTGATTCTCGTTGTCTCGGATTGGGAACCGTATTTAGGTAGCCTGAGTTCGCATTGTATTTTGTGGGTGTTTGTTCCTGTCTCTGTGTAGTGTTCACGAGATAGGCTGTAATAGGTTTCACGTTCCGTTTGTTGTTTTTGTATTTATTCAGTTATTTCATGTACCGCGATTATCTTCATTAAAGTCATGAGTAACCTACACGCTGCATTTCGGTCTGACTCTCTTCTTACAACAGACGAACGACGTTACAATCTGGATAAGTTCTTGATGCACCCATACCGTTTGCGGGATCATTTTCGTCAATATCCGCTGAATTGCAGAGTGCCAAATTAAAATTAAATTACAAAAAATATTTAATTTTCATGCAACATACCATGCAACATACCAAAACACAGTTTAGCTTGTTGTTAATCCACCTGGCATGTCAGATTTCAAAAAAGCTTTTCGGCGAAAGCATACCAAGAGTTTATGTAAGGACATCTCTCTCAGTAGACAACACATCCAGCAGCCAAGTAGATTGGTCACGAAAGTCAGAAAAGCAATAAAATGAATCGCTTACCTTTAATCATCTTTGGATGTTTGCACTCACGAGACTCCCAGTTACACAATAACTGTTCATTTTGTTCCATAAAGATTATTTTTCATATCCAAAATACCTCCATTTGCTTGGCGCGTTTTGTTCAGAAATCCAAAGGCTCAAACCGCCACGACGGCGCAGACGAAAATTCCAAAAGTATCCATTAAGTTCGTAGAAACATGTCAAACGTTTTTTATAATCAATCCTCAGGTTGTTTCTACAAAATATAATCGATAATATTTCAATCGGGACTGAAGCTTCTTCAATAGGAGAGAGAGAGAAAATGTCTGCTCCAAGCTGTTGCGCATGGACAACACTGCTGGCACCCAGCCATACAATGACGCGATGTGATCTTTCTCGCTAATTTTTCAAAATAAAAGCCTGAAACTATGTCTATAGACTGCTCACACCATGGGGAAGCCATAGAAAAGGGAATCTGGTTGATATCCCTTTAAATGGAGCGCAGGCAGGCAATGGAACAGAGAGCTTTCAGGAAACAGCACTTCCGGTTTGGATTTCCCTCAGGTTTTTGCCTGCAATATCAGTTCTCTTATACTCACAGACATTATTTTGACAGTTTTGGAAACTTTAGAGTGTTTTCACAATTATATGCATATTCTAGATTCTGGGCCTGAGAAATAGGCAGTTTCATTTGAGTACGTTTTTCATCCAAACATCAAAATACTGCCCCCTACACTCAACACAATGATGTTTGTTTCCAGCATTAGGGATGTTTTCCTAAATACGTTAAATTAGGTTTGTGTTTTGTTTCCTTGCCACTATACCAATGAGTATCCAAGTCCAAATAAACAAGACAACAGACACCAAAATCAAATGAATGAATGACACCAGTCCTGCCACAGCATAGCTGACGTGTGCTCTTTAATGGATTGAAGGATTATTTAATGCAGACATGGATTGGATTGAACTCTTATGATCTGATTCAGGGCTCTAAATTTGGGAGCACCAGTGCGCCTAGAAAATAAATGATCTTGACAAACTGTTGTAATGATTAAGCTTCGCTGTATCATTGTTACCAAGTGCCTCCCCCAAAAATGATGTGATTTGTTAGCATCATGTTTGCACCATCAACAGATGTTTCACCTAGTCAGCACGGGGATTCGAAACAGCAACTGGCCCAACGATGTTAACCACTAGGCTACCTGCCGCTGGGCCACCTGAATGACATTACATTTCACTGCATAGCATAGCTCAACCGTCCGTGGGACAATTGGACTGTCCAATTTACAGTAGCCATTACAGTTAAATAATACCATTATACTGTTTGAGGAGAGTGCACAATTTAGAACATAAAAATTTATTAATAAACAAATTAGGCAAATTTTGGCTGTCTTGATACAATATTTTGAACAGAAATACAATGTTTCGTTTAATCAGTCTAAAACGTAGCACATAGACTCCTGCCATCTAGCGGCCAAAATGTATATTGCACCTGGGCTGGAATAATACATTATGACCTTTTTCTTGCATTTTAAAAAAAATACATAGCTGTATCAAAATAAGAGAGAGAGAGAGAGAGAGAGAGAGAGAGAGAGAGAGAGAGAGAGAGAGAGATGGAGAGAGAGAGAGAGTTGGAGAGAGAGAGAGCTGGAGAGAGAGAAAATCAGTGTGATCTCTCAGTATGCGAGAGAGAGAGACAGAGATAGAGAGTGAAAGACATAGAGAGAGTTAGACGTCAATAATGGTATGCACAGAGCCTTGTGCAGTGGGTAGAGCTGAGCAGCAAACACAGAGAGCCAACCAGCAGCAGTTCTCTTTCAGCTGAGATGCTCTCCAAATGATTTCCATCAGATTTAATTTCCACTGCCAAGGGGTAAGGGATGGAAGGGAGGGAGGGAGTGTGTGTGTTTGTCTCCCTGTTGGCATGTGTTTGCTTGTACGGGTGTGTGTGTGTGTGTGTGTGTGTGTGTGTGTGTGTGTGTGTGTGTGTGTGTGTGTGTGTGTGTGTGTGTGTGTGTGTGTGTGTGTGTGTGTGTGTGTGTGTGTGTGTGTGTGTGTGTGTGTGTGTGTGTGTGTGTGTGTGTGTGTGTGTGTGTGTTTACCTGTCTTTGTGTGGAAATGCATGGGTGGTTACAAAGATGTTGAAGAGATGAAATGAGAGAGAGAGAGAGAGAGAGAGAGAGAGAGAGAGAGAGAGAGAGAGAGAGAGAGAGAGAGAGAGAGAGAGAGAGAGAGAGAGAGAGAGATGGAGAAAGAGAGCAGGGCGACAGTGGAGGGATGGATGTCTCAGGTGCACTGCAGGAAATGAACAAAGAATAATACAGAAACAGATTGAAAGGAATACTTGTCATAGGAGCCTGCTGGCGTGCCTGACGGAAAATTAATAATGTATTCCTGTAAATTTGCCATGTTATTCTGACTGGGGATGAGATACGGGCTACTGCTCTCTGTCACCGCTGAGACTGGACCAGAGCAGTGAGGAATACTGATTAACCAACCTCAGATGGTGATACAGACATACTGGCAAGCGGACATTCACGAATGGTGTCCTCACACAATAGCATGCAGACACACAGACAGGCACACAAACAAATATACAGTTAGGGAAAAAAAGTATTGGATCCCCTGCTGATTTTGTACGTTTGTCTACCGTTAAAATTATAGACTGATCATTTCTTTGTCAGTGGGCAAACGCACAAAATCAGCAGGGGATCAAATACTTTGTTCCCTCACTGTAGGCCAACAGGCACAAATACTACACTGTAGAACACACCCTGCTGTACATACACCCTGTGGAACACACAACCTGTAGAACACACACCCTGTAGATCACACCTTGCTGTACACACACCCTGTGGAACACACACCCTGCTAAACACACACCCTGTAGATCACACCTTGCTGTACACACACCCTTTGGAACACACACACATCTACACTGTGGCAGATACAAATCTTGTGTGTGTGTGTGTTCCAAAGGGTACGTGTTCCACGGGGTGTGTGTACAGCAGGGTGTGTTCTACAGGGTGTGTGTTCTACAGGTTTTGTGTACAGCAGGGTGTGTGTTCCACAGGGTGTGTGTATAGCAGGGTGTGTGTTCTACCGGGTGTGTGTACAACTGTGAGGAACAATGTGTTATATAAAATAAGTTATCCAATTGTATGTGTTATTAGCCTACTGTTCATCAACAACCTAAGGCATCTCGCTGCTCGACAGGATCAATGCAGCATTGATTTACTAAGCGTTACATATTTCCCTGGGCTTGGTCAAATATTCAGACTAAAAGATACATAAAAACATAACACACTGTTAAAAAGGGATCTAGTAAAGCAAAGTATTTAATTCCCTTCAATTATTGTCATTATCCTGCTAATAAGATGGATTGCTAATAACATTACAGACCACTTTGAGTTGGATTTTGTCTTTGTGCATTTACAGGTCAGTCAATTTGCAGGGAATGGAATGTCAGCTGAGGCGGGAATTTGCTGAACAGAACACAGGCACACACACACACACACACACACACACACACACACACACACACACACACACACACACACACACACACACACACACACACACACACACACACACACACACACACACACACACACACACACACACACCCCTCCATTCCTCCTATGGCTCTTGCAGGTATTAACAATGATTTGTGTGTTTGTTTGCTATAGGAGGTCCCCAAATATCGTTCATATAATAGTGTTGAGAGGATGGATATGTCCACGTAAACTAAACACCATTCTGTCTGGCCTGCCTGGCTATTACTTAGCCTGTAGATTTACATTTTCCTTTATGTCAGTTTGATATTGGCTTTGCTGTAGCAGAGTTTAGCTCTCATTGCTTTGCTAATGTGTGTGTGTGTGTGTGTGTGTGTGTGTGTGTGTGTGTGTGTGTGTGTGTGTGTGTGTGTGTGTGTGTGTGTGTGTGTGTGTGTGTGTGTGTGTGTGTGTGTGTGTGTGTGTGTGTGTGTGTGTGTGTGTGAGTGTGTGTGTGTGTGCGTGTTTGCTCTAAAGCCCTGACGTTCAGATCAATTTCACGCCTGGCTTCCTTGCGACGCCGGTGCTTTCTCACATACATCAGTCCCAGTGGTGTAATCGCCACTCACCATGCTTTCTCGTCTGTGCTCACAGTGGTCACCGCCATAAATCCATCCCTAGACCACACACACGCACTCCACATATTCTGTCCCTCGTATGCAGTGAGCCCCACTGAGCCGATCCACTCCTCAGATGATTGGACAGTTGTTAAATATAGAATTTCATTGAGAGGATAGCGGCTGTTCTGAAGGGTTCTGGATAAACACCTTTTGCTCTCAGCAAAGTCCCTTTGAAGATGATGTACGGCGGAGAGAGGGAGGGAGGGACCAGATGAGAGAGAAATAGGACATCTCCATCCTCTAAATGTTAAGTGGACACTGATTAATTATTGACATAATGGAAGAGAATAAGAGAAAGGGAATTGCTTTTTCATACGCTCACCTATACACTTCCATTGAACCCATTAAACACAGTGCTTTCCCCCAAAGAATTCTGTAACCAAAGTACATGCACTCATGACGACTTGTTTTAATTGAATTTTCAGCCGACTTACAAACAAATACTTTATGAATGTATTGTTACATGGTTGTTAGCCAACTAGCCTGCTATCATTAGCACTACTAGCCTAACGATTTATTTTAATTTTTATTTAACTAGGCAAGTCAGTTAAGAACAAATTCTTATTTACAATGACGGTCTACAGGGGAACAGAGGGTTAACTGCCTGGTTCAGGAGCAGAATGACAGATTTTTACCTTGTCAGCTCGGGAATTCGATCCAGCAACTTTTCGGTTACTGGCCAAACTAGGCTACCTGCCGCCCCAATGAGCCTGCTAATGTTAGCACTACAAGCCCTACCAGCCTGCTAAATTTAAGTGAATGCAGGAGTCAGCCAGGTGCTATTAACACCTAGTTAACATTAAAATTAACCTTTAGATTTTGGAAATACGTAACACCATCTTACTAGTTATCAAATAACGTTAATGGTATATGCAGTTATCTTAGCCAGCAAGCCAGATAAAGTTAATTGTTGTTGCCTGTTACCTAGCCTAGCCGGCTAACTAGACTAGCTAGCCAACCACCACGGTTGATATAGCTAACTAATAAGCCAGAGAACAACACAAACTAGTGTAGCACAGGCAGGAAGATTCACTTATCCAAAAGTTTTACTTGAACCCTAAATGTTTCTCTTCGAGATAGGGGGCGCTCTTTTAATATTTGGATAAAAAACGTTCCTGTTTTAAACAAGATATTTTGTCACGAAAAGATGTTCGACTATGCATGGAATTGACAGCCTTGGAAAGACAAAACTCTGACATTTCCAAAACTGCAAAGATATTATCTGTGAGTGCCCCAGAACTAATGCTACAGGCAAAACCAAGATGAGGTTTCATACTGGAAATGCCCTAGATTCTGAAGGCGCTGTGTTCCAATGTCTCCTTATATGGCTGTCAATGCGCCAGGAATGAGCCTGACCTTTGTGTCGCTTCTCCAAGGTGTCTGCAGCATTGTGATGTGTTTGTGGGCATATCATTGGAAGATTGACCATAAGAGACTACATTTACCTGGTGTCCCGCCCGGTGTCCTGTGTCGAAATTATTGCGTAATCTGTAGGTCCATGCGCGTTCCATTTCTTCAGAAGAGAAAGTTAACTGCCACAAAGTATTTTATCGTCAATAGATATGAGAAAAACACCTTGAGGATTGATTCTAAACATCGGTTTGCCATGTTTCTGTCGATATTATGGAGTTAATTTGGAAAAAAGTTCGCGTTTTAATGAGCTTGCGGATAGATTTACACAATCCTGGATACAGGTTTTGTTCGTAGCTAAACGTCATGCAGAAAATGGACCGATTTGTCAACACAAATAATATTTTTTTGTAAAAACGGAACATTTGCTATCTATCTGAGAGTTTCCTCATTGAAAACATCTGAAGTTCTTCAAAGGTAAATTATTTTTGTCAGGGTTTTCGTGTGGTGAAGTAGAGGAGGACCAAAACGCAGCGTGGTTATATTGACTCATGTTTAATCAAAAACGGATAAACATGAACACTACAAAACAATGAACGTGGAAAACCAAAAAACAGCCCTATCTGGTGCAAAACACAGAGACAGGAACAATCACCCACAAAACAGGCTACCTAAATATGGTTCCCAATCAGAGACAATGACTAACACCTGCCTCTGATTGAAAACCATATCAGGCCAAACATAGAAATAGACAAACCAGACACACAACATAGAATGCCCACCTAGCTCAAGTCCTGACCAACACTAAAACAAGGAAAACACATACGAACGATGGACAGAATGTGACAGAACCCCCCCCCCCCCCAAGGTGCGGACTCCGAACGCACAACCTAAACCTATAGGGGAGGGTCTGGGTGGGCATCTCTCCACGGTGGCGGCTCTGGCGCTGGACGTGGACCCCACTCCGTAATGGTCTTAGTCCACCTCCTTAGTGTCCCTTGAGTGGCAACCCTCGCCGCTAACCTTGGCCTAGGAAACCTAACAATGGGCCCCACTGGACTGAGGTAGCTCGGGACCGAGGGGAAGCTCGGGACCGAGGGGAAGCTCGGGACCGAGGGGAAGCTCGGGAGTGAGAGGAAGCTCGGGAGTGAGAGGAAGCTCGGGAGTGAGAGGAAGCTCAGGTGTGAGAGGAAGCTCAGGAGTGAGACGAAGCTCAGGCAGGTTGATGGATCTACCAGATCCTGGCTGGCTGGTGGTTCCGGCAGATCCTGGCTGACTGGCACTTCTGGCGGATCCTGGCTGACTGGTGGATCCTGGCAGATCCTGGCCGACTGGCGGATCCGGGCCGACTGGCGGATCCGGGCCGACTGGCGGATCCGGGCCGACTGGCGGATCCTGGCCGGACTGGCGGATCCTGGCAGGACTGGCGGATCCTGGCAGGACTGGCGGATCCTGGCAGGACTGGCGGATCCTGGCAGGACTGGCGGATCCTGGCAGGACTGGCGGATCCTGGCTGACTGGAGGCTCCTGGCTGACTGGAGGCTCCTGGCTGACTGGCAGTTCTGGCAGATCCTGGCTGACTGGTAGTTCTGGCAGATCCTGGCTGACTGGCGCATCCTGGCACACTGGCGCATCCTGGCACACTGGCGCATCCTGGCACACTGGCGCATCCTGGCACACTGGCGCATCCTGGCACACTGGCGCATCCTGGCACACTGGCGCATCCTGGCACACTGGCGCATCCTGGCACACTGGCGCATCCTGGCTGAATGGCGGATCTAACTGATCCTGGCACACTGGCGGATCCTGGCACCCTGGCAGATCCTGGCCGACTGGCAGATCCTGGCCGACTGGCAGATCCTGGCTGACTGGCACTTCTGGCGGATCCTGGCTGACTGGCACTTCTGGCGGATCCTGGCACACTGGCGGATCCTGGCACACTGGCGGATCCTGGCTGAATGGCGGATCTAACTGATCCTGGCAGACTGGCGGATCCTGGCAGACTGGCGGATCCTGGCTGAATGGTGGATCTAACTGATCCTGGCACACTGGCGGATCCTGGCACACTGGCGGATCCTGGCACACTGGCGGATCCTGGCCGACTGGCACTTCTGGCGGATCCTGGCTGACTGGTGGATCCTGGCAGACTGGCGGATCCTGGCTGAATGGCGGATCTAACTGATCCTGGCCGACTGGCGGATCCTTGCCGACTAGCGGATCCTGGCCGACTGGCGGATCCTGGCCGACTGGCGGATCCTGGCCGACTGGCGGATCTGGCAGATCCTGGCCGACTGGCAGATCCTGGCCGACTGGCAGATCCTGGCCGACTGGCAGATCCTGGCCGACTGGCAGATCCTGGCCGACTGGCAGTTCTGGCGCATCCTGGCAGACTGGCGGATCCTGGCAGACTGGCGGATCCTGGCAGACTGGCGGATCCTGGCATACTGGCGGATCCTGGCATACTGGCGGATTCTGGCAGACTGGCGGCACTTGCGGTGCTGGGCAGACTGGTGGCGCTGGGCAGACTGGTAGCTCAGACGGCGCTGGGCAGACGGGTAGCACTGGCGGCGCTGGGCAGACTGGCGGCACTGGCGGCGCTGGGCAGACTGGCGGCACTGGCGGCGCTGGGCAGACTGGCGGCACTGGCGGCGCTGGGCAGACTGGTAGCTCAGACGGCGCTGGGCAGACTGGTAGCTCAGACGGCGCTGGGCAGACTGGTAGCTCAGACGGCGCTGGGCAGACTGGTAGCTCAGACGGCGCTGGGCAGACTGGCGGCACTGGCGGCACTGGGCAGACTGGTAGCTCAGCCGGCACAGGGCAGACTGGTAGCTCAGACGGTGCTGGGCAGACTGGCGGCACTGGCGGCGCTGGACAGACAGGAGAAAAAGGCTCTGGTAGCGCTGGACTGAGGAGCACTGGTGCCTCTGGAATGAGGGGCTCTGGCGCCTCTGGCATGAGGGGCGGTAGCTCTGACAGCGCCGGACAGGCGGGAGAATCTGGCTGCGCTGGAGAAGAGGAAGGCTCCGGCAGCGCTGGACAGGCGGGACGCACTGTAGGCCTGATGCGTGGTGCTGGCACTGGTATGCCGTGCATACTATGCCAAACCAACAGCTTTCTTTCTACTCTGTCCAATACATCCTCCACACTCTCAGACTCAGCACTCTGCTTCACCGACAGCTCCAATTCCATCCATGGCTCTGCCCAGGGTCCTTCTCCATCAAGGATCTCCTCCCAAGTCCATTTATCCAAATAATGCAGCATCTCCCACTGCTGCTGATGCTTTTGCCGTTGCCCGTTACCACACCGCTTGGTCCTTGGTTGGTGGGTGATTCTGTCAGGGTTTTCCTGTGGTGAAGTAGAGGAGGACCAAAATGCAGCGTGGTTATATTGACACATGTTTAATCAAAAACGGATAAACATGAACACTACAAAATAATGAACGAGGGAAACCAAAAAACAGCCCTATCTGGTGCAAAACACAGAGACAGGAACAATCACCCACAAAACCCAACACAAAACAGGCTACCTAAATATGGTTCCCAATCAGAGACAATGACTAACACCTGACTCTGATTGAGAACCATATCAGGCCAAACATAGAAATAGACAAACCAGACACACAACATAGAATGCCCACTCAGCTCCCGTCCTGACCAACACTAAAACAAGGAAAACACATACGAACGATGGACAGAACGTGACAGATTTTATTTGAATCCTTTTCTGGTTTTTGTGAAAATCTTCCATGCTGATAGCCAGGCATAATCCTATGCTAGGCTATCAATACTGTTACACAAATGCTTGTTTAGCTATGGTTCAAAAGCATATTTTGAAAATCTGAGATGACAGTGTTGTTAACAAAAGGCTAAGCTTGAGAGCAAATAGATTAATTTCATTTCATTTGCGATTTTCATGAATAGTTAACGTTGCGTTATGGTAATGAGCTTGAGGCTGTAGTCACGATACCGGATCCGGGAAAGGAATACAAATAGCATAAATAGGAAGATATACCAGATTCATTTGAGGACAAGGATGTTGACAGCTGTGCCATACAGATTGCAACATAGTTGGAATGGTATTTTTGATGTACAAATTCCATGGTACAGGGTGTATATGTTGATGTATAAAACAATGCAAAATTCAAGACTTCGTGCTTTCAGCTAAAATTATTGTACATAATTCTTGCCACCAACAACGTGTTAAATATGTGGGTCATACAATCATCACAAATCTGCATATTCCGTTGTGAGGATACAGAATCAATAGACCATTTATTTTGGTATTGCCCTCCAGGTAGACATGTATCTGGTCTCAGGTTCAGGAATGTCTGAAAATGCATAACATTGATCTAAAATTTACCCTATAAATAGTATTGTTGGGAGATCTGGAGAGATCGGGTCAATCAATTACTAATTATATAGCATGGCTAATGGATAACGTTAGCCATCTCAAGCTAGCTAATGCAGAATAGATTATCCATATGACATTGAGAAATAGTGCATTATGTGTAGTTTAGAAGATATCCAGAAATAAGTGAATAAATAGGTAAATGAAACAAAACATAACTATGTTTGTAGTTATAGATTGTGACTACAACTAAATTATTAGTCTTTGACCACACTGTGTTGTTACTTTCATGGGTAAAAATGTATGCTTCCTCCCCTTTAATGCAGCCACAGATGCAGCCACAGACCAAACAAGTTGATCCAGGAAATCAAACACTCTCAATGTTATCTAGACCCAGTGAGGTGATTCAAGAGAGTTGTGTTTTATAGAGACATCATACGTCATCCAGAATCTTGTCTTTTCACACTTAATGAAGGGGTTTGTGTTCCACGACCTATACACCGTGCTGGGTGAAAGTACCAGCATCTGTCAAATAATATACTGCAAATGTCAAATGACAATTCAATACATGCCCCTTTTAAGTGACGATAATAAATTTTAAGTTAAATTAAATCAAATACAATTGTATTTGTCACAAGCTTCGTAAACTACAGGTGTAGACTAACAGGGAATTGCTTGCCCTTCCCAACAATGCAGATTGAAAGAAATTAGAGAAATAATATAAAAGTTATAACACTTAATAATAAAAGTATTAATAAATACACAATGGTTAACAATAACTTGGCTAACGATCCTGTATATACACTTGGTACCAGTAGCAAGACGATGTGTAGTGGTATGAGGTAATGCAGGGTAGCCTAGTGGTTAGAGTGTTGGACTAGCAGCCGAAAGGTTGTAAATTCAAATCCCTGAGCTGACAAGGTACCAATCTGTTGTTCTGCCCCTGAACAGGCAGATAACCCACTGTTCCTAGGCTGTCATTGAAAATAATAATTTGTTCTTAACTGACTTGCCTAGTTAAATAATGGTAAATACAAATATAACCAGGAATAGAGTGACTTGGCAACAGAGTATGTGATGAGTCAAGAAGTTAGTGCAAAAAAGTGCCAATGCAGATAGTCCAGTGAGCCATTTGGTTAACTAATGATCTACAGTGTCTAGTGAAAGTATTCACCCCCTTGGCATGTTCCCTATTTCGTTGCCTTACAACCTGGAATTAAAAATAATTTTGAGGGGTTTGTATCATTTGATTTATACAACAAGGGGGATACTTTTGCAAGGCAATGTAACTATTTAGCAGTCTTATGACTTCAGGGTAGAAGCTGTTCAAGGTCCTGTTGGTTCCAGATGTTGTCCATTGGAACCACTTGCTGTACGATAGCAGAGAGAACAGTCTATGTATATATGCCATTTTAGCAGACGCTTTTATCCAAAGCGACTTACAGTCATGTGTGCATACATTCTACGTATGGGTGGTCCCGGGGATCGAACCCACTACCCTGGCGTTACAAGCGCCATGCTCTACCAACTGAGCTACAGAAGGACCATATCTTGGGTGGCTGGAGTCTGACAATTCTTAGGGCCTTCCTCTGACACTGCCTGGTATACAGGTCCTGAATGGCAGGGAGCTTGGCCTCAGTGATGTTTTGGGCCGTATTCACAACCCTCGGAATCATCTTGTGGTCAGATGGCAAGCAGTTACCATACCAAGCGGGGATGCAGCAATTTAAGATGCTCTCAATGGTGCAGCTGTAGAACTTAATGAGGTTCTGAGTGCCCAGGCCAAATCTTTTCAGCCTTCTGAGGGGGAAGAGGCATTATCGAGTGTGGACCATGATAGATCCTTAGTCATGTGGACACTGAGGAACTTGTCGCTCTTAACCTGCTCCACTACAGTGTCTTTGATGTGAATGGGGATGTGCTCTGCACTCCTTTTCATTTAGTCCAAGATCACCTCCTTTGTCTTGCTGACGTTGAGGGAGAGGTTGTTGTCCTGGCACCACACTGCCAGATCTCTGACCTTCTGCTTATAGGCTGTCTCATCGTCACAGTCATGGGTGAACAGGGAGTACAGGAGGGGAGTAAGCACGCACGCCTGAGGGGGTCTAGGGTTTCCAGGCATGATGGTGTTGATGTGAGTCATGACCACTCTTTCAAAGCACTACACGGCTTCAGTCGTGACGTTTTATTGATTAATGTGACGACTGCTGTTCATCAAATGATTAACTGTTTATATTTACGTGATTAAATTAATCTGGTCAATGTTAACTCATTAACCTGGGGCACCATGGGAAGGTTTGATTTAATTGAGTTTTCCCAAATTATTTCCAAAATTATCTCAAAGAATATCGGAATATCGATTTTACAACAGTCACTAATTAACTTCTCTGGGAGCCAGGGAAAATACACAGCGCCAAATTCAAATACATTTCTATAAAACTCAAACGTTCATTAAATCACACATGCAGGATAACAAATTAAAGCTACACTTGTTGTGAATCCAGCCAACATGTCAGATTTCAAAAAGGCTTTTCGGTGAAAGCAAACGATACTATTATCTGAGGATAGCACCTCCATAAACACAGAAAGAAAGCATATTTCAACACTGCAGGCGTGACACAAAACGCAGAAATAAAAATATAATTCATGCCTTACCTTTGACAAGCTTCTTTTGTTGGCACTCCAATATGTCCCATAAACATCACAAATTGTCCTTTTATTCGATTAATTCCGTCGATATATATCCAAAATGTCAATTTATTTAGCGTGTTTGATCCAGAAAAACTCTTTCCATATGGCCCTACTTCTTCATTACACAAATGAATAACCTCAACCAATTTCTAAAGACTGGTGACATCCAGTGGAAGCGATAGGAACTGCAAGAAGGTCTCTTAGAAGTTTGGATTCCCAATGAAACCCATTGCAAAGAGAGTCACCTCAACAACAAAACAATCTGAAGGGTTAGTCCTCTGGGTTCTGCCTGCTAAATAAGTTCTGTTATACTCACAGACATGATTCAAACAGTTTTAGAAACTTCAGCGTGTTTTATATCCATATCTACTAATACTATGCATATCTTACCTTCTGGGGATGTGTAGCAGGCAATTGAATTTGGGCATGCATTTCATCCGGACGTGAAAATACTGTCACCAAGAAGTTAATTAATTTCCTCCACAGTCTCATCCTGAAAATTGCATAATTTGGCATCTGCACAAACCCGTACCACACCAATTGAGTTGATCATGTATGTACTAATAAGCTACAATGATTATATAATATACACAAACACAAAGTCTAGGCTATTGTTCAGAACTTAGTACAATGAAACAGGTTCCTAGCGGGCCAACACAATATTTTTTAATTTTTTATTTAACCTTTATTTAACCAGGTAGGCTAGTTGAGAACAAGTTCTCATTTGCAACTGCGACCTGGCCAAGATAAAGCATAGCAGTGTGAACAGACAACACAGAGTTACACATGGAGTAAACAATTAACAAGTCAATAACACAGTAGAAAAAAGGAGAGTCTATATACATTGTGTGCAAAAGGCATGAGGAGGTAGGCGAATAATTACAATTTTGCAGATTAACACTGGAGTGATAAATTATCAGATGGTCATGTACAGGTAGAGATATTGGTGTGCAAAAGAGCAGAAAATTAAATAAATAAAAACAGTATAAAACAGTATGGGGATGAGGTAGGTAAAAATGGGTGGGCTATTTACCGATACACTATGTACAGCTGCAGCGATCGGTTAGCTGCTCAGATAGCAGATGTTTGAAGTTGGTGAGTGAGATAAAAGTCTCCAACTTCAGCAACTTTTGCAATTCATTCCAGTCACAGGCAGCAGATAACTGGAACGAAAGGCGGCCAAATGAGGTGTTGGCTTTAGGGATGATCAGTGAGATACACCTGCTGGAGCGCGTGCTACGTGTGGGTGTTGCCATCGTGACCAGTGAACTGAGATAAGGCGGAGCTTTACCTAGAAGATCGGTAGGATAGTCAGTTTTACTAGGGTAAGTTTGGCGGCGTGAGTGAAGGAGGCTTTGTTGCGGAATAGAAAGCAGACTCTAGAATTGATTTTCGATTGGAGATGTTTGATATGAGTCTGGAAGGAGAGTTTACAGTCTAGCCAGACACCTAGGTACTTATATATGTCCACATATTCAAGGTCGGAACCATCCAGGGTGGTGATGCTAGTCAGGCGTGCGGGTGCAGGCAGCGAGCGGTTGAAAAGCATGCATTTGGTTTTACTAGCGTTTAAGAGCAATATACATCGGCTGAAATATCAAAGTGCTGTACAGAAACTCAGCCAAAACACCCAAACAGCAAGCAATGCAGGTGTAGAAGCACCGTGGTTAGGAAAAACTCCCTAGAAAGGCCAAAACCGAGGAATAAACCAGGCTATGAGGGGTGGCCAGTCCTCTTCTGGTTGCGTCGGGTGGAGATTATAACAGAACATGGCCAAGATGTTCAAATGTTCATAAATGACCAGCATGGTCAAATAATAATAGTCACAGTAGTGGTCGAAGGTGCAACAAGTCAGCACCTCAGGAGTAAATGTCAGTTGTTTTTTAATAGCCGATCTTTGAGAGTATCTCTACCACTCTAGAGAGTTGAAAACAGCAGGTCTGGGACAGGTAGCACATCCGGTGAACAGGTCAAGGTTCCATAGCCGCAGGCAGAACAGTTGACACTGGAGCAGCAGCACGGCCAGGTGGACTGGGGACAGCAAGGAGTCATCATGCCAGGTAGTCCTGAGGCATGGTCCTAGGGCTCAGGTCCTCCGAGAGAGAGAAAGAAAGTAAGAAAGAGAGAAAGAGAGAATTAGAGAGAGCATACTTAAATTCACACAGGACACCGGATAAGACAGGAGAAATACTCCAGATATAACAGACTGACCCTAGCCCCCCGACACAAACTACTGCAGCATAAATACTGGAGGCTGAGACAGGAGGGGTCAGGAGACACAATGGTCTCAACCGATGATACCACCGGACGGGGCCAAACAGGCAGGATATAACCCCACCCACTTTGCCAAAGCACAGCCCCCACACCGCTAGAGGGATAACTTCAACCACCAATTTACCATCCTGAGACAAGGCTGAGTATAGCCCACAAAGTTCTCCGCCACGGCACAACCCAAGGGGGGCGCCAACCCAGACAGGAAAACCACGTCAGAGACTCAACCCACTCAAGTGACGCACCCCTCCTAGGGACGGCATGGAAGAGCACCAGTAAGCCCCTGTAATAGGGTTAGAAGCAGAGAATCCCAGTGGAGAGATGGGAACCATGCCAAGCAGAGACAGCAAGGGCGGTTCGTTGCTCCAGAGCCTTTTTTTCACCTTCACACTCCTGGGCCAGACTACACTCAATCATAAGACCTACTGAAGAGATCAAATCAAATCAAATCAAATCAAATTTTATTTGTCACATACACATGGTTAGCAGATGTTAATGCGAGTGTAGCGAAATGCTTGTGCTTCTAGTTCCGACAATGCAGTGATAACCAACAAGTAATCTAACTAACAATTCCAAAACTACTGTCTTATACACAGTGTAAGGGGATAAGGAACATGTACATAAGGATATATGAATGAGTGATGGTACAGAGCAGCATACAGTAGATGGTATCGAGTACAGTATATACATATGAGATGAGTGTGTAGACAAAGTAAACAAAGTGGCATAGTTAAAGTGGCTAGTGATACATGTGTTACATAAGGATGCAGTCGATGATGTAGAGTACAGTATATACATATGCATATGAGATGAATAATGTAGGGTAAGTAACATTATATAAGGTAGCATTGTTTAAAGTGGCTAGTGATATATTTACATCATTTCCCATCAATTCCCATTATTAAAATGGCTGGAGTTGGGTCAGTGTCAATGACAGTGTGTTGGCAGCAGCCACTCAGTGTTAGTGGTGGCTGTTTAACAGTCTGATGGCCTTGAGATAGAAGCTGTTTTTCAGTCTCTCGGTCCCAGCTTTGATGCACCTGTACTGACCTCGCCTTCTGGATGATAGCGGGGTGAACAGGCAGTGGTTCGGGTGGTTGATGTCCTTGATGATCTTTATGGCCTTCCTGTAACAACGGGTGGTGTAGGTGTCCTGGAGGGCAGGTAGTTTGCCCCCGGTGATGCGTTGTGCAGTCCTCACTACCCTCTGGAGAGCCTTACGGTTGAGGGCGGAGCAGTTGCCGTACCAGGCGGTGATACAGCCCGCCAGGATGCTCTCGATTGTGCATCTGTAGAAGTTTGTGAGTGCTTTTGGTGACAAGCCGAATTTCTTCAGCCTCCTGAGGTTGAATAGGCGCTGCTGCGCCTTCTTCACGACGCTGTCAGTGTGAGTGGACCAATTCAGTTTGTCTGTGATGTGTATGCCGAGGAACTTAAAACTAGCTACCCTCTCCACTACTGTTCCATCGATGTGGATAGGGGGGTGTTCCCTCTGCTGTTTCCTGAAGTCCACAATCATCTCCTTAGTTTTGTTGACGTTGAGTGTGAGGTTATTTTCCTGACACCACACTCCGAGGGCCCTCACCTCCTCCCTGTAGGCCGTCTCGTCGTTGTTGGTATTCAAGCCTACCACTGTTGTGTCGTCCGCAAACTTGATGATTGAGTTGGAGGCGTGCATGGCCACGCAGTCGTGGGTGAACAGGGAGTACAGGAGAGGGCTCAGAACGCACCCTTGTGGGGCCCCCGTGTTGAGGATCAGCGGGGAGGAGATGTTGTTGCCTACCCTCACCACCTGGGGGCGGCCCGTCAGGAAGTCCAGTACCCAGTTGCACAGGGCGGGGTCGAGACCCAGGGTCTCGAGCTTGATGACGAGCTTGGAGGGTACTATGGTGTTGAATGCCGAGCTGTAGTCGATGAACAGCATTCTCACATAGGTATTCCTCTTGTCCAGGTGGGTTAGGGCAGTGTGCAGTGTGGTTGAGATTGCATCGTCTGTGGACCTATTTGGGCGGTAAGCAAATTGGAGTGGGTCTAGGGTGTCAGGTAGGGTGGAGGTGATATGGTCCTTGACTAGTCTCTCAAAGCACTTCATGATGACGGAAGTGAGTGCTACGGGGCGGTAGTCGTTTAGCTCAGTTACCTTAGCTTTCTTGGGAACAGGAACAATGGTGGCCCTCTTGAAGCATGTGGGAACAGCAGACTGGTATAGGGATTGATTGAATATGTCCGTAAACACACCGGCCAGCTGGTCTGCGCATGCTCTGAGGGCGCGGCTGGGGATGCCGTCTGGGCCTGCAGCCTTGCGAGGGTTAACACGTTTAAATGTCTTACTCACCTCAGCTGCAGTGAAGGAGAGACCGCATGTTTCCGTTGCAGGCCGTGTCAGTGGCACTGTATTGTCCTCAAAGCGGGCAAAAAAGTTATTTAATCTGCCTGGGAGCAAGACATCCTGGTCCGTGACTGGGCTGGATTTCATCTTGTAGTCCGTGATTGACTGTAGACCCTGCCACATGCCTCTTGTGTCTGAGCCATTGAATTGAGATTCCACTTTGTCTCTGTACTGACGCTTAGCTTGTTTAATAGCCTTACGGAGGGAATAGCTGCACGGTTTGTATTCAGTCATGTTGCCAGACACCTTGCCCTGATTAAAAGCAGTGGTTCGCGCTTTCAGTTTCACGCGAATGCTGCCATCAATCCACGGTTTCTGGTTAGGGAATGTTTTTATCGTTGCTATGGGAACGACATCTTCGACGCACGTTCTAATGAACTCGCACACCGAATCAGCGTATTCATCAATATTCCCATCTGACGCAATACGAAACATGTCCCAGTCCACGTGATGGAAGCAGTCTTGGAGTGTAGAGTCAGCTTGGTCTGACCAGCGTTGGACAGACCTCAGCGTGGGAGCCTCTTGTTTTAATTTCTGCCTGTAGGCAGGGATCAGCAAAATGGAGTCGTGGTCAGCTTTCCCGAAAGGGGGGCGGGGCAGGGCCTTATATGCGTCGCGGAAGTTAGAGTAACAATGATCCAAGGTTTTACCACCCCTGGTTGCGCAATCGATATGCTGATAAAATTTAGGGAGTCTTGTTTTCAGATTGGCTTTGTTAAAATCCCCAGCTACAATGAATGCAGCCTCCGGATAAATGTTTTCCAGTTTGCAAAGAGTCAAATAAAGTTCGTTCAGAGCCATCGATGTGTCTGCTTGGGGGGGATATATACGGCTGTGATTATAATCGAAGAGAATTCTCTTGGAAGATAATGCGGTCTACATTTGATTGTGAGGAATTCTAAATCAGGTGAACAGAAGGATTTGAGTTCCTGTATGTTTCCTTCATCACACCATGTCCCGTTAGTCATGAGGCATACGCCCCCGCCACTCTTCTTACCAGAGAGATGTTTGTTTCTGTCGGCGCGATGCGTGGAGAAACCCGTTGGCTGCACCGCCCTGGATAGCGTTTTCCCAGTAAGCCATGTCTCCGTAAAGCAAAGAACGTTGCAGTCTCTGATGTCCCTCTGGAATGCCACCCTTGCTCGGATTTCATCAACCTTGTTGTCGAGAGACTGGACATTGGCAAGAAGAATACTGGGAAGTGGTGCGCGATGTGCCCTTTTTCGGAGTCTGACCAGAACACCGCCGCGTTTCCCTCTTTTTCGGAGTCGTTTCCTTGGGTCGCTGCATGCGATCCATTCCGTTGTCCTGTTTGTAAGGCAGAACACAGGATCCGCGTCGCGGAAAACATATTCTTGGTCGTACTGATGGTGAGTTGACGCTGATCTTATATTCAGTAGTTCTTCTCGACTGTATGTAATGAAACCTAAGATGACCTGGGGTACTAATGTAAGAAATAACACGTAAAAAAACAAAAAACTGCATAGTTTCCTAGGAACGCGAAGCGAGGCGGCCATCTCAGTCGGCGCCGGAAGTAACTAAAGATTAGTCTTCAGTAAAGACTTAAAACCTCTTAAGTCGACCCCCTACTTTTTTGACAATTCTGTTAAAAATCATGCAACATTTCAGCGCCCTGCTACTCATGCCAGGAATATAGTATATGCATATGATTAGTATGTGTGGATAGAAAACACTCAGACGTTTCTAAAACTGGTTAAATCACGACTGTGACTATAACAGAACGTGCGTTTCATCGATAAGCGCAGGAAAATCTGATCACTGAAAATGGGAAAATATATCAATGCGCCACTTGAACGTATTGTTGAATAGAAACCACAATACCTGGAGCCGAGGTTGCAACACCTACAGCTTCCACACGATGTCAACAGTCTTGTCATTTGCCTAGGATTTGTTTCTTGGTCAAACGGACAATAAGCAGCGCATTTCTTCCGGTCTCTGACCGGATATTTTGGTTGAGTCTTCATAGATCGATATCTAGGCTATATATGGACCGATTTAATCTAAAAAAAATACCCAATAGTGATGTTTATGGGACATCTAGGAGTGCCAACAAAGAAGATGGTCAAAGGTAATGAATGTTTTATATTTTATTTCTGCATTTTGTGTAGCGCCGACTATGCTAATTATTTGTTTACGTCCCCTGCGGGTATTTAGGGGTGTTGCATGCTATCAGATAATAGCTTCTCATGCTTTCGCCGAAAATCATTTTAAAAATCTGACTTGTTGGCTGGATTCACAATGAGTGTAGCTTTAATTCAGTACCCTGCATGTGTATTTTAATTAACGTTTGAGTTTTAACAAGTGCTATTAGCATTTAGCATAGCGCATTTGCATTTCCAGATGTCTAGATGGGACGCCTGCGTGTCGGGTGGAGGTAAGAGGTTAAAGGTTGAGACCAAGTCTGCGTCTTTCACATGGGTAGGCAGACCATTCCATAAAAATGGAGCTCTATAGGAGAAAGCAGCAGGATTCTAGCAGCTGTATTTAGCACTAGCTGAAGTTTATTTAGGTCTTTATCCGGGTAGCCGGAAAGTAGAGCATTTCAGTAGTCTAACCTAGAAGTAACAAAAGCATGGATTAATTTTTCTGCATCATTTTTGGACAGAAAGTTTCTGAATTTTGCAATGTTACGTAGATGGAAAAAAGCTGTCCTTGAAACAGTCTTGGTATGTTCGTGAAAAGAGAGATCAGGGTCCAGAGTAATGCATAGTTCCTTCACAGTTTTATTTGAGATGACTGTACAACCATCAAGATTAATTGTCAAATTCAACAGAAGATCTCTTTGTTTCTTGGTACCTAGAACAAGCATCTCTGTTTTGTCCGAGGTTAAAAGTAGAAAGTTTGCAGCGAACCACTTCCTTATGTCTGAAACACAGGCTCCTAGCGATGGCAATTTTGGGGCTTCACCATTTTTCATTGAAATGTACAGCTGTGTGTCATCCGCATAGCAGTGAAAGTTAACATTATGTTTTCGAATGACATCCCCAAGAGGTAAAATACATAGTGAAAACAATACTGGTCCTAAAACAGAACCTTGGGGAACACTGACATTTACAGTTGATTTGTCAGAGGACAAAGCATCCACACAAACTGATATCTATCCGACAGACAAGATCTATACCAGGCCAGAACTTGTCCATGTAGACCAAATTGGGTTTCCAATCTCTCCAAAAGAATGTGGTGATCGATGGTATCAAAAGCAGCACTAAGGACTAGGAGCACGAGGACAGATGCAGAGCCTCGGTCTTACACCATTAATAGTTAATTTACCATCTTCACAAGTGCAGTCTCAGTGCTATGATGGGGTCTAAAACCAGACTGAAGCATTTCATATACATTGTTTGTGTTCAGGAAGGCAGTAAGTTGCTGCGCAACAGCTTTTTCTAACATATTTGAGAGGAATGGAAGATTCGATATAGGCTGATAGATTTTAAATATCCTGGGTCAATGTTTGTCTTTTTCAAGAGAGGCTTTATTACTGCCACTTTTAGTGAGTTTGGTACACATCCGGTGGATAGAGACACATTTATTATGTTCAACATAGGAGGGCCAAGCACAGGAAGCAGCTCTTTCAGTAGTTTAGTTGGAATAGGGTCCAGTATGCAGCTTGAAGGTTTAGAGGCCATGATTATTTTCATCATTGTGTCAAGAGATATAATACTCAATCACTTGAGTGTCTCCCTTGATACTAGGTCCTGGCAGAGTTGTGCAGACTCAAAACAACTGAGCTGTGGAGGAATACGCAGATTTAAATAGGAGTCCGTAATTTGCTTTCTAATGATTATGATCTTTTCCTCAAAGAAGTTAATGAATTTATTACTGCTGAAGTGAAAGCCATCCTCTCTTTGGGAATGCTGCTTTTTAGTTATCTTTGCGACAGTATCAAAAATAAATTTAGGATGATATGATGATCGAGCAGCAGTGAAGGCTCTTCGATACTGCACGGTACTGTCATTCCAAGCTAGTCGGAAGCCTTCCAGTTTGGTGTGGCGCCATTTCCGTTCCAATTTTCTGGAAGCTTGCTTCAGAGCTCGGGTATTTTCTGTATACCAGGGAGCTTGTTTCTTATGAGAAATGTTTTTAGTTTTTAGGGGTGCAATTGAATCTAGGGTATTGCACAAGGTTAAATTGAGTTCCTCAGTTAGGTGGTTAACTGATTTTTGGGTAGGCAGAGGGAGGTAGGCAGAGGGAGTCTGCAAGGGCATCAATGAATCTTCGGGTTGTCTGAGAATTTATAGCACGACTTTAGATGCTCCTTGGTTGGGGTCTGAGCAGATTATTTGTTGCGATTGCAAAAGTAATAAAATGGTGGTCTGATAGTCCAGGATTATGAAGAAAAACATTAACATGTATTCAATGGGACAAAACTAGGTCCAGAGTATGACAGTGGCAGTGAGTAGGTCCAGAGACATGTTGTAAAAACCCATTAAGTCGATGATGGCTCCGAAAGGCATTTGTAGTGAGTCTGTGGACTTTTCCTTGTGAATATTAAAGTCACCAAAAATGTAAACATTTTCTGCTATGACTATAGGTCCGATAGGAATTCAGGGAACTCAGTGAGGAACGCTGTATATGGCCCAGGAGGCCTGTAAACAGTAGCTATCAAAAGTTATTGAGCAGGCTGCATAGATTTCGTGACGAGATGCTCAAAAGACAAAAATGTCTTCTTTTTTTGGTAAATTAAAATTTGCTATCAACTCCGGACCGTAGATCGTCGCCGGGGACTCCAGACAGGGAACTGTCGCAGGAGGCTCTGGACCCCAGACCGCCCATGGAGGCTCTGGACCGCAGACCGTCGCTGGAGACCGCCCGGGCCATAGATTGTCACTGGAGGCTCCGGGCCATGGATCGTCACTGGAGGCTCCGGACCATGGTTCGTCACAGGAGGCTCTGGTCCATGGATCATCACTGGAGGCTACAGACCATGAAGCTTCACTGGAGGCTTCGGGCCATGGATCATCACTGGAGGCTCCGGGCCATGGATCATCACTGGAGGCTTTGGGCCATGGATCATCACTGGAGGCTACAGACCATGGATCATCACTGGAGGCTTCGTGCCATGGATCATCACTGGAGGCTTTGTGCGTGGAGCAGGCACAGGACGTACCAGCCTGGAGACACACACTGGAGACCGGGTGACTGGGGCTGGCACAGGATATACTGGACCGTGGAGACGCACTGGAGGTCTGGAGCGTAGAGCTGGCACAGCGCGTCCTGGACAGATGCCCACTTTCGCACAGCAAGTGAAGGGAGCTGGCACAGAATGCACCGGGCTGTGGATGCGCACTGGAGACACTGTGTGTATCACTGCAAAACATGGTGCCTGACCGGTCACACGCTCCCCACGGTGAGTACACGGAGTTGGCTCTGGTTCAAACCCTGGCTCCGCCAACCACCCCATGTGCCACCCCCAAAAAATATTTTGGGGCTGCCTCTCGGGCTTCCATCTTGGTCGCAAACCCCAGTTGCGTCATTGTTCCTCCCTCGCTGCCTCCGTCTACTCCCATGGAAGGCGATCTTTTCCGGCCAGGATCTCCTCCCACGTCCAGGATCTCTTAACGTCCAAGATCTCCTCCCATGTCCAGGATGTCTGCTCCTCCTGGCCACGCTGCTTGGTCCGTTTTTGGTGGGATCTTCTGTTACGCTAAGTGATGGAAGGATTGGACCAAGGTCGCAGCGTGGTAGGCGTACATTTTCAATTACCAAATGAACACCGAAAAAACAACAAATACGAAACGTAACTTCTAGTAGGGCTAAACAGCACAGTTACAAAAACAAGATCCCACACTGTACACATGGAAAGAAGGATGCCTAAGTATGATCCCCAATGATAGACAGCTGCCTCTGATTGGGAACCATACCCAGCCAACAAAGAAATAGAAAACATAGATTGCCCACCCTAGTCACACCGTGACCTAACCAAATAGACAATTAAATGGATCTCTAAGGTCAAGGCGTGACACGTTTGATGGAGTTTCATATGCTGCATTTGCCATAGACATTGCGTTTATGTTTTTGTTGGTGACAATTTGATATCTCAATTATTTTGCAGCTGTTTAAGTCTAACAAAAAAATGTGTGAGTTTGAGCATGTGCCAGTTAGGCATATGGATTTAAGAAAATTATCAGCACAAATAAGATAAAAGCTCATGGTCACTCAGTAATAAAATCCCCACGCATGGTGTTCTTAAAATAAACCTCAATTTATCCCTTCTAAACTCCTCATGTTATTGTTCATCATACTTCATCATACTCAAAATCTTGTTTAATGTAAGATTAACACAAGTGGGCCTTTCATTGCTCAATCTAATTCCTGCTGATAAAACTGACACATGCTGAAACTTCCACACTTTTGGTAGACTTAAATAGCTGCAAATAATCTAGATATCAAATGTCACCAATACAAACGTATCAATAGACCTATAGCAAATGTCACCAATACAAACGTATCAATAGACCTATAGCAAATGTCACCAATACAAACGTATCAATAGACCTATAGCAAATGTCACCAATACAAACGTATCAATAGACCTATAGCAAATGTCACCAATACAAACGTATCAATAGACCTATAGCAAATGTCACCAATACAAACGTATCAATAGACCTATAGCAAATGTCACCAATACAAACGTATCAATAGACCTATAGCAAATGTCACCAATACAAACGTATCAATAGACCTATAGCAAATGTCACCAATACAAACGTATCAATAGACCTATAGCGTCATCAATAGACCTATAGCAAATGTCACCAATACAAACGTATCAATAGACCTATAGCAAATGTCACCAATACAAACGTATCAATAGACCTATAGCAAATGTCACCAATACAAACGTATCAATAGACCTATAGCAAATGTCACCAATACAAACGTATCAATAGACCTATAGCAAATGTCACCAATACAAACGTATCAATAGACCTATAGCAAATGTCACCAATACAAACGTATCAATAGACCTATAGCAAATGTCACCAATACAAACGTATCAATAGACCTATAGCAAATGTCACCAATACAAACGTATCAATAGACCTATAGCAAATGTCACCAATACAAACGTATCAATAGACCTATAGCAAATGTCACCAATACAAACGTATCAATAGACCTATAGCAAATGTCACCAATACAAACGTATCAATAGACCTATAGCAAATGTCACCAATACAAACGTATCAATAGACCTATAGCAAATGTCACCAATACAAACGTATCAATAGACCTATAGCAAATGTCACCAATACAAACGTATCAATAGACCTATAGCAAATGTCACCAATACAAACGTATCAATAGACCTATAGCAAATGTCACCAATACAAACGTATCAATAGACCTATAGCAAATGTCACCAATACAAACGTATCAATAGACCTATAGCAAATGTCACCAATACAAACGTATCAATAGACCTATAGCAAAGCAAATGTCACCAATACAAACGTATCAATAGACCTATAGCAAATGTCACCAATACAAACGTATCAATAGACCTATAGCAAATGTCACCAATACAAACGTATCAATAGACCTATAGCAAATGTCACCAATACAAACGTATCAATAGACCTATAGCAAATGTCACCAATACAAACTTATCAATAGACCTATAGCAAATGTCACCAATACAAACGTATCAATAGACCTATAGCAAATGTCACCAATACAAACGTATCAATAGACCTATAGCAAATGTCACCAATACAAACGTATCAATAGACCTATAGCAAATGTCACCAATACAAACGTATCAATAGACCTATAGCAAATGTCACCAATACAAAAACGTATCAATAGACCTATAGCAAATGTCACCAATACAAACGTATCAATAGACCTATAGCAAATGTCACCAATACAAACGTATCAATAGACCTATAGCAAATGTCACCAATACAAACGTATCAATAGACCTATAGCAAATGTCACCAATACAAACGTATCAATAGACCTATAGCAAATGTCACCAATACAAACGTATCAATAGACCTATAGCAAATGTCACCAATACAAACGTATCAATAGACCTATAGCAAATGTCACCAATACAAACGTATCAATAGATAGCAAATGTCACCAATACAAACGTATCAATAGACCTATAGCAAATGTCACCAATACAAACGTATCAATAGACCTATAGCAAATGTCACCAATACAAACGTATCAATAGACCTATAGCAAATGTCACCAATACAAACGTATCAATAGACCTATAGCAAATGTCACCAATACAAACGTATCAATAGACCATCAATATAGCAAATGTCACCAATACAAACGTATCAATAGACCTATAGCAAATGTCACCAATACAAACGTATCAATAGACCTATAGCAAATGTCACCAATACAAACGTATCAATAGACCTATAGACCTATAGCAAATGTCACCAATACAAACGTATCAATAGACCTATAGCAAATGTCACCAATACAAGCGTATCAATAGACCTATAGCAAATGTCACCAATACAAACGTATCAATAGACCTATAGCAAATGTCACCAATACAAACGTATCAATAGACCTATAGCAAATGTCACCAATACAAACGTATCAATAGACCTATAGCAAATGTCACCAATACAAACGTATCAATAGACCTATAGCAAATGTCACCAATACAAACGTATCAATAGACCTATAGCAAATGTCACCAATACAAACGTATCAATAGACCTATAGCAAATGTCACCAATACAAACGTATCAATAGACCTATAGCAAATGTCACCAATACAAACGTATCAATAGACCTATAGCAAATGTCACCAATACAAACGTATCAATAGACCTATAGCAAATGTCACCAATACAAACGTATCAATAGACCTATAGCAAATGTCACCAATACAAACGTATCAATAGACCTATAGCAAATGTCACCAATACAAACGTATCAATAGACCTATAGCAAATGTCACCAATACAAACGTATCAATAGACCTATAGCAAATGTCACCAATACAAACGTATCAATAGACCTATAGCAAATGTCACCAATACAAACGTATCAATAGACCTATAGCAAATGTCACCAATACAAACGTATCAATAGACCTATAGCAAATGTCACCAATACAAACGTATCAATAGACCTATAGCAAATGTCACCAATACAAACGTATCAATAGACCTATAGCAAATGTCACCAATACAAACGTATCAATAGACCTATAGCAAATGTCACCAATACAAACGTATCAATAGACCTATAGCAAATGTCACCAATACAAACGTATCAATAGACCTATAGCAAATGTCACCAATACAAACGTATCAATAGACCTATAGCAAATGTCACCAATACAAACGTATCAATAGACCTATAGCAAATGTCACCAATACAAACGTATCAATAGACCTATAGCAAATGTCACCAATACAAACGTATCAATAGACCTATAGCAAATGTCACCAATACAAACGTATCAATAGACCTATAGCAAATGTCACCAATACAAACGTATCAATAGACCTATAGCAAATGTCACCAATACAAACGTATCAATAGACCTATAGCAAATGTCACCAATACAAACGTATCAATAGACCTATAGCAAATGTCACCAATACAAACGTATCAATAGACCTATAGCAAATGTCACCAATACAAACGTATCAATAGACCTATAGCAAATGTCACCAATACAAACGTATCAATAGACCTATAGCAAATGTCACCAATACAAACGTATCAATAGACCTATAGCAAATGTCACCAATACAAACGTATCAATAGACCTATAGCAAATGTCACCAATACAAAGCGTATCAATAGACCTATAGCAAATGTCACCAATACAAACGTATCAATAGACCTATAGCAAATGTCACCAATACAAACGTATCAATAGACCTATAGCAAATGTCACCAATACAAACGTATCAATAGACCTATAGCAAATGTCACCAATACAAACGTATCAATAGACCTATAGCAAATGTCACCAATACAAACGTATCAATAGACCTATAGCAAATGTCACCAATACAAACGTATCAATAGACCTATAGCAAATGTCACCAATACAAACGTATCAATAGACCTATAGCAAATGTCACCAATACAAACGTATCAATAGACCTATAGCAAATGTCACCAATACAAACGTATCAATAGACCTATAGCAAATGTCACCAATACAAACGTATCAATAGACCTATAGCAAATGTCACCAATACAAACGTATCAATAGACCTATAGCAAATGTCACCAATACAAACGTATCAATAGACCTATAGCAAATGTCACCAATACAAACGTATCAATAGACCTATAGCAAATGTCACCAATACAAACGTATCAATAGACCTATAGCAAATGTCACCAATACAAACGTATCAATAGACCTATAGCAAATGTCACCAATACAAACGTATCAATAGACCTATAGCAAATGTCACCAATACAAACGTATCAATAGACCTATAGCAAATGTCACCAATACAAACGTATCAATAGACCTATAGCAAATGTCACCAATACAAACGTATCAATAGACCTATAGCAAAGGTCACCAATACAAACGTATCAATAGACCTATAGCAAATGTCACCAATACAAACGTATCAATAGACCTATAGCAAATGTCACCAATACAAACGTATCAATAGACCTATAGCAAATGTCACCAATACAAACGTATCAATAGACCTATAGCAAATGTCACCAATACAAACGTATCAATAGACCTATAGCAAATGTCACCAATACAAACGTATCAATAGACCTATAGCAAATGTCACCAATACAAACGTATCAATAGACCTATAGCAAATGTCACCAATACAAACGTATCAATAGACCTATAGCAAATGTCACCAATACAAACGTATCAATAGACCTATAGCAAATGTCACCAATACAAACGTATCAATAGACCTATAGCATTACATACATTACATTACATTTAAGTCATTTAGCAGACGCTCTTATCCAGAGCGACTTACAAATTGGTGCAATCACCTTATGACATCCAGTGGGACAGTCACTTACAATAGTGCATCTAAAACTTAGGGGGGGTGGGGTGAGAGGGATTACTTAACCTATCCTAGGTATTCCTTAAAGAGGTGGGGTTTCAGGTGTCTCCGGAAGGTGGTGATTGACTCCGCTGTCCTGGCGTCGTGAGGGAGTTTGTTCCACCATTGGGGGGCCAGGGCAGCGAACAGTTTTGACTGGGCTGAGCGGGAGCTGTACTTCCTCAGTGGTAGGGAGGCGAGCAGGCCAGAGGTGGATGAACGCAGTGCCCTTGTTTGGGTGTAGGGCCTGATCAGAGCCTGGAGGTACTGAGGTGCCGTTCCCCTCACAGCTCCGTAGGCAAGCACCATGGTCTTGTAGCGGATGCGAGCTTCAACTGGAAGCCAGTGGAGAGAACGGAGGAGCGGGGTGACGTGAGAGAACTTGGGAAGGTTGAACACCAGACGGGCTGCGGCGTTCTGGATGAGTTGAAGGGGTTTAATGGCACAGGCAGGGAGCCCAGCCAACAGCGAGTTGCAGTAATCCAGACGGGAGATGACAAGTGCCTGGATTAGGACCTGCGCCGCTTCCTGTGTGAGGCAGGGTCGTACTCTGCGGATGTTGTAGAGCATGAACCTACAGGAACGGGCCACCGCCTTGATGTTAGTTGAGAACGACAGGGTGTTGTCCAGGATCACGCCAAGGTTCTTGGCGCTCTGGGAGGAGGACACAATGGAGTTGTCAACCGTGATGGCGAGATCATGGAACGGGCAGTCCTTCCCCGGGAGGAAGAGCAGCTCCGTCTTGCCGAGGTTCAGCTTGAGGTGGTGATCCGTCATCCACACTGATATGTCTGCCAGACATGCAGAGATGCGATTCGCCACCTGGTCATCAGAAGGAGGAAAGGAGAAGATTAATTGTGTGTCGTCTGCATAGCAATGATAAGAGAGACCATGTGAGGTTATGACAGAGCCAAGTGACTTGGTGTATAGCGAGAATAGGAGAGGGCCAAGAACAGAGCCCTGGGGGACACCAGTGGTGAGCGCGTGGTGAGGAGACAGATTCTCGCCACGCCACCTGGTAGGAGCGACCTGTCAGGTAGGACGCAATCCAAGCGTGGGCCGCGCCGGAGATGCCCAACTCGGAGAGGGTGGAGAGGAGGATCTGATGGTTCACAGTATCGAAGGCAGCCGATAGATCTAGAAGGATGAGAGCAGAGGAGAGAGAGTTAGCTTTAGCAGTGCGGAGCGCCTCCGTGATACAGAGGAGAGCAGTCTCAGTTGAGTGACTAGTCTTGAAACCTGACTGATTTGGATCAAGAAGGTCATTCAGAGAGAGATAGCGGGAGAGCTGGCCAAGGACGGCACGTTCAAGAGTTTTGGAGAGAAAAGAAAGAAGGGATACTGGTCTGTAATTGTTGACATCGGAGGGATCGAGTGTAGGTTTTTTCAGAAGGGGTGCAACTCTCGCTCTCTTGAAGACGGAAGGGACGTAGCCAACGGTCAGGGATGAGTTGATGAGCGAGGTGAGGTAAGGGAGAAGGTCTCCGGAAATGGTCTGGAGAAGAGAGGAGGGGATAGGGTCGAGCGGGCAGGTTGTTGGGCGGCCGGCCGTCACAAGACGCGAGATTTCATCTGGAGAGAGAGGGGAGAAAGAGGTCAGAGCACAGGGTAGGGCAGTGTGAGCAGAACCAGCGGTGTCGTTTGACTTAGCAAACGAGGATCGGATGTCGTCGACCTTCTTTTCAAAATGGTTGACGAAGTCATCTGCAGAGAGGGAGGAGGGGGGGAGGGGGCGGAGGATTCAGGAGGGAGGAGAAGGTGGCAAAGAGCTTCCTAGGGTTGGAAGCAGAAGCTTGGAATTTAGCGTGGTAGAAAGTGGCTTTAGCAGCAGAGACAGAGGAGGAAAATGTAGAGAGGAGGGAGTGAAAGGATGCCAGGTCCGCAGGGAGGCGAGTTTTCCTCCATTTCCGCTCGGCTGCCCGGAGCCCTGTTCTGTGAGCTCGCAATGAGTCATCGAGCCACGGAGCGGGAGGGAGGACCGAGCCGGCCTGGAGGATAGGGGACATAGAGAGTCAAGGGATGCAGAGAGGGAGGAGAGGAGGGTTGAGGAGGCAGAATCAGGAGATAGGTGGGAGAAGGTTTGTGCGGAGGGAAGAGATGATAGGATGGAAGAGGAGAGAGTAGCGGGGGAGAGAGAGCGAAGGTTGGGACGGCGCGATACCATCCGAGTAGGGGCAGTGTGGGAGGTGTTGGATGAGAGCGAGAGGGAAAAGGATACAAGGCAGTGGTCGGAGACTTGGAGGGGAGTTGCAATGAGGTTAGTGGAAGAACAGCATCTAGTAAAGATGAGGTCGAGCGTATTGCCTGCCTTGTGAGTAGGGGGGAAGGTGAGAGGGTGAGGTCAAAAGAGGAGAGGAGTGGAAAGAAGGAGGCAGAGAGGAAAGAGTCAAAGGTAGACGTGGGGAGGTTAAAGTCGCCCAGAACTGTGAGAGGTGAGCCGTCCTCAGGAAAGGAGCTTATCAAGGCATCAAGCTCATTGATGAACTCTCCGAGGGAACCTGGAGGGCGATAAATGATAAGGATGTTAAGCTTGAAAGGGCTAGTAACTGTGACAGCATGGAATTCAAAGGAGGCGATAGACAGGTGGGTAAGGGGAGAAAGAGAGAATGACCACTTGGGAGAGATGAGGATCCCGGTGCCACCACCCCGCTGACCAGACGCTCTCGGGGTGTGCGAGAACACGTGGGCGGACGAAAGAGAGCAGTAGGAGTAGCAGTGTTGTCTGTGGTGATCCATGTTTCCGTCAGGGCCAAGAAGTCGAGGGACTGGAGGGAGGCATGGGCTGAGATGAACTCTGCCTTGTTGACCGCAGATTGGCAGTTCCAGAGGCTACCGGAGACCTGGAACTCCACGTGGGTCGTGCGCGCTGGGACCACCAGAGTAGGGTGGCCGCGGCCACGCGGTGAGGAGCGTTTGTATGGTCTGTGCAGAGAGGAGAGAACAGGGATAAACCGACACATAGTTGACAGGCTACAGAAGAGGCTACGCTAATGCAAAGGAGATTGGAATGACAAGTGGACTACACGTCTCGAATGTTCAGAAAGTTAAGCTACGTAGCAAGAATCTTATTGACTAAAATGATTAAAATGATACAGTACTGCTGAAGTAGGCCAGCTGGCAGTGGGTGCGTTGTTGACACTACACTAATCAAGTCGTTCCGTTGAGTGTAATGGTTTCTGCAGTGTTGCTATTCGGGGGCTAGCAGGCTAGCTAGCAGTGTTGTTTACGTTACGTTGCGTTAAAAGAACGACAATAGATGGCTAGCGAACCTAGAAAATCGCTCTAGACTACACAATTATCTTTGATACAAAGACGGCTATGTAGCTAGCTAAGTAGCTAGCTACGATCAAACAAATCAAACCGTTGTACTGTAATGAAAATGAAGTGAAAATGTGATACAACCTGTGAATGCGACCGGGTAGTTGAGTTCTATACAGAAGACGTAGGCTAGCGTTGGCTAGCTGTTGGCTAGCTAGCAGAGTCACCTACGTTAAGGACGACAAATAGCTGGCTAGCTAACCTCGGTAAATTAAGATAATCACTCTAAGACTACACACTCTAAACCTAAACAACACAATTATCTTGGATACGATGATACGATGATACGAAGACAGCAAAGACAGCTATGTAGCTAGCTAACACTACACTGATCAAGTCGTTCAGTTGAGTGTAACAGTTTCTCCAGTGCAGCTAATCAGTGGACGTTAGCTAGCTGGCTAGTGAAGACTACGTTAGGACGGCGAAATACGATAATTACGCAATTATCTTTGATACAAAGACGGCTATGTAGCTAGCTGAGAAGAAATTGCTAAGATAAGACAAATCAAACCGTTGTGATATAATGAAATATAATGAAAAAGTTATAAAAGTTATACTACCCGTTGGAGCGACGTGCAGATGCGACCACTCGCTCCAACCGGAACCAATACAAACGTATCAATAGACCTATAGCAAATGTCACCAATACAAATGTATCAATAGACCTATAGCAAATGCAACATATTGCATTCATTTGCACATGCAAATAGCACTTTCTTTGTAGTGTTCAAAGCATGCCATTCCATTTCTTTTCAAACTCGAAGCAGCCCAATCAGTCCTCCATGACAACAACATGATAAACAACAGAGTAGGCAAATAAAACCTTCGTTTTTGGTTTAAGCTCAGGTTAAACTATTTGGATAATCTATATTTCCTATTTTTGAAGACCAAGGGCTAAAACATTAATTGGAATGACTGGAAATCAGACTTTTTTTAAAATATAAAGATCTATCCTAATTGCATTACTATGTGTATTATAGTCTCACTTTGCCATACCTCCAAAATCATGTAGTTGCCAGTGCTCCCTTGGTGGTCTGTAAAATGTTGTATTGCAAATACGGTTTGAATGGTCTGCTGGGAGATTTTGATTTGATGTTGCATTTAAAGAACACTCCCCCTTCATCTCCGTAGAGGGCTGCTGGGTGTTACATGTCTCAATGTTTTCCATCTGGGTAGTCGTTGCCTATGCTACTTTCAAGTGCAGGTTTTCAAGTTATCAAGGGTGGCTGACAGTATTTCAATTGACGTTTAAAGTTGATTACAGTGAATGCATTTGTAGATAACAGACATGGACGATGGTGAAATTGCAGCTCCAGCTGTCAGTAAAGGAGGATTGTAGGCTTCTGGATAGCGCCGGTCATTTTGGGGCAGGACATTATGAAAAGATTCTCCAGTTCCAGTCTCTAGAGGGGAAACTTTGAGCACAGATGTCACGTTTGTTGTAATGATCGGACCAAGGCGCAGCATAATTAGAGTTCCAAATCATTTCAATAAACTGAAACTCACTGAACAAAACAGCAAACAACCAACAAAGGAAACATACACATAGTCAAGATCCCACAAACACAAATGAGGAAATGGCTACCTGAATATGATGCCCAACGATAAACAGCTGCCTCTGATTGGGAACCATATCAGGCTAACATAGAAATGCAAAAACACCTAGATGACCCACTCAAGTCACTATCACGCCCCAACCAACACAGAGAAAAAACAGCTTACTATGGTCAGGGCGTGACAACAGAGAGATAATAACAACACAATGTTCAGTGCTGTGGAGAATAATGGAGCCTGTTTCTTTGTGATGTTTTCTGTCAGAAATGGAACTCTGTGAACACCTGCTTGCAGAAGAAGAGAGAGGTCCAACTGAAATTCCCAAGATACTGAGGGTATATCCTATATGTCATGCGTTATACGTATGTGTAGGCCTACCTATGTTAGCAAATGTGACATACAAAAATACAGTTAGAGTCACACACAATGTATAAACCTATTACAATTGGAGCAGGACAACCCTGCTCGAGGTCTGCTGGGTTAGGGTTAGGGTTAGGGTTTCTGCCCAGCAATAACACACCCGATTCAACATATCAAATCAAATGAGATCTAAACCTAGCGTGCTATTGCTGGGCTGGAATAGATGTCTGCTCACCCAGTAGATCAGGGATCAGTGGAGCAAGGTTGGCCACCACTGGTATGGAATTTATTTGGTTCACTTGAAATTAGGCTTTTGTAAAATTAGCCTACCTGTTACTACTCAAGTATCTATTGTTGTTTAGACTAAGATGTCTAATATTTACACAAAACTTATCTCATTTGTACATTTTGAAGTGATTTTGTGTTTATTCTTTAAAGTGAAGTTTTAAACTATTATACAAAATGATCTTGTGCCAATGTTTTTTTATTTATTTGACCTGGCAAGTCAGTTAAGAACAAATTCTTATTTTCAATGACGGCCTAGGAACAGTGGGTTAACTGCCTGTTCAGGGGCAGAATGACAGCTCAGGGGTTTGAACTCGCAATCCTTCAGGTTACTAGTCCAACACTCTAACCACTAGGCTACCGTGCCGCCCCAGTTCTGTCTGTGTTTTGATTACATTCTTTATTTTACTAGGATCCCCGTTAGCCGACGCCAATGGTGACAGCTTGTCTTACTGGGCTTCAATTAACATACAGAGCATTTGGAAATAATTCAGACCACCCTTTGACGTTTTATTACATTAGATCCTTATTCTAAAATGGATTAAGTCCTTTCTACCACTAATCAATCTGCACACAAAAAAAATGAAACATCACTTCACAGAAGTATTCAGACCTTTTACGCAGTACTTTGCTGAAGCAACTTTGGCAGCTATTACAGCCTCGAGTCTTCTTGGGTATTACGCTACAAGCTTGGCACCATCCCTACGGTGAAGCATGGTGGGGCCAGCATATTGCTGTGCGGATGCTTTCATGGGCAGGGACTTCGAGACTAGTCGGGATGGAGGAAAAGATGAGCGGAGCAAAGTACAGAGAGATCCTTGATGAAAACCTGCTCCAGACCTATCAGGACCTCAGACTGGGGCGAAGGTTCAACTTCCAATAGGACAATGACCCTAAGCACACAGCCAAGACAACACAGGAGTGGCTTAGGGACAAGGCTCTAAATATTTGTTATTTTTATCTCTTACTTTTTAGGTGGTATTTTCTTAAATCTGCGTTGTTGGTTAAGAGCTTGTAAGAAAGCATTTCATTGTAAGGTCTACCCTGTTTTATTCTGCGCATGTTTAAAATACAATTTGATTTGATTTTGAGTAGCCCAGCCAGTTGAACGAAGATCATGAAGCATTTGTACTTTAAATTAACCAAGATTGAAAGGGTACATATCATTCATATATCAGTCCAAAATTGGATGTAGCAACTAAGGATCACCCCTTTAAAACCAGTTAAGGCTAGGCAGAATACTGCCCCCTTTGGCCCAATTGCGTGTCCATAGTAAACAGATTTTTTTTGTCCAAAATTGCTAATATATGCATATAATAATAGTTATTGGATAGGAAACACTCTAAAGCTTCTAAAACAGTTTGAATTATGTCTGTAAGTATAGCAGAACTCACAGGGCAGGCAATCTCCCAAACTATTTTTGGAGTACTAAAAGTTGGGGCAACTTTGACGTCATCGCTCCCACCCTTCCCAACCAGCTATGGATCTGGAAACACTTTATATGTCTTCCACTAGATGTCCTCATTCAGTACAGCGTTTAATTGTGCAAATCCCGCGAGCTTTTACCCTTTGCGAGGCGAAAGAGTGGATGTCGCGAGAAAATACATGGGGGCAAGAGCGCGCGTTGGGAACAGATCTGTCTTTGTTCCAGCTAGCCTCAGAAGAAGCACGATTGTCTAGTAGACTTGAGAATCGTTTTGTACGTTTAAAACATCCTAAAGCTTGATTCTGCACTTAGTTTGACCAGTTTAGTGCGCAACTGATGCGCAACTGTTCGGGACCAGAAGTAATTTTTGGTAGCATTTCAGCTGGAACTTGCAGCATATGCAAATACAAAGGCACACGACTTGAAACCAAACGATGTTTTGGGTAAGTATGACTTCTTCCACTACATTCTCATCGAAGACCATCAAAGGTAAGGGAATATTTATGTTGTAATTTTGTGTTTCTGTTTACTCCAACATAAGAGAAATAGAGAAATATTGCTTATGTCTGAGCACCGTCTCAGATTATTGAATAGTGAACGATTTCTGTAACGTTAAAAAGAAATGTGACAGAGCGATTGCATTAAGAAGCAGTGTATCTTTCTAACTATATGTAGAACATGTATATTTAGTCAAAGTTTATGATGTGTATTGCTGTTATCTGGCGTTATCTGGCGGAGCGATCTATAATTTCTCCGGACATTTGTTAGCATTTTCTGAACATGGCGTCAATGTAAACAGAGATTTCTTTTAATCCTGCGTTTGTGATTGCATCATTTGTTCGACGAAATGGCTACATATCGTCTGTGTCTTTGTGGTGGTTTGATTTAAATATGTGCAATGTTTTCGCCGTAAAACATTTTAGAAATCTGACACGCTGGGTAGATGAATAAGGTGTTGATCTTTAATTTGAGCTATTGGACTTGTTAATGTGTGGAGGTTAAATATTTCGAAGAATATTTTTGCATTCTGTGCGCCACTGTTTCAGTTGAGCGGGGGGGGGGGGGGGGTGGTTCCCCCTTGGGGAACCTGTACCGTCTGTCTGTCTGTCTGTCTGTCTGTCTGTCTGTCTGTCTGCCTGCCTGCCTGCCTGCCTGCCTGCCTGCCTGCCTGCCTGCCTGCCTGCCTGCTTGCCTGCCTGCCTCTCTCTGTGTCTGTCTCTCTCTCTCTCTCTCTCTGTTCCTAATTATAAATGACCTTGACAGCTCACTGTTCCTAACTATAAATGACCTTGACAGCTCACAGTTCCTAAATATAAATGACCTTGACAGCTCACTGTTCCGAATTATAAATGACCTTGACAGCTCACTGTTCCTAAATATAAATGACCTTGACAGCTCACTGTTCCTAACTATAAATGACCTTGACAGCTCACTGTTTATTAACTATAAATGACTTGACAGCTCACTGTTCCTAACTATAAATGACCTTGACAGCTCACTGTTCCTAACTATAAATGACCTTGACAGCTCACTGTTCCTAACTATAAATGACCTTGACAGCTCACTGTTCCTAACTATAAATGACCTTGACAGCTCACTGTTCCTAAATATAAATGACCTTGACAGCTCACTGTTCCTAACTATAAATGACTTGACAGCTCACTGTTCCTAACTATAAATGACCTTGACAGCTCACTGTTCCGAATTATAAATGACCTTGACAGCTCACTGTTCCTTAATTATAAATGACCTTGACAGCTCACTGTTCCTTAATTATAAATGACCTTGACAGCTCACTGTTCCTTAATTATAAATGACCTTGACAGCTCACTGTTCCTAATTATAAATGACCTTGACAGCTCACTGTTCCTAATTAGAAATCTCTCTCTCTCTCTCTCTCTCTCTCTCTCTCTCTCTCTCTCTCTCTCTCTCTCTCTCTCTCTCTCTCTCTCTCTCTCCCCAATTTGTATATTTTCTCCTTCGCTCTCCTCTACCTCATTCTCATTTTGTAGCTAGGGGAACAATTATTTCAGCTTTTTTATATTGTCAAGCAAATGTTCCTGCTTTCTTAAGTGCTGGCCTCTGAGGTCTTTTGAGTGTTACTCCTACACAGTACATCAGGTTCTGCTTTGATTGTATGCATGCAAGATGATCACACTTCTCTGAAAGGAGCAAATGGAGATACATACTCAATGAGATGATGTCACAGGAGGCTGCTGAGGGGAGGACGGCTCATAATAATGTTCAGAATGAAGCAAATGTAATGGCATCAAACACCTGGTAACCATGGAAACCATGTGTTTGTTGAATTTGATACAATTCCACTCACTCTGCTCCAGTCATTATCATTTTTTACTATCACTTTGGCACTAATTTCGGAACCTTGATGTCATTTTTCAAAAGTCTAGACACAAAACTCACAAGCAATGATCAAAATGCAAATGTTTCAAAACTCTTAACACTTTTTCCAATTGCTTGGATACAATACACATAAAGCTAAGATCATTTGTTCATTGAACTAAAGTCACCTGTTCAAAATGACACAACTTAACCGTAAAGTGTTACCATTTCAAAATGCATCTCAGATGATTTTATAACAATGATGTAACTATCAATTGATACAACTGCTCAAAATGATAAGTACCTGTTGCGTTACTCTTAATGCATAGTTTTACGGAAACTGACAAACAATATTCCATGTTTAGATCATGAAAGTTTCAGGATAACGAGATCCATTGACACCAATTACCGTGGAACATGAACCAATTGGACTACATTATCTATGGATGTAATATTTCATCATCATTCTTTATCAGGCACTGTTTCTATGGTCCCATGTACCACTTTTCCAGACCATGTTTTCAGATTTGACATGAATGTACACTTTATTAGGTACACCTATCTAGTACTGTGTAGGACCCCCTTTTGCCTCCACAACAGCCTGAATTATTCACGGTGTTGTACGTTAATTAAGAGATGCCCTTCTGCACACCACTGTTTTAAACAGCTGTTATTTGAGCTTTTGTGGCCTTTCTGTTAGCTTGAATGAGTCTGGACATTCTCTTCTGACCTCTCTCATTAACAAGGTGGTTTTGCCCACAGAACTGCTGCTCACTGAATGTGTTTTGTTTATCGCACCGTTCTCTGTAAACTCTAGAGACTGTAGTGCGTAAAAATCCCAGGAAGGCAGCTGTTTCTGAGATGCTGGAATCACCATGTGTGGCTTCAACAATCACAACCACGGTCAAAGTTGCTTAGATTACTCATCTTGCCCATTCTAATGTTTGGTCGAACAACATCTAAAGCTCTCTACTCTATATACTCTATATATTGAGTTGCAGGCAGCCACATGATTCGCTGTTTGAATGTAACCTTCCTTGATGAGCTAAATCAGGTCTGTAGAGCTGATGGCATGACCTACGTCACTGTGTGGGATAATGTCAGGTTCCACCATGCTCAGAATGGTGCAAGCATGGTTTCAGGCCCATCCACAATTTACCACCATGTACTTACCCCCAAACTCTCATTTCCTTAACCCGATTGAGGAATTTTTCTCCACATGGAGGTGGAAGGTATATGATTGGCGCCCTCACGAACAAGCCACCCTTCTCCAGGCAATGGATGATGCATTCAATGACATCACGGCAGACCATGACATCATTCTTCCCAAGATGTTTGGCTAATGCATGAAGACCAGTACAGTAATCATCTTTTGTTTTGGTAAGCCAGGTGAGGAACACTGCAGTGATGTTTTACAGTAAGCCAGGTGAGGAACACTGCAGTGATGTTTTACAGTAAGCCAGGTGAGGAAAACTGCAGTGATATTTTACAGTAAGAGGTGAGGAACACTGCATGATGTTTTACAGTAAGCCAGGTGAGGAACACTGCAGTGATGTTTTACAGTAAGCCAGGTAAGGAACACTGCAGTGATGTTTTACAGTAAGCCAGGTGAAGAACACTGCAGTGATGTTTTACAGTAAGCCAGGTGATGAACACTGCAGTGATGTTTTGCAGTAAGCCAGGTAAGGAACACTGCAGTGATGTTTTACAGTAAGCCAGGTGAGGAACACTGCAGTGATGTTTTACAGTAAGCCAGGTGAGGAACAATGCAGTGATGTTTTACAGTAAGCCAGGTGATGAACACTGCAGCGATGTTTTGCAGTAAGCCAGGTAAGGAACACTGCAGTGATGTTTTACAGTAAGCCAGGTGAGGAACACTGCAGTGATGTTTTACAGTAAGCCAGGTGATGAACACTGCAGTGATGTTTTGCAGTAAGCCAGGTAAGGAACACTGCAGTGATGTTTTACAGTAAACCAGGTGAGGAACACTGCAGTGATGTTTTACAGTAAGCCAGGTGAGGAACACTGCAGTGATGTTTTACATTAAGCCAGGTGAAGAACACTGCAGTTGACCTTTTTGACTGTCTTTTCTTTTTTTGTAGCTAATTATTTTTGCTGTTGATTCAAAGAAACCAATGTTTCGTCAATAAATTTCATTTTTTGTTCAATGATTCAACTGTGTCTGTAGTATTCTCTCTACTAGTCCTTTTACAGTGATGTATTTATGAGTAGTAGCATAATGAAACATGTATCACATATTTTGTACTACAATATTTAATGATTGTATTAATAACTACACAGTGAAACTATCGGTATCTTGTGTGTGGGTGATCTAAATGAATGTTACTATGGTATTTCATGATAAATGAGTTATTTGAACAAATGATACTGCAAGTTCAAGGTGTCTTTAACAATATGAATGCACAATGCAATGTTTTGAACATTGGACAGCCTGTGTTACAAGTGATGACCATTTTGAGTTGTGTCTAGAGTTTTGAAAAATGACCACGACGTTCTGAAATTAGTGCCAAAGTTATTGTTAAAAAACTGTAACACGAGCTCGTTCTCCCCAGTTAAGGTGCCCCCACCCTCCTGTGGATCATGTGATTACACATTGCCTTGCACATGACCTTCTAATAAGAAAACATGAACATTTGAAAAACATTGAAAAATAGGTTGAAAAACATCATGCACTTAATCCATCCACCCGTTTTCTACCAGACGTCGGCTGGGACCAGGCATCAGGCTGGACATTTCTAACACACAGCGTATGTGGTGTGTGTGTATGTGCCATCAATATGCTTTCATGTGTGCGTTTGTGTGCGTGTGTGTGCGTGTAGGAGTGTCAGTGTAGTATGTGTGAGTGTGTAGGTAAAGTACAGAGCATAGAGCCAGTGGGAGGGGAGCCAGTGGGAGGGGAATCAATGCAAAACAATTAAGATTTAAAAAATCATAATAATGGGGGTATTTAGCAGTCTTATAACTTGGGGGTAGAAGCTGTTCAGGAGTCTTTTGGTCACAGACTTGGCGCTCCTGTACCGCTTGCCATGGGGAAGCAGAGAGAACAGTCTATGCATTGGGTGGCTGGAATCTTTGATATTTTTAAAACTTTCCTTCCTTGAATGGCCCAGCAAGAGCCTGGACATGAACCCGATTGAACATCTCTGGAGAGACCTGAAAATAGCTGTGCAGCAACACTCCCCATCCAACCTGACAGAGCTTGAGATGATCTGCAGAGAAGAATGGGAGAAACTCCCCAAATACAGGTGTGCCAAGCTTATAGCGTCACAGGCAAGAAGACTTGAGGCTGTAATAGCTGCCAAAGGTGCTTCAACAAAGTACTGAGTAAAGTGTCTGAATGCTTTTGTAAATGTGATAGTTCAGGTTTTTATTTTTAATAGATTTGCAGAAAAAATTGAAAAATCTGTTTTGCTTTGACATTATAAGGTATTGCTTGTAGATTGTGATCCTTTTTAGAATAAGGCTGTAACGTAACCAAATGTGGAAAAATTCAAGGGGTCTGAATACATTTTCGAAAGCAATGTGGAAATTTGTTCTAAAGCTGTATCCGTACCCATTGGATACCGTGATTACAGTATAGTGGCTATATCCAGGAAAGCCAAAGTTCCAACAGCTGGGCCTAAAACAGTGTATAAGAGACAGATTTTGCTGTGACTCTTATGTGTGTGATGTAAAAAAATATTTGTTGGTCTGATTTGATTATTATGGAGCATCCAGACACTGGACTTTAATTAATGAAAAATTGCTTCTTCCCATTATTGATAAACATTCACCTGTTAAGAAACGGACTGTTAGAACTGTTAAGTCTCAATGGATTGATGAGGAATTGAACAACTGTATGGTTGAAACAGATGGGGCAAAAGGTGTGGCTAATAAGTCTGGCTGCACATCTTACTGTCTTTCTGCAAATTGAGAAATTATGTGACTCAACTCAACAAAAAGAAGAATGTATTATGAAGCAAAGATCAATGATATAAAGAATGATAGAAGAAAACTTTTAAAATTTTAAATGAAATCATGGGCAGAAAGACAAATTCAACTCCATCTTTCATCCAATCAGATGGCTTATTCATCACAAAAACCATCTGATGTTGGCAATTATTTTAATGATCACTTCATTGGCAAAGTGGGCAAATTTAGGCAGGAAATGCCAACAGTGAACAGTGAGCCATCGTACTCGTATAAAAAAAAACTAATAATGAAAGAAAAGCATTGCAAGTTTGAATTTTGTACAGTTAGTGTGGGAGAGGTGGAAAAATGATTGTTATCAATCAAGAATGACTAACCTGGCACTGACAACTTAGATGGAAAGCTACTGAGGATGGTAGCTGATTGTGTAGCCACTCCTATCTGTCATATCTTTAATCTGAGCCTAGAGGAAAGTCTTTGTCCTCAGGCCTGGAGGGATTTTTCCAACAGTTTGCCAAGATTTGGCTGTTAGAACCAGTAAAGGCCGCTTTATCATTCTTGGGTAGCAGAATTACTTTGGCTTGCCTCCAGGCCTGAAGACAAAGACTTCCCTATTGGCTCAGATTAAAGATACAACAAATATGAGTGGCTATAGAGTCAACAGTTTGGGTAAATCGAAAGTTACATTACTGGTTACAATTTTGGACAGGTAACTAGTAACTGTAGCAGATTACATTTAGAAAGTAAACTACGCGCCCTGCAAATAAAGATGGTTAAAATGTAAATAAATGTTCTGGAATAAAAGACAATAGGATTATTTGAGATGAAAGGTCTCAAACCATATAATAATGGGGGCAGGTAGCCTGATGGGTAGGAGCGTTGGTCCAGCAACTGAATCCCCCAGCCGACAACGTAAATACATGTTGTTCTGCCCCTGTGCAAGGCAGCTAACTGCCAACAACAACTGTTCCCTGGGCGCTGATGTTGATTAAGACAGTCCTCCGCACCTTTCCGATTCAGAGGGGTTGGGTTAAATGCGGAAGACCCATTTCAGTTGTACAACTGACTGACTAGGTATCCCCCTTTCCCTTAAGAGTACAGTTTTCTCTTTTCTAAATCTCCTTAACTACCATATTAGCCTCCATATTTTCAATTTCTCCTGCTACACACAAAGTACATTTCAATGGCATATGTGAAATCCACCCTTGAAATATCCAACTCGCTATTGAACATGTACTGTAGGTCATATTAAGAATATGTTGACTGTACAGTTAGCGTGGGAGAGGACTGTGAGAGAAATAAGCATGGCTGATTGATTTGGTCATTTATAGTTATACCAGGGAGTATTCCAAGCTGAATGGTAATTTAACTGTTTAAAGCTGCAATCCTTAATTAAAATATTTACAGTGGCTCCCCCGCCACAGTTTCAGAAAAAATGCTGAGGGCAGGGGCTCGTGAAATGCTACCATTCTCAAGTCCTCTCCTCGCGCTACATAATTTTTATCTTGGAGCTAGGGGAACCATTTTTTCAGGTTTTTTATATTGTCACGCAAATGTTACTGCTTTCTTAAGTGCTGGCCTCTGAGACCTTTTGAGTGTGACTCCTACACAGTACATCAGGTTCTGCTTTGATTGTACGCATTCATGATGATCACACTTCTCTGAAAGGAGCTAAAGGAGATACATACTCAATGAGATGATGTCACAGGAGGCTGCTGAGGGGAGGACGGCTCATAATAATGTTCAGAATGGAGCAAATGGAATGGCATCAAACACTTGGTAACAATGGTAACCATGTGTTCGGTGTGTTTGATACAATTCCACTCACTCTGCTCCAGTCATTAACACGAGCTCGTTCTCCCCAGTTATGTTGCCACCAGCCTCCTGTGGATTATGTGATTACACATTGCCTTGCACATGACCTTCTAATAAGAAAACATGACAATTTACATGAGGACTTAGCCTGTCAGCATTCATCACGAACGTAACAAGTTGGTAGGTCATGTTTGTACTAAATATGGGTCAGTGTCAAGCAGCTGTTGGCTGCAGATGAAAACAGAGACTTGATGAGAGTGGATAAGTGAGGTGACTAGGAGAAATACTAACCAGAGGGAAAAACATCATGCACTTAATCCATCCACCTGTTTTCTACCAGATGTCGGCTGGTACCAGGTATCAGGCTGGACATTTCTAACACACAGTTTCTCTACCAAGCCTCAAATCAAATTTTACTGGTCACATGCACCGAATACAGCAGGTGTAGACTTTACAGTGAAATGCCTACTTATGAGCCCCTTCTCAACAGTGCAGAGTTAAAAAGTAAGACAAACAGTTTCAAACAAAAAAAAGGATAGGATAAAACTGTTGAGGCTATATACAAGAAGAAATGGTACTAAGTTAATATGCAGGGGTACGAGGTAGTTGAGTTAATACATTATGTACATGAGGGTAGGGGTAAAAGTGACAAGGATATCAGAACATACAGTATAATAAACAGGGTAACAGCAGCATGCGTATGTGTTGTGCCTGTGTATATGTATATGTGTGTGTGTGTGGTTGTGTTTGTGTATGTGTGTGTATGTGGTGTAAATATGCATGTGTGTGTATGTTTTGTGTGTGTGTGTGTGTGTGTGTGTGTGTGTGTGTGTGTGTGTGTGTGTGTGTGTGTGTGTGTGTGTGTGTGTGTGTGTGTGTGTGTGCGTGCGTGCGTGCGTGCGTGCGTGCATGTGTGTGTGTTGGAGTGTCAGTGTAGTATGTGTGAGTGTGTAGGTAAAGTACAGAGCATAGAGCCAGTGCAGGGGAGGCAGTGGGAGGGGAGCCAGTGGGAGGGGAGTCAATGGAAGGGGAGTCAATGGGAGGGGAGTCAGTGGGAGGGGAGTCAATGGGAGGGGAGTCAGTGGGAGGGGAGCCAGTGGGAGGGGAGCCAGTGGGAGGGGAGTCAGTGGGAGGGGAGTCAATGGGAGGGGAGCCAGTGGGAGGGGAGTCAATGGGAGGGGAGCCAGTGGGAGTGGGAGGGGAGTGGGAGGGGAGCCAGTGGGAGGGGAGCCAGTGGGAGGGGAGCCAGTGGGAGGGGAGTCAGTGGGAGGGGAGTCAATGGGAGGGGAGCCAGTGGGAGGGGAGCAATGGGAGGAGCCAGTGGAGATGGGGGAGCCAGTGGGAGGGGAGCCAGTGGGAGGGGAGCCAGTGGGAGGGGAGTCAATGGGAGGGGAGCCAGTGGGAGGGGAGTCAATGGGAGGGGAGTCAGTGGGAGGGGAGCCAGTGGGAGGGGAGCCAGTGGGAGGGGAGTCAATGGGAGGGGAGTCAATGGGAGGGGAGCCAATGGGAGGGGAGTCAATGGGAGGGGAGCCAGTGGGAGGGGAGCCAGTGGGAGGGGAGTCAATGGGAGGGGAGTCAATGGGAGGGGAGTCAATGCAAAACAATTCAGATAAAAAAATCATAATAACGGGGGTGGATGTAAATGGTCCTTTTAGCCACTTGATTAACTACATTATTTAGCAGTCTTATAGCTGGGCGGTAGAAGCTGTTCAGGAGCCTTTTGGCTACAGACTTGGCATTCCATTACCGCTTGCCATGCGATAGTTGAGAGATGGCGTAGCAGTAAGTCGTCCTGTCGTTTCGTCTCTCTGTATATATCGTCTCTTTTTCGTTTTAGATATTTTTCTTCGCATATCTTTAAAAACATTTTGCTAAACCTAAGCTTCCAAATACTCTCCTGCAACCCGTCTCACCCAATGTAGCTACTTTTCCTAAAGTATTTATATTTACTTCGGTACCGGAACCCCTCAACTGAAGCTAGCCAGCTAACCACCAGCTATGCTAGCGGTCTTCAGCTAACCGGTCATCAGCTAACCTTTAGCTCGGAAAGCTCTCGCCAGTTCGAACAATGCGACGCTAACCAGAGCATAACGGACTTATTTATTTTTTTATCCCCGGATTCCCACCGCAAACGGAACATTTTTCAGCTGGATCTTCACAACTAGCTATTGAGCTAAACCACAACCCTGGTTGATTACTCCTGGCTAGCGTTACCACCCACATAGCTTGAAGCTAGCCCGGCCAGAGCTCCTGTGCTGCCACCGTAGCATACTCCTGGGCTACAATACCCGGACCCACGACCGGTCTATCGATGTCACCGCATGAAGAGGAATAAACAGACTGACCCCATCGCGACGTCCCCCAAAGGCTAACTCTCTAGCCCTCGCTATCTCCTTGCTTGCTAATTCGGCATGCTAACTGCTAGCTTGTTTAGCCCAGGTCCGCTAACTACTACCTTGTTTACCCCGGCCTGCTAATCTGTTAGCTTGTTAGCACAGGCCTGCTAACCGTCTGCATCACCGCGTCCCAAACACGCAGTGGCCCATATATACTTTCTATCTCTTCCCGATTTAAAAAAAATGTGTTTATACCTTCCGGAAACCTGCCTCACCCAATGTGATACGGAATCGCTATTATTTGTAATTTTTAGAACACACTCAAGAACCTCCAGAAGCTAACGAGCTAACTAGCTACAAGCTATTTAGTCATTGTTCGTTTTTTTAACCTGGATAACACTCGCCAGTCCAGCTGATCACTTGGCTACATAGCTGATGCACGCTGGACTGTCCATTAATCACGGTACTCCATTCTGCTTGTTTGTTTTATCTGTCGGCCCCGTTGCCTAGTCAATGCCATTTTACCTGCTGTTGTTGTGCTAGCTGATTAGCTGTTGTCTCACCCACTGCTTTAGCTAGCTTTCCCAATTCAACACCTGTGATTACTGTATGTCTCGCTGTATGTCTCTCTCAAATGTCAATATGCCTTGTATACTGTTGCTCAGGTTAGTTATCATTGTTTTAGTTCACAATGGAGCCCTTAAATCAAATCAAATCAAATCAAATTTTATTTGTCACATACACATGGTTAGCAGATGTTAATGCGAGTGTAGCGAAATGCTTGTGCTTCTAGTTCCGACAATGCAGTGATAACCAACAAGTAATCTAACTAACAATTCCAAAACTACTGTCTTATACACAGTGTAAGGGGATAAGGAACATGTACATAAGGATATATGAATGAGTGATGGTACAGAGCAGCATACAGTAGATGGTATCGAGTACAGTATATACATATGAGATGAGTGTGTAGACAAAGTAAACAAAGTGGCATAGTTAAAGTGGCTAGTGATACATGTGTTACATAAGGATGCAGTCGATGTTGTAGAGTACAGTATATACATATGCATATGAGATGAATAATGTAGGGTAAGTAACATTATATAAGGTAGCATTGTTTAAAGTGGCTAGTGATATATTTACATAATTTCCCATCAATTCCCATTATTAAAATGGCTGGAGTTGGGTCAGTGTCAATGACAGTGTGTTGGCAGCAGCCACTCAATGTTAGTGGTGGCTATTTAACAGTCTGATGGCCTTGAGATAGAAGCTGTTTTTCAGTCTCTCGGTCCCAGCTTTGATGCACCTGTACTGACCTCGCCTTCTGGATGATAGCGGGGTGAACAGGCAGTGGTTCGGGTGGTTGATGTCCTTGATGATCTTTATGGCCTTCCTGTAACAACGGGTGGTGTAGGTGTCCTGGAGGGCAGGTAGTTTGCCCCCGGTGATGCGTTGTGCAGTCCTCACTACCCTCTGGAGAGCCTTACGGTTGAGGGCGGAGCAGTTGCCGTACCAGGCGGTGATACAGCCCGCCAGGATGCTCTCGATTGTGCATCTGTAGAAGTTTGTGAGTGCTTTTGGTGACAAGCCGAATTTCTTCAGCCTCCTGAGGTTGAATAGGCGCTGCTGCGCCTTCTTCACGACGCTGTCAGTGTGAGTGGACCAATTCAGTTTGTCTGTGATGTGTATGCCGAGGAACTTAAAACTAGCTACCCTCTCCACTACTGTTCCATCGATGTGGATAGGGGGGTGTTCCCTCTGCTGTTTCCTTAGTCCCACTCCTCATACCCCTGATACCTCCTTTGTCCCACCTCCCACATATGCGGTGACCTCACCCATTAAAACCAGCATGTCCAGAGATAAAACCTCTTTCATCATCACCCAGTGCCTGGGCTTACCTCCGCCGTACCCACACCCCACCTGTCTGCGCATTATGCCCTGAATATATTGTACCATGCCCAGAAACCTGCTCCTCTTATTCTCTGTCCCCAACGCTCTAGGCGACCAGTTTTGATAGCCTTTAGCCGCACCCTCATACTACTCCTTCTCTGTTCCGCGGGTGATGTGGAGGTAAACCCAGGCCCTGCATGTCCCCAGGCACCCTCATTTGTTGACTTCTGTGATCGAAAAAGCCTTGTTTTCATGCATGTCAACATCAGAAGCCTCCTCCCTAAGTTTGTTTTACTCACTGCTTTAGCACACTCTGCTAACCCTGATGTCCTTGCCGTGTCTGAATCCTGGCTCAGGAAGGCCACCAAAAATTCAGAGATTTCCATACCCAACTATAACATCTTCCGTCAAGATAAAACTGCCAAAGGGGGAGGAGTTGCAGTCTACTGCAGAGATAGCCTGCAAAGTAATGTCATACTTTCCAGGTCCATACCCAAACAGCTCGAACTACTAATTTTGAAAATTACTCTCTCCAGAAATAAGTCTCTCACTGTTTCCGCCTGCTACCGACCCCCCTCAGCTACCAGCTGTGCCCTGGACACCATTTGTGAATTGATTGCCCCCCATCTAGCTTCAGAGTTTGTTCTGTTAGGTGACCTAAACTGGGATATGCTTAACACCCCGGCAGTCCTACAATCTAAGCTAGATGCCCGCAATCTCACATAAATCATCAAGGAACCCACCAGGTACAACCCTAAATCTGTAAACAAGGGCACCCTCATAGACGTCATCCAACTTGCCCTCCAAATACACCTCCGCTGTCTTCAACCAGGATCTCAGCGACCACTGCCTCATTGCCTGTATCCGCTACGGTGCCGCAGTCAAACGACCACCCCTCATCACTGTCAAACGCTCCCTAAAACACTTCTGTGAGCAGGCCTTTCTAATCAACCTGGCCCGGGTATCCTGGAAGGACATTGACCTCATCCCGTCAGTTGAGGATGCCTGGTCATTCTTTAAGAGTAACTTCCACACCATTTTAGATAAGCATGCTCCGTTCAAAAAATGCAGAACTAAGAACAGATACAGCCCTTGGTTCACTCCAGACCTGACTGCCCTCGACCAGTACAAAAACATCCTGTGGCGGACTGCAATAGCATTGAACAGTCCCTGCGATATGCAACTGTTCAGGGGAAGTCAGGAACCAATACACGCAGTCAGTCAGGAAAGCTAAGGCCAGCTTCTTCAGGCAGAAGTTTGCCTCCTGTAGCTCCAACTCCCAAAAGTTCTGGGACACTGTGAAGTCCATGGAGAACAAGAGCACCTCCTCGCAGCTGCCCACTGCACTGAGGCTAGGGAACACGGTCACCACCGACAAATCCATGATTATCGAAAACTTCAACAAGCATTTCTCAACGGCTGGCCATGCCTTCCGCCTGGCTACTCCTACCTCGGCCAACAGCTCCGCACCCCCCCCCCCCCCCCCCCGCAGCTCCTCGCCCAAGCCTCTCCAGGTTCTCCTTTACCCAAATCCAGAGAGCAGATGTTCTGAAAGAGCTGCAAAACCTGGACCCGTATAAATCAGCTGGGCTTGACAATCTGGACCCTCTATTTCTGAAACTATCCGCCGCCATTGTCGCAACTCCTATTACCAGCCTGTTCAATTCTTATCGGCAGACTCAGTAGCCTCGGTTTTTCGGATGACTGCCTTGCCTGGTTCACCAATTACTTTGCAGACAGAGTTCAGTGTGTCAAATCGGCAGGGCATGCTGTCCGGTCCTCCGGTCCTCTGGCAGTCTCTATGGGGGTGCCACAGGGTTCAATTCTCGGGCCAACTCTTTTCTCTGTATATATCAATGATGTTGCTCTTGCTGCGGGCGATTCCCTGATCCACCTCTACGCAGACGACACCATTCTATATACTTTCGGCCCGTCATTGGACACTGTGCTATCTAACCTCCAAACGAGCTTCAATGCCATACAACACTCCTTCCGTGGCCTCCAACTGCTCTTAAACGCTAGTAAAACCAAATGCATGCTTTTCAACTGATCGCTGCCTGCACCCGCATGCCCGACTATCATCACCACACTGGATGGTTCCGACCTTGAATATGTGGACACCTATAAGTACCTAGGTGTCTGGCTAGACTGCAAACTCTCCTTCCAGACCCATATCAAACATCTCCAATCGAAAATCAAATCAAGAGTCGGCTTTCTATTCCGCAACAAAGCCTCCTTCACTCACGCTGCCAAGCTTACCCTAGTAAAACTGACTTTCCTACCGATCCTTGACTTCGGCGACGTCATCTACAAAATTGCTTCCAACACTCTACTCAGCAAATTGGATGCAGTTTATCACAGTGCCATCCGTTTTGTCACTAAAGCACCTTATATTACCCACCACTGCGACTTGTATGCTCTAGTCGGCTGGCCCTCGCTACATATTCGTCGCCAGACCCACTGGCTCCAGGTCATCTACAAGGCCATGCTAGGTAAAGCTCCGCCTTATCTCAGTTCACTGGTCAAGATAGCAACACCCATCTGTAGCACGCGCTCCAGCAGGTGTATGTCACTGATCATCCCTAAAGCCAACACCTCATTCGGCCGCCTTTCGTTCCAGTACTCTGCTGCCTGTGACTGGAACAAATTGCAAAAATCGCTGAAGTTGGAGACTTTTATCTCCCTCACCAACTTCAAACATCAGCTATCTGAGCAGCTAACCGATCGCTGCAGCTGTACATAATCTATTGGTAAATAGCCCACCCATTTTCACCTACCTCATCCCCACAGTTTTTATTTATTTACTTTTCTGCTCTACCTCCTCATGCCTTTTGCACACATTGTATATAGACTCCCCTTTTTTTCTACTGTGTTATTGACTTGATAATTGTTTACTCCATGTGTAACTCTGTGTTGTCTGTTCACACTGCTATGCTTTATCTTGGCCAGGTCGCAGTTGCAAATGAGAACTTGTTCTCAACTAGCCCACCTGGTTAAATAAAGGTGAAATAAAAATAAAAAAACAGTCTATGCATTGGGTGGCTGGAGTCTTTGACAATTTCAAGGCCTTCCTCTGACACCGCCTGGTACACGGCAGGGAGCTTGGCCCCAGTGATGTACTGGGCCGTACGCACTACCCTCTGTAGCACCTTGTGGTAGGAGGCCAAGCCTCTGCCCTTCCAAGCGATGATGCAGCCAGTCAAGATGCGTTCAATGGTGCATATGTGTAACTTTTTGAGGATCTGAAGGCCCATTCCGAATCTTTTCAGCCTCCTGAAGGGGGACATTGTTGTGCCCTCTTCAGGTCTGTGTTGGTGTGTGTGGACCATGTTAATTCATTAGTGATGTGGACACCGAGGAACTTGAAGCTCACGACCCACTCTACTAGTGCCCTGTCCTTGTGGATGGGGGCGTGCTCGGCCCTCCATTTCCTGTAGTCCATGATAAGCTCCTTTGTCTTTCCCACATTGAGGGAGAGGTTGTTGCCCTGGCACCACACTGTCAGGTCCCTGACCTCCGCCCTGTCATCATCATCAGTGATCAGGTCTATCACTGCTGTGTTATCCGCAAACGTAATGATGGTATTGGATTCATGCACAGCCATGCAGTCATGGATGAACATGGAGTACAGGAGGTGACTTAGCGCTCACCACTTTAATTCAAATGCAAAATAAATAAAAATCCTGTGGGGGATGGGTTGTTGCCTACCCTCACCACCCGGGAGCAGCCTGTCAGGGGTCCTGGATGCAGGTGCAGATGGAGGTGCTCAGTCCCAGGATCCTTAGCTCAGTCATGAGCTTGGAAGGCACAATGGTGTTGAACGCTACGCTGGAGTCAATGAACAGCATTCTCACGTAGGTGTTCCTTTTGTCCAGGTGGGAAAGGGCAGTGTGGAGTGAAATAGAGATTGAGTCATCTGTGGATCTGTTGGGGCGGTATGTAAATTAGAGTTGTTCCAGGGTTTTTGCGATCATGATGTTGATGTGAGCCATGACCAGCCGTACAAAGCATTTTATGACTACAGATGTGATTACTACGGAGCGGTAGTCATCTAGACAGGTTACCTTGGTGTTCTTAAGCACGGGGATAATGGGTGTTTGCTGGAAACATGTAGGTATTGCAGACTAGGTCAGGGAGAGGTTAAAAATGTAATTGAAAACACCTGCCAGCTGGTAAGCACATAATAATAATAATAATAATAATATATGCCATTTAGCAGACGCTTTTATCCAAAGCGACTTACAGTCATGTGTGCATACATTCTACGTATGGGTGGTCCCGGGGATCGAACCCATACCCTGGCGTTACAAGCGCCATGCTCTACCAACTGAGCTACAGAAGGACCCCATGATCTGAGTATGCACCCTGGTAATCCATCTGGCTCTGCTGCCTACAGAAAGCGTGATCATATAGTCGTCTGGAACAGCTGGTGCTCTCACACATGATTTGGTGTCGCATCTAAGAAGGAAGGCATTTAGCTCGCTACTCTTGGCTTGGTTTCCCTTTGAAATCCGTGATTCAATTTAAGTCCTGTCTTGACGCTTTGAATGTTTGATGGTTAATCAGCGGGAGTAGCAGGATTTCTTGTAAGCATCCGAACTGGTGTCTTCCTCCTTGAAAGTGACAGCTATAGCTTATTGCTGAATTTGCCTGTTATCCATGGCTTCTGGTAGGGATATGTACATGTGGTGAGGATAATGTGAGGATAATGTCGTCGATGCACTTAGTAACGAAGCCGGTAACTGATGTGGTAAAATTCTCAATGCCATCGGATAAATCCCAGAACATATTCCAGTCTGTGCTAGTGAAAGGGTCCTGTAGCTTAGCATCTACTTCATTGGACCACTAGGAGCGCCTCCTCTGGATGAATATTTTCTATGTTTGCTGAGGGCCCTATACAGCTCATTGAGCTGCCAGCATTGGGTTTGTGGTGGTTAATAGACAGCTATGAAAAATATAGATGATTTTGGTAAAAACTCGAAAATTATCTTGGTAAATAATATGGTCTACAGTTTATCATGAGGCATTCTAACTCAGGCAAGTGTAACAGTATAACTTTAGACCGTCCCCTCGCCCATACCCAGGCGCGAACCTCTGCACACATCAACAACAGTCACCCACGAAGCATCGTTACCCATCGCTCCACAAAAGCCGCGGGGAACCACTACTTCAAGGTCTCAGAGCAAGTGACGTCACCGATTGAAACGCTATTTAGCTCGCGCCACCGCTAACGAGCTAGCCATTTCACATCCATTACACTCACCCCCCTTTTGACCTCCTCTTTTTCCGCAGCAACCAGTGATCCGGGTTAACAGCATCAATGTAACAGTATAGACTTTAAACCGCCCCCTCGCCCAGGCTCTCTGCACCCATCAATAACAGTCACCCATGAAGCATTGCTCCACAAAAATCGCGGCCCTTGCAGAGCAAGCAGGCGGAAGCAGCGAAGGAGGGACAGTGACGAAGTCAGGGAGGAAGGCCACAGGAACCCCAAGATAATTTTTGGGAGGCACATGGAGCAGTCGGCAGAGCCGAGGAGTGAAACAGAGCCAGTCTGGGAGAAGAAGGAGAAATTGGGGGAGAGAGAAATGGGAGAGTTGTTGAGTTGGTGGAGGATGCACAGATTTGGACTAAAGGAACGTGTTGTCAGTTTGGTGCAACCTGAGTCATCTCCCTGTACTCATCATGAGAAGTGTGTTAAAGTTCCGGAACAATTGATGCCGGCTATACGCACCAGGTCTCCAATGCACCTTCGCAACCCAGTACTTCCTGTGCCAGCTCCTCGCACTCTCCCTCAAGTGCGCTTTCCCAGTCAGGTGCGTCCTGTTCCTGCTCCTCGCACTTTCCTTGGAGTGTTTGTCCACAGTCCAGTACGTCCTGTGCCTCCTCCCCACACTCGCCCTGAGGTGCATGTCATCAGCCCGGTATCACCTGTGCCAGTCACACGCATCAGGCCTCCAGTGCGCCTACACAGTCCAGTACGTCCTGTGCCTCCTCCCCGCACTCGCCCTGAGGTGCGTGTCACCAGCCCGGTGACACCTGTACTGGTCCCATGCATCAGGCCTCCAGTGCACCTCCACAGTCCAGTACGTCCTGTGCCTGCTCCTCGCGCTCATCCTGAGCAGCGTGTCCCTAGCCCGGTACCGCTAGTGTCGGGCCCCACGCCCAAGCTTCCGGCGACAGTTCCCAGTCCAGAGCTTCCGGTGATGGTCCACAGTTCAGAACCTCCAACGACTGTCCGCAGTCCGGAACCTCCAACGATGGTCAACAGTCCAGAACCTCCAACAACTGTCCACAGTCCGGAACCTAGTACGACGGTCCACAGTCCGGGACCTCCTATGACGGTTCACTGTCCGGAACCTCCTACGATGGTCCACAGACTGGAACCTCCTGAGACGGTCAATGGTCCAGAACCATCAGTGACGGTCGGCAGTCCAGAGCCTCCTGCGAGGGTTCCCAGTCCGGAACGTCTGGCAACGATCTACGGTCCGGAGACCCTGGCGATGACACATGGTCCGGAGCCCCCGGCGATGGTCCAGGGTCCGGTTCCTCTGGAGACGATCCACGGTCCGGAGTCCCCGGCGACGAACTACGGTCCGGTTCCTCCGGTGATGATCCGGAGCCTCCGGCGACGACCCACGGTCCGGTTCCTCTGGAGACGATCCACGGTCCGGAGTCCCCGGCGACGAACTACGGTCCGGTTCCTCCGGTGATGATCCGGAGCCTCCGGCGACGACCCACGGTCCGGTTCCTCGGTGACGATCCACGGTCCGGAGCCCCCGGCGACGATCCACGGTCCAGAGCCCCCGGCGACGATCCACGGTCCGGAGTCGCCATTGAAGATGACGTATCCGCGAGCGGAGTGGGTAATTCGCCCCGCACCGGAGCCGCCCCCGACGGTAGATGCCCACTCAGACCTTCCCCTATTGAGTCAGGTTTTGGGCGGGGTACTGTCATGCCCTGACCATAGAGAGCTTTTCTCTATATTCTCTATATTGGTTAGGTCGGGGTTTATTTATTTATTTATTTATCCGTTATTATACCAGATAAGTTGACTGAGAACACGTTCTGATTTGCAGCAACGACCTGGGGAATAGTTACAGGGGAGAGGAGGGGGATTTAATGAGCCAATTGTAAACTGGGGATTATTAGGTGACCGGTGTGACTAGGGTGGGTCATCTAGGTGATTTATATTTCTATGTTGGCCTGGTGTGGCTCCCAATCAGAGGCAGCTGTTTATCGTTGTCTCTGAATGGGGATCAGATCTTGGCAGCCAATTCTCCTTTGTGTTTTGTGGGATCATAACTATGGATAGTTGCCTGTTAGCACTATTGTTAGCTTCACGTTTCATTTGAAATTGTTGTTTTGTTTTGCTGTAACTTTCACTTAGTAATAAAAAGATGTGGAACTCTAAGTATGCTGCGCCTTGGTCCAATCATTATGACGAACGTGACAAATATGTACATTAACATTCAAGTGCACTGCTAGGTTTTCCTGCTGGGTGTTCCTTGATTTTCAGTCAGATCCTTATCAGTTCTACAGTATCTGTGTGAATCATAAGGTCACTACTGGTGCCTCAAGTTCCATTATAGTCAAGAACTTAAGAGCCATTTATGTACATCTCTTCACACCAGTATTATAGACAAGGTCATACATACTGTACAGCTGGATGGAGAACAAAACAAGTGTAGCAAGATGAGGGCCTCCCTGATTCAGCTCCAACAGATATATGATAGAAAGATGGTGTCCGGAAATAGGGAAAGAATGGAAGAGGAAGAAGAGAGAGGGTGAAGAGGAAGGATACAGTAGATAATGAGAGATGAAAGCATGGGAGAGAGAGAGAGAAATAGAGAAAGAGAGAACGAGAGAAAGAGAGCAAGAGAGAAAGAGAGAAAGAGAGATAGAGAAATAGATAGATAGATAGATAGATAGATAGATAGATTTTTGTGTTTACCTAAGCAGTTTGTGATTTCATCAGAACTTAAATCAATTAACTAGATTGTATTTATCTAGCACTTTATAGAAATACACATTTAGTCTAGATTGTGAAAAAACAGAATGTCTAATAATGTTTGTGAATTGTGAATATGAATGCATCCCAAATGGCTCCATACTCCTAACACAGTGCGCTACTTTTGACCAGAATCATCTAGCTATGCCCTCAGAGCAGCCCAGCTGGCTGTTGTGTTCTCTGACATTTTCAATCTCTCCCTATAGCTCAAGCCTTTATACCCACCTGCTTCAAAATGTCCACTATCATCCCTGTGATAACTGAACTGAATGACTAGCACTCACTTCCATCACCACGAAGTGCTCTGAGAGGCTAGTCAAAGACCACATCACCTCCACCCACCCAAACACACTCAACCCTCTCCAGTTCGCCTACCGCCCTGAGAGATCCACGGCTGACGCATTCACCATTGCACTGCACACTGCCCTCACCCACCTGAACAAAAGGAATGCATATGTGAGGCTGATGTCCATCGACTACAGCTCAGCCTTCAATACCATAGTGCCTTATAAGCTCATTACAAAGCCCACAGGCCTGGATCTGAACTGCTCCCTATGTAACTGAGTCCTGGACTTCCTGATGGGATGCCTCCAGGTGATGAAGGTAGGCAACTTTACCTCCTCGACACTGATCCTGTACACGAGGACATGAGTGCGTACTCAGTTCATCGAGAGCATAATGTCAGGCTGCCTCAGCCGGGTACGGCAACTCCACCGCCGCGGACCGCAAGGCTAGGATCTCAAGGCTCTTCAGAGGGTTATACATTTAGCCGAAATGCTCGATTGGGTGCACACTGCCTGACCTACAGGACACCTACAACACCAGGTGTCGCAGGAAGGCCAAGATCATCGGGGACCCCAGCCACTCAAGCCATGCCCTGTTCTCCCCACTTCAATCACTCAGACACGGGCAGTACAGGAGCATCATGGCCTCCCCCCACACACCCTTAACTCTCACTTACCTTACCTGCTACTCCCCCGATGGATAGCTCTCACTGTTCCAGTTATTAATATGTATATTATTACTTTTTAGTTTTTATTTCACTCAATGTTCATACTGCTGCTCCCCTATATGGTCATCCCCCCGACCCCCTCAATATTCATACTGCTGCTCCACCTATATGGTCACCCCCCCCCATCACCCTCTCAATATTCATACTGCTGCTCCCCCTATGGTCATTCCACCCCCTCGACAGTCTTTACTCTGACTCCACCACAATGAACATGTATTTATTCAACCATTTTAATTATTTTATTTCACTACTCCTGCGTGTTGGAGCTGGAATCACATCTGCAACCCTGTGCATGTGACTATTAAAGAATTGGAATCGGAATCTGGGCCAAGGTCAAAAGTAATGCACTAAATATTGGGTATTGGGTGCTATTTTAAACACAGCCTATTACTGGAGCTGGGAGTCGACGAAACTCCCTGACAGTCTCCTGACAACCCGGATAAGTGGACCTCTGTGGACCCAGATGCAACGTTTGCCTGACAATGCAAGTCAATACAACACAGTTGATCTACCAATGTGAATGTCGATACGCTGCTGTCATTCACACTGTATCAATCTGGTCAGGTGACAGCAACAATCTGGTCAGGTGACAGCAACAATCTGGTCAGGTGACAGCAACAATCTGGTCAGGTGACAGCAACAATCTGGTCAGGTGACAGCAACAATCTGATCAGGTGACAGCAACAATCTCGTCAGGTGACAGCAACAATCTGGTCAGGTGACAGCAACAATCTGGTCAGGTGACAGCAACAATCTGGTCAGATGACAACAACAATGTATTCAGAAGACAGCAACAATCTATTCACATGACAGCAACAATTTTGTCAGATGACAGCAGCCATTTAGTAAGTTCACAGTAACAATCTAGTCAGATGAGAGAAACAATATAGTCAGATGACAGAAACAATCTAGTCAGATGAGAGAAACAATCTAGTCAGATGACAGAAACAATATAGTCAGATGAGAGAAACAATCTAGTCAGATGAGAGAAACAATCTAGTCAGATGAGAGAAACAATATAGTCAGATGACAGTAACAATCGAGTCAGATGACAGCAACAATTTAATCAGATTACAACTACAATCTAGTCAGATGACGGCAACAATTTAGTCAGATGACAGCAACAATTTAGTCAGATGACAGCAACAATCTAGTCAGATGACAGCAACAATTTAGTCAGATGACAATAACAATTTAGTAAGATGACAGCAACAATAGAGTAAGATGACAGCAACTATCTAGTCAGACGACAGCAACTATCTAGTCAGATGACAGCAACAGCGGTAGTATCATACTGTGAGAAGCAGAAGAAGCTGTCTTCTCTGGGATAGTAGTAGCAGTTCATATGTTAAGCTAGTTTTTGGTTCCCAATGCTTGTAGTGTTAACCCACATAAATATATTTCCTATAACAGGGGTAGGTAACCCTGGTCCTGGAGTGCTGCAGGCACTTCATGTTTTTGATTTAACCCACCGGGAAGACCATGTGCATTGAATTTAGGTGATCACTGTACTGATGAATTAGCTCAGTCTGGTGTGGTGCCTAGTTGGAACAAAATCCTGCAATAGGCCTACCTGTGGCATTCCAGGAACAGGGTTGCCTACCCCTGTCATACCCGTTTAGCCTCCAATTTATATCTTAATACCATACTGAGACAAAACTTGACATATATGCTCATGTCAGTGCAATATTTGCTAAAAAATAAATAGTTTCATGGATGCATCTCAGGAGACCATTCTTAATATAAACTGATCATGATCCAGCAAAGCCTTGGCTCAGTGTTCATCTTGTGAGGTCACTCGTATCCATCGGCTACCCAAAGGTATCAGTTGCTTGGTAACAAGACGGAGAGAGCTCACTCTTCTCAGCCCACCAACTTCAAAGCAGTCCTCTAGTATTTGACCAGTTATTACGTTCATGGTATTAGTTCTACGTAATGGCAGGTGTTATCAGGATGTTTAAGATCAATCTGCGATCCAATTGCACATGCTTTTTAAATGAAGGATACTGGGGCTATGATTGCCCAGCCCCACCCCCACCATAGAGACCCTTCTCTTCCTTGTGTGGAAGGTGGTGGTGGAGAGGGTAAATAATGAGAGGAGAGGAGAGGAGAGGAGAGGAGAGGAGAGGAGAGGAGAGGAGAGGAGAGGAGAGGAGAGGAGAGGAGAGGAGAGGAGAGGAGAGGAGAGGAGAGGAGAGGAGAGGAGAGGAGAAGTGGAGAGGAGCGGGGAGGGGACGTGAGAGGAGAGGAGAGCAAGTGGAGAGGAGAGGAGAGATGAGACGGGAGTAGGTGGAGAGGAGAGGAGAGGGAGAGGAGAGAGGAGAGGAGAGGAGAGGAGAGGAGAGGAGAGGAGAGGAGAGGAGAGGAGAGGAGAGGAGAGGAGGAGAGGAGAGGAGAGGAGAGGAGAGGAGAGAATGTGGAGAACCAACACAGTCCAAGTGAATGGGTGTTCAATGAGATGGGAGGGGAAGAGGAGAATATGGATGCCACCCAGCAAATAGTGAGGTTTGTGTGGGTGAGGAGAGGAGATTTACACAAACACACATACACACAATTATGCTGCGGTCACAGTCACAAGTGCTTTTAATGACAAATAGAAATGTCATCACAGGGTTCAGACAGCCAAACCAAAAACAGCTGGTACATTAAATGATCCTTTCTCCTCTCTCGCTCTTTCTTTTTCCTTCTTAATTTAATACAGCCTCATGTACAAATCACAACATTTCGCTACTGTATCCTGCTGTTCCTGTACTTAAACCAGCTATTGCGTCATGCTGCAGCTTGCGGTTGAATGAAAATTGCACACAATAAGTGAACATGTTATAGGTTGTGAGTGGACTTGAATAGAATGTGATTTATCTCCAACAAAAGACTTATCTCTCTCTCGCGTTCTCTTTTCTCTCTCTCTCTCTCTCTCTCTCTCACTCTCTCTCTCTCGTCAAAAAAAGACCCACACCTAAAGACCCACAAAAGACCCAAATCTAAAGTTAATCATCATCTTTTCCCAGAGGTGAAGGTGTATTGACAGTCTCACCTCAATACACTGCCAACCATGCTTCCAAAATACCTTCCCGTTTGCTTTTCCTCCTTCCTCTCCAATCTTTCCATCTTCTCTATCCTTCCTTCCCACTCCTCTATACATATTTTACTGGAGAGAGGAGAGGAGAGGAGGTGGAGAGTCGACCCTGTCCAAGTGAAGGGGGGTTCAAGGAGATGGGAGGGGAGGAGGGACACCAAAGCATCCAGGGACACCATAGCATCCACTCGAAATGTGCTTTGGAGATCATTCCAAACATAGGGTGCAATGGAACCGAAGGCTGATTTACCTAACCATGTAGACACCAGAGGAGTCTCCAGAGTGAACCAACCCTGTTATTTACCTAACCATGAAGACACCAGAGGAGTCTCCAGAGTGAACCAACCCTGTTATTTACCTAACCATGTAGATACCAGAGGAGTCTCCAGAGTGAACCAACCCTGTTATTTACCTAACCATGTAGATACCAGAGGAGTCTCCTGAGTGAACCAACCCTGTTATTTACCTAACCATGTAGATACCAGAGGAGTCTCCAGAGTGAACCAACCCTGTTATTTACCTAACCATGTAGATACCAGAGGAGTCTCCAGAGTGAACCAACCCTGTTATTTACCTAACCATGTAGATACCAGAGGAGTCTCCTGAGTGAACCAACCCTGTTATTTACCTAACCATGTAGATACCAGAGGAGTCTCCAGAGTGAACCAACCCTGTGAACGGGTTTGATAACTTGAATTTTAAATCTTAACAGTGAAGTTAGGTAAGTTGGAAGGTTCATATTCAACAGGGTGGGGGGGGGCTGATGGGAGGAGAGGATATGAGGGGAGGAGAGTGTGGATGCTACCCATTGAAGGGTGAGGTTGCATTGGTGAAGAGAGGGAGAAGAGACCATCACAGGAGACAGATGAGGATAAAGAGAAAGAGACCATCAGATGAGACAGATGAGGGTAAAGAGAGAGACCATCAGATGAGACAGGTGGAGATAAAGAGACCATCAGAGGAGACAGGTGAGGATAAAGAGACCATCAGAGGAGACAGGTGAGGATAAAGGGGCCATCAGAGGAGACAGGTGAGGACAATGAGAAAGAGACCATCAGAGGAGACAGGTGGGGATAAAGAGACAATGAGAGGAGACAGGTGAGGACAATGAGACCATCAGATGAGACAGGTGGGGACAATGAGAAAGCGACGATCAGATGAGACAGGTGGGGACAATGAGAAAGAGACCATCGGAGGAGACAGGTGGGGACAATGAGAAAGGGACCATCAGAGGAGACAGGTGAGGACAATGAGAAAGAGACCATCAGAGGAGACAGGTGAGGACAATGAGAAAGAGACCATCAGAGGAGACAGGTGAGGACAATGAGAATGAGACCATCAGATGAGACAGGTGGAGATAATGAGAAAGAGACCATCAGAGGAGACAGGTGGGGACAATGAGAAAGAGACGATCAGATGAGACAGGTGGGGACAATGAGAAAGCGACGATCAGATGAGACAGGTGGGGACAATGAGAAAGAGACCATCAGAGGAGACAGGTGGGGACAATGAGAAAGAGACCATCAGAGGAGACAGGTGGGGACAATGAGAAAGAGACCATCAGAGGAGACAGGTGGGGACAATGAGAAAGAGACCATCAGAGGAGACAGGTGGGGATAAAGAGACAATGAGAGGAGACAGGTGAGGACAATGAGACCATCAGTGAGACAGGTGGGGACAATGAGAAAGCGACGATCAGATGAGACAGGTTGGGATAAAGGGACCATCAGATGAGACAGGTGGAGATAAAGAGACCATCAGAGGAGACAGGTGGGGACAATGAGAAAGAGACCATCAGAGGAGACAGGTGGGGATAAAGAGACAATGAGAGGAGACAGGTGAGGACAATGAGACCATCAGAGGAGACAGGTGAGGACAATGAGAAAGAGACCATCAGAGGAGACAGGTGAGGACAATGAGAAAGAGACCATCAGAGGAGACAGGTGAGGACAATGAGAAAGAGACCATCAGATGAGACAGGTGGAGATAATGAGAAAGAGACCATCAGAGGAGACAGGTGGGGACAATGAGAAAGAGACGATCAGATGAGACAGGTGGGGACAATGAGAAAGCGACGATCAGATGAGACAGGTGGGGACAATGAGAAAGAGACCATCAGAGGAGACAGGTGGGGACAATGAGAAAGAGACCATCATAGGAGACAGGTGGGGACAATGAGAAAGAGACCATCAGAGGAGATAGGTGGGGATAAAGAGACCATCAGATGAGACAGGTTGGGATAAAGGGACAATCAGAGGAGACAGGTGAGAACAAAGTGAAAGTGACAATTAGAGGATGGAGGTGAGGATAATGAGACCATCAGAGGAGACAGGTGGGGACAATGAGAAAGAGACCATCAGAGGAGACAGGTGGGGATAAAGAGACAATGAGAGGAGACAGGTGAGGACAATGAGACCATCAGATGAGACAGGTGGGGACAATGAGAAAGCGACGATCAGATGAGACAGGTGGGGACAATGAGAAAGAGACCATCAGAGGAGACAGGTGAGGACAATGAGAAAGAGACCATCAGATGAGACAGGTGGAGATAATGAGAAAGAGACCATCAGAGGAGACAGGTGAGGACAATGAGAAAGAGACCATCAGAGGAGACAGGTGGAGATAATGAGACCATCAGAGGAGACAGGTGAGGACAATGAGAAAGAGACCATCAGATGAGACAGGTGGAGATAATGAGAAAGAGACCATCAGAGGAGACAGGTGAGGACAATGAGAAAGAGACCATCAGAGGAGACAGGTGAGGACAATGAGAAAGAGACCATCAGAGGAGACAGGTGAGGAAAATGAGAAAGAGACCATCAGAGGAGACAGGTGAGGACAATGAGAAAGAGACCATCAGATGAGACAGGTGGGGACAATGAGAAAGAGACCATCAGATGAGACAGGTGGGGACAATGAGAAAGCGACGATCAGATGAGACAGGTGGGGACAATGAGAAAGAGACAATCAGAGGAGACAGGTGGGGACAATGAGAAAGAGACCATCAGAGGAGATAGGTGGGGATAAAGAGACCATCAGAGGAGACAGGTGGAGATAAAGAGACAATGAGAGGAGACAGGTGAGGACAATGAGACCATCAGAGGAGACAGGTGAGGACAATGAGAAAGAGACCATCAGAGGAGACAGGTGAGGACAATGAGAAAGAGACCATCAGAGGAGATAGGTGGGGATAAAGAGACCATCAGATGAGACAGGTGGAGATAATAAAGAGACCATCAGATGAGACAGGTTGGGATAAAGGGACAATCAGAGGAGACAGGTGGGGACAAGAGAAAGTGACAATCAGAGGATGGAGGTGGGACAATGAGACCATCAGAGGAGACAGGTGGGGACAATGAGAAAGAGACCATCAGAGGAGACAGGTGGGGATAAAGAGACAATGAGAGGAGACAGGTGGGGACAATGAGACCATCAGATGAGACAGGTGGGGACAAGAGACCAAATGAGACCATCAGAGGAGACAGGTGAGGACAAAGAGACAATGAGAGGATGGAGGTGAGGATAATGAGACCATCAGAGGAGACAGGTGGGGACAATGAGAAAGAGACCATCAGATGAGACAGGTGGGGACAATGAGAAAGAGACCATCAGAGGAGACAGGTGAGGACAATGAGAAAGAGACCATCAGATGAGACAGGTGGAGATAATGAGAAAGAGACCATCAGAGGAGACAGGTGAGGACAATGAGAAAGAGACCATCAGAGGAGACAGGTGGAGATAATGAGACCATCAGAGGAGACAGGTGAGGACAATGAGAAAGAGACCATCAGATGAGACAGGTGGAGATAATGAGAAAGAGACCATCAGAGGAGACAGGTGAGGACAATGAGAAAGAGACCATCAGAGGAGACAGGTGAGGACAATGAGAAAGAGACCATCAGAGGAGACAGGTGAGGAAAATGAGAAAGAGACCATCAGAGGAGACAGGTGAGGACAATGAGAAAGAGACCATCAGATGAGACAGGTGGGGACAATGAGAAAGCGACGATCAGATGAGACAGGTGGGGACAATGAGAAAGAGACAATCAGAGGAGACAGGTGGGGACAATGAGAAAGAGACCATCAGAGGGGACAGGTGGGGACAATGAGAAAGAGACCATCAGAGGAGATAGGTGGGGATAAAGAGACCATCAGAGGAGACAGGTGGAGATAATGAGACCATCAGAGGAGACAGGTGAGGACAATGAGAAAGAGACCATCAGATGAGACAGGTGGAGATAATGAGAAAGAGACCATCAGAGGAGACAGGTGAGGACAATGAGAAAGAGACCATCAGAGGAGACAGGTGAGGACAATGAGAAAGAGACCATCAGAGGAGACAGGTGAGGAAAATGAGAAAGAGACCATCAGAGGAGACAGGTGAGGACAATGAGAAAGAGACCATCAGATGAGACAGGTGGGGACAATGAGAAAGCGATGATCAGATGAGACAGGTGGGGACAATGAGAAAGAGACAATCAGAGGAGACAGGTGGGGACAATGAGAAAGAGACCATCAGAGGAGACAGGTGGGGACAATGAGAAAGAGACCATCAGAGGAGATAGGTGGGGATAAAGAGACCATCAGAGGAGACAGGTGGAGATAAAGAGACCATCAGAGGAGACAGGTGAGGATAAAGGGACCATCAGAGGAGACAGGTGGGGACAAAGAGAAAGCGACCATCAGAGGAGACAGGTGGAGATAAAGAGACCATCAGAGGAGACAGGTGGGGACAAAGAGAAAGCGACCATCAGAGGAGACAGGTGGGGATAAAGAGACCATCAGATGAGACAGGTTGGGATAAAGGGACCATCAGATGAGACAGGTGGAGATAAAGAGACCATCAGAGGAGACAGGTGAGGACAATGAGACCATCAGATGAGACAGGTGGGGACAATGAGAAAGCGACGATCAGATGAGACAGGTGGGGACAATGAGAAAGAGACCATCGGAGGAGACAGGTGGGGACAATGAGAAAGGGACCATCAGAGGAGACAGGTGAGGACAATGAGAAAGAGACCATCAGAGGAGACAGGTGAGGACAATGAGAAAGAGACCATCAGAGGAGAAAGGTGAGGACAATGAGAAAGAGACCATTAGATGAGACAGGTGAGGAAAATGAGAAAGAGACCATCAGAGGAGACAGGTGAGGACAATGAGAAAGAGACCATCAGATGAGACAGGTGGGGACAATGAGAAAGAGACCATCAGATGAGACAGGTGGGGACAATGAGAAAGCGACGATCAGATGAGACAGGTGGGGACAATGAGAAAGAGACAATCAGAGGAGACAGGTGGGGACAATGAGAAAGAGACCATCAGAGGAGACAGGTGGGGACAATGAGAAAGAGACCATCAGAGGAGATAGGTGGGGATAAAGAGACCATCAGAGGAGACAGGTGGAGATAAAGAGACCATCAGAGGAGACAGGTGAGGATAAAGGGACCATCAGAGGAGACAGGTGGGGACAAAGAGAAAGTGACCATCAGAGGAGATAGGTGGGGATAAAGAGACCATCAGATGAGACAGGTGAGGACAATGAGAAAGAGACCATCAGATGAGACAGGTGGAGATAAAGAGACCATCAGAGGAGACAGGTGGGGACAATGAGAAAGAGACCATCAGATGAGACAGGTGGAGATAAAGAGACCATCAGAGGAGACAGGTGGGGACAATGAGAAAGAGACCATCAGAGGAGACAGGTGGGGATAAAGAGACAATGAGAGGAGACAGGTGAGGACAATGAGACCATCAGATGAGACAGGTGGGGACAATGAGAAAGCGACGATCAGATGAGACAGGTGGGGACAATGAGAAAGAGACCATCGGAGGAGACAGGTGGGGACAATGAGAAAGGGACCATCAGAGGAGACAGGTGAGGACAATGAGAAAGAGACCATCAGAGGAGACAGAGGACAAGAAAGAGACCATCAGAGAGACAGGTGAGGACAATGAGAAAGAGACCATTAGATGAGACAGGTGGAGATAATGAGAAAGAGACCATCAGAGGAGACAGGTGGGGACAATGAGAAAGAGACGATCAGATGAGACAGGTGGGGACAATGAGAAAGCGACGATCAGATGAGACAGGTGGGGACAATGAGAAAGAGACCATCAGAGGAGACAGGTGGGGACAATGAGAAAGAGACCATCAGAGGAGACAGGTGGGGACAATGAGAAAGAGACCATCAGAGGAGATAGGTGGGGATAAAGAGACCATCAGATGAGACAGGTGAGGATAAAGAGACCATCAGATGAGACAGGTTGGGATAAAGGGACAATCAGAGGAGACAGGTGAGAACAAAGCGAAAGTGACAATTAGAGGATGGAGGTGAGGATAATGAGACCATCAGAGGAGACAGGTGGGGACAATGAGAAAGAGACCATCAGAGGAGACAGGTGGGGATAAAGAGACAATGAGAGGAGACAGGTGAGGACAATGAGACCATCAGATGAGACAGGTGGGGACAATGAGAAAGAGACCATCAGAGGAGACAGGTGGGGATAAAGAGACAATGAGAGGAGACAGGTGAGGACAATGAGACCATCAGATGAGACAGGTGGGGACAATGAGAAAGAGACCATCAGAGGAGACAGGTGGGGATATAGAGACAATGAGAGGAGACAGGTGAGGACAATGAGACCATCAGATGAGACAGGTGGGGACAATGAGAAAGCGACGATCAGATGAGACAGGTGGGGACAATGAGAAAGAGACCATCAGAGGAGACAGGTGAGGACAATGAGAAAGAGACCATCAGATGAGACAGGTGGAGATAATGAGAAAGAGACCATCAGAGGAGACAGGTGAGGACAATGAGAAAGAGACCATCAGAGGAGACAGGTGGAGATAATGAGACCATCAGAGGAGACAGGTGAGGACAATGAGAAAGAGACCATCAGATGAGACAGGTGGAGATAATGAGAAAGAGACCATCAGAGGAGACAGGTGAGGACAATGAGAAAGAGACCATTAGAGGAGACAGGTGAGGACAATGAGAAAGAGACCATCAGAGGAGACAGGTGAGGAAAATGAGAAAGAGACCATCAGAGGAGACAGGTGAGGACAATGAGAAAGAGACCATCAGATGAGACAGGTGGGGACAATGAGAAAGAGACCATCAGATGAGACAGGTGGGGACAATGAGAAAGCGACGATCAGATGAGACAGGTGGGGACAATGAGAAAGAGACAATCAGAGGAGACAGGTGGGGACAATGAGAAAGAGACGATCAGAGGAGACAGGTGGGGACAATGAGAAAGAGACCATCAGAGGAGATAGGTGGGGATAAAGAGACCATCAGAGGAGACAGGTGGAGATAAAGAGACCATCAGAGGAGACAGGTGAGGATAAAGGGACCATCAGAGGAGACAGGTGGGGACAAAGAGAAAGCGACCATCAGAGGAGACAGGTGGAGATAAAGAGACCATCAGAGGAGACAGGTTGGGATAAAGGGACCATCAGATGAGACAGGTGGAGATAAAGAGACCATCAGAGGAGACAGGTGAGGACAATGAGAAAGAGACCATCAGATGAGACAGGTGGAGATAAAGAGACCATCAGAGGAGACAGGTGGGGACAATGAGAAAGAGACCATCAGAGGAGACAGGTGGGGATAAAGAGACAATGAGAGGAGACAGGTGAGGACAATGAGACCATCAGATGAGACAGGTGGGGACAATGAGAAAGCGACGATTAGATGAGACAGGTGGGGACAATGAGAAAGAGACCATCGGAGGAGACAGGTGGGGACAATGAGAAAGGGACCATCAGAGGAGGCAGGTGAGGACAATGAGAAAGAGACCATCAGAGGAGACAGGTGAGGACAATGAGAAAGAGACCATCAGAGGAGAAAGGTGAGGACAATGAGAAAGAGACCATCAGAGGAGACAGGTGGGGACAATGAGAAAGAGACGATCAGATGAGACAGGTGGGGATAATGAGAAAGCGACGATCAGATGAGACAGGTGGGGACAATGAGAAAGAGACCATCAGAGGAGACAGGTGGGGACAATGAGAAAGAGACCATCAGAGGAGATAGGTGGGGATAAAGAGACCATCAGATGAGACAGGTTGGGATAAAGGGACAATCAGAGGAGACAGGTGAGAACAAAGCGAAAGTGACAATTAGAGGATGGAGGTGAGGATAATGAGACCATCAGAGGAGACAGGTGGGGACAATGAGAAAGAGACCATCAGAGGAGACAGGTGGGGATAAAGAGACAATGAGAGGAGACAGGTGAGGACAATGAGACCATCAGATGAGACAGGTGGGGACAATGAGAAAGAGACCATCAGAGGAGACAGTTGGGGATAAAGAGACAATGAGAGGAGACAGGTGAGGACAATGAGACCATCAGATGAGACAGGTGGGGACAATGAGAAAGCGACTATCAGATGAGACAGGTGGGGACAATGAGAAAGAGACCATCGGAGGAGACAGGTGGGGACAAAGAGAAAGCGACCATCAGAGGAGACAGGTGGGGACAAAGAGAAAGCGACCATCAGAGGAGATAGGTGGGGATAAAGAGACCATCAGATGAGACAGGTGGAGATAATGAGAAAGCGACGATCAGATGAGACAGGTGGGGACAATGAGAAAGAGACCATCAGAGGAGACAGGTGGGGACAATAAGAAAGAGACCATCAGAGGAGACAGGTGGGGATAAAGAGACAATGAGAGGAGACAGGTGAGGACAATGAGACCATCAGATGAGACAGGTGGGGACAATGAGAAAGCGACGATCAGATGAGACAGGTGGGGACAATGAGAAAGAGACCATCAGATGAGACAGGTGGAGATAAAGAGACCATCAGAGGAGACAGGTGGGGACAATGAGAAAGAGACCATCAGAGGAGACAGGTGGGGATAAAGAGACAATGAGAGGAGACAGGTGAGGACAATGAGACCATCAGATGAGACAGGTGGGGACAATGAGAAAGCGACGATTAGATGAGACAGGTGGGGACAATGAGAAAGAGACCATCGGAGGAGACAGGTGGGGACAATGAGAAAGGGACCATCAGAGGAGACAGGTGAGGACAATGAGAAAGAGACCATCAGAGGAGACAGGTGAGGACAATGAGAAAGAGACCATCAGAGGAGAAAGGTGAGGACAATGAGAAAGAGACCATTAGATGAGACAGGTGGAGATAATGAGAAAGAGACCATCAGAGGAGACAGGTGGGGACAATGAGAAAGAGACGATCAGATGAGACAGGTGGGGATAATGAGAAAGCGACGATCAGATGAGACAGGTGGGGACAATGAGAAAGAGACCATCAGAGGAGACAGGTGGGGACAATGAGAAAGAGACCATCAGAGGAGACAGGTGGGGACAATGAGAAAGAGACCATCAGAGGAGATAGGTGGGGATAAAGAGACCATCAGATGAGACAGGTGAGGATAAAGAGACCATCAGATGAGACAGGTTGGGATAAAGGGACAATCAGAGGAGACAGGTGAGAACAAAGCGAAAGTGACAATTAGAGGATGGAGGTGAGGATAATGAGACCATCAGAGGAGACAGGTGGGGACAATGAGAAAGAGACCATCAGAGGAGACAGGTGGGGATAAAGAGACAATGAGAGGAGACAGGTGAGGACAATGAGACCATCAGATGAGACAGGTGGGGACAATGAGAAAGAGACCATCAGAGGAGACAGGTGGGGATAAAGAGACAATGAGAGGAGACAGGTGAGGACAATGAGAAAGAGACCATCAGAGGAGACAGGTGAGGACAATGAGAAAGAGACCATCAGATGAGACAGGTGGAGATAATGAGAAAGAGACCATCAGAGGAGACAGGTGGGGACAATGAGAAAGAGACGATCAGATGAGACAGGTGGGGACAATGAGAAAGCGACGATCAGATGAGACAGGTGGGGACAATGAGAAAGAGACCATCAGAGGACACAGGTGGGGACAATGAGAAAGAGACCATCAGAGGAGACAGGTGGGGACAATGAGAAAGAGACCATCAGATGAGACAGGTGGGGACAATAAAGAGACCATCAGATGAGACAGGTGGGGACAATAAAGAGACCATCAGATGAGACAGGTGGGGATAAAGAAAGAGACCATCAGAGGAGACAGGTGGGGACAATGAGAAAGAGACCATCAGAGGAGACAGGTGGGGATAAAGAGACCATCAGAGGAGACAGGTGGGGACAATGAGACCATCAGATGAGACAGGTGGGACAATGAGAAAGAGACCATCAGATGAGACAGGTGGGGACAATGAGAAAGAGACCATCAGAGGAGACAGGTGGGGACAATGAGAAAGAGACCATCAGATGAGACAGGTGGGGACAATGAGAAAGAGACCATCAGAGGAGACAGGTGGGGATAAAGAGACAATCAGATGAGACAGGTGGGGACAATGAGAAACCATCAGATGAGACAGGTGGGGACAATGAGAAAGAGACCATCAGAGGAGACAGGTGGGGACAATGAGAAAGAGACCATCAGAGGAGACAGGTGAGGACAAGAAAGAGACCATCAGATGAGACAGGTGGGGACAATGAGAAAGCGACGATCAGATGAGACAGGTGGGGACAATGAGAAAGAGACCATCAGAGGAGACAGGTGGGGACAATGAGAAAGAGACCATCAGAGGAGACAGGATGGGGACAATGAGAAAGAGACCATCAGAGGAGACAGGTGGGGATAAAGAGACAATGAGAGGAGACAGGTGAGGACAATGAGACCATCAGATGAGACAGGTGGGGACAATGAGAAAGAGACCATCAGATGAGACAGGTGGGGACAATGAGAAAGAGACCATCGGAGGAGACAGGTGGGGACAATGAGAAAGGGACCATCAGAGGAGACAGGTGAGGACAATGAGAAAGAGACCATCAGAGGAGACAGGTGAGGACAATGAGAAAGAGACCATCAGAGGAGAAAGGTGAGGACAATGAGAAAGAGACCATTAGATGAGACAGGTGGAGATAATGAGAAAGAGACCATCAGAGGAGACAGGTGGGGACAATGAGAAAGAGACGATCAGATGAGACAGGTGGGGACAATGAGAAAGAGACGATCAGATGAGACAGGTGGGGACAATGAGAAAGAGACCATCAGAGGAGACAGGTGGGGACAATGAGAAAGAGACCATCAGAGGAGACAGGTGGGGACAATGAGAAAGAGACCATCAGAGGAGATAGGTGGGATAAAGAGACCATCAGATGAGACAGGTGAGGATAAAGAGACCATCAGATGAGACAGGTTGGGATAAAGGGACAATCAGAGGAGACAGGTGAGAACAAAGAGAAAGTGACAATTAGAGGATGGAGGTGAGGATAATGAGACCATCAGAGGAGACAGGTGGGGACAATGAGAAAGAGACCATCAGAGGAGACAGGTGGGGATAAAGAGACAATGAGAGGAGACAGGTGAGGACAATGAGACCATCAGATGAGACAGGTGGGGACAATGAGAAAGAGACCATCAGAGGAGACAGGTGGGGATAAAGAGACAATGAGAGGAGACAGGTGAGGACAATGAGAAAGAGACCATCAGAGGAGACAGGTGAGGACAATGAGAAAGAGACCATCAGATGAGACAGGTGGAGGACAATGAGAAAGAGACCATCAGAGGAGACAGGTGGGGACAATGAGAAAGAGACATCAGATGAGACAGGTGGGACAATGAGAAAGAGACCATCAGATGAGACAGGTGGGGACAATGAGAAAGAGACCATCAGAGGAGACAGGTGGGGACAATGAGAAAGAGACCATCAGATGAGACAGGTGGGGACAATGAGAAAGAGACCATCAGATGAGACAGGTGGGGATAATGAGAAAGAGACGATCAGATGAGACAGGTGGGGACAATGAGAAAGAGACCATCAGAGGAGACAGGTGGGGACAATGAGAAAGAGACCATCAGAGGAGACAGGTGGGGACAATGAGAAAGAGACCATCAGAGGAGATAGGTGGGGATAAAGAGACCATCAGATGAGACAGGTGAGGATAAAGAGACCATCAGATGAGACAGGTTGGGATAAAGGGACAATCAGAGGAGACAGGTGAGAACAAAGCGAAAGTGACAATTAGAGGATGGAGGTGAGGATAATGAGACCATCAGAGGAGACAGGTGGGGACAATAAAGAGACCATGAGAGAGGAGACAGGTGGGGACAATGAGACCATCAGATGAGACAGGTGGGGACAATGAGAAAGAGACCATCAGATGAGACAGGTGGGACAATGAGAAAGAGACCATCAGAGGAGACAGGTGGGGATAAAGAGACCATCAGATGAGACAGGTGAGATAATGAGAGACCATCAGATGAGACAGGTGGGGACAATGAGAAAGAGACCATCAGATGAGACAGGTGAGGACAATGAGAAAGAGACCATCAGATGAGACAGGTGGGGATAATGAGAAAGAGACCATCAGAGGAGACAGGTGGGGACAATGAGAAAGAGACCATCAGATGAGACAGGTGGGGACAATGAGAAAGAGACCATCAGATGAGACAGGTGGAGATAAAGAGACCATCAGAGGAGACAGGTGGGGACAATGAGAAAGAGACCATCAGAGGAGACAGGTGGGGAGATGAAGAGACCATCAGAGGAGACAGGTGAGGACAATGAGAAAGAGACCATCAGATGAGACAGGTGGAGATAATGAGAAAGAGACCATCAGAGGAGACAGGTGGGGACAATGAGAAAGAGACGATCAGATGAGACAGGTGGGGACAATGAGAAAGAGACCATCAGATGAGACAGGTGGGTCAATGAGAAAGAGACCATCAGAGGAGACAGGTGGGGACAATGAGAAAGAGACCATCAGAGGAGACAGGTGGGGACAATGAGAAAGAGACCATCAGAGGAGACAGGTGGGATAAAGAGACCATCAGATGAGACAGGTGGGATAATAAAGGGACAATCAGAGGAGACAGGTGAGGACAATGAGAAAGTGACAATTAGAGGATGGAGGTGAGGATAATGAGACCATCAGAGGAGACAGGTGGGGACAATGAGAAAGAGACCATCAGAGGAGACAGGTGGGGATAAAGAGACAATGAGAGGAGACAGGTGAGGACAATGAGACCATCAGATGAGACAGGTGGGGACAATGAGAAAGAGACCATCAGAGGAGACAGGTGGGGATAAAGAGACAATGAGGAGACAGGTGAGGACAATGAGACCATCAGATGAGACAGGTGGGGACAATGAGAAAGAGACCATCAGATGAGACAGGTGGGGACAATGAGAAAGAGACCATCAGAGGAGACAGGTGGGGACAATGAGAAAGAGACCATCAGATGAGACAGGTGGGGACAATGAGAAAGAGACCATCAGAGGAGACAGGTGGGGACAATGAGAAAGAGACCATCAGAGGAGACAGGTGGGGACAATGAGAAAGAGACATCAGATGAGACAGGTGGGGACAATGAGAAAGAGACCATCAGATGAGACAGGTGGAGATAATGAGAAAGAGACCATCAGAGGAGACAGGTGGGGACAATGAGAAAGAGACCATCAGATGAGACAGGTGGAGGAGAAAGAGACCATCAGAGGAGACAGGTGGGGACAATGAGAAAAGAGACCATCAGATGAGACAGGTGGGGACAATGAGAAGAGACCATCAGATGAGACAGGTGGGGACAATGAGAAAGAGACCATCAGAGGAGACAGGTGAGGACAATGAGAAAGAGACCATCAGATGAGACAGGTGGGGAGAAAGAGACCATCAGAGGAGACAGGTGGGGACAATGAGACCATCAGAGGAGACAGGTGGGGACAATGAGAAAGAGACCATCAGAGGAGACAGGTGGGGGGACAATGAGAAAGAGACCATCAGATGAGACAGGTGGGGACAATGAGAAAGAGACCATCAGAGGAGACAGGTGGGGACAATGAGAAAGAGACCATCAGAGGAGACAGGTGGGGATAAAGAGACAATGAGAGGAGACAGGTGAGGACAATGAGACCATCAGATGAGACAGGTGGGGACAATGAGAAAGCGACGATTAGATGAGACAGGTGGGGACAATGAGAAAGAGACCATCGGAGGAGACAGGTGGGGACAATGAGAAAGGGACCATCAGAGGAGACAGGTGAGGACAATGAGAAAGAGACCATCAGAGGAGACAGGTGAGGACAATGAGAAAGAGACCATCAGAGGAGAAAGGTGAGGACAATGAGAAAGAGACCATTAGATGAGACAGGTGGAGATAATGAGAAAGAGACCATCAGAGGAGACAGGTGGGGACAATGAGAAAGAGACGATCAGATGAGACAGGTGGGGATAATGAGAAAGCGACGATCAGATGAGACAGGTGGGGACAATGAGAAAGAGACCATCAGAGGAGACAGGTGGGGACAATGAGAAAGAGACCATCAGAGGAGACAGGTGGGGACAATGAGAAAGAGACCATCAGAGGAGATAGGTGGGGATAAAGAGACCATCAGATGAGACAGGTGAGGATAAAGAGACCATCAGATGAGACAGGTTGGGATAAAGGGACAATCAGAGGAGACAGGTGAGAACAAAGCGAAAGTGACAATTAGAGGATGGAGGTGAGGATAATGAGACCATCAGAGGAGACAGGTGGGGACAATGAGAAAGAGACCATCAGAGGAGACAGGTGGGGATAAAGAGACAATGAGAGGAGACAGGTGAGGACAATGAGACCATCAGATGAGACAGGTGGGGACAATGAGAAAGAGACCATCAGAGGAGACAGGTGGGGATAAAGAGACAATGAGAGGAGACAGGTGAGGACAATGAGAAAGAGACCATCAGAGGAGACAGGTGAGGACAATGAGAAAGAGACCATCAGATGAGACAGGTGGAGATAATGAGAAAGAGACCATCAGAGGAGACAGGTGGGGACAATGAGAAAGAGACGATCAGATGAGACAGGTGGGGACAATGAGAAAGCGACGATCAGATGAGACAGGTGGGGACAATGAGAAAGAGACCATCAGAGGACACAGGTGGGGACAATGAGAAAGAGACCATCAGAGGAGACAGGTGGGGACAATGAGAAAGAGACCATCAGATGAGACAGGTGGAGATAATGAGAAAGAGACCATCAGAGGAGACAGGTGGGGACAATGAGAAAGCGACGATCAGATGAGACAGGTGGGGACAATGAGAAAGAGACCATCAGAGGAGACAGGTGGGGACAATGAGAAAGAGACCATCAGAGGAGACAGATGGGGACAATGAGAAAGAGACCATCAGAGGAGATAGGTGGGGATAAAGAGACCATCAGATGAGACAGGTGAGGATAAAGAGACCATCAGATGAGACAGGTTGGGATAAAGGGACAATCAGAGGAGACAGGTGAGAACAAAGCGAAAGTGACAATTAGAGGATGGAGGTGAGGATAATGAGACCATCAGAGGAGACAGGTGGGGATAAAGAGACAATGAGAGGAGACAGGTGAGGACAATGAGACCATCAGATGAGACAGGTGGGGACAATGAGAAAGAGACCAGCAGATGAGACAGGTGGAGATAATGAGAAAGAGACCATCAGAGGAGACAGGTGGGGACAATGAGAAAGAGACCATCAGATGAGACAGGTGGAGATAATGAGAAAGAGACCATCAGAGGAGACAGGTGGGGACAATGAGAAAGAGACCATCAGATGAGACAGGTGAGGACAATGAGAAAGAGACCATCAGATGAGACAGGTGGAGATAATGAGAAAGAGACCATCAGAGGAGACAGGTGGGGACAATGAGAAAGAGACCATCAGATGAGACAGGTGAGGACAATGAGAAAGAGACCATCAGATGAGACAGGTGGAGATAAAGAGACCATCAGAGGAGACAGGTGGGGACAAAGAGAAAGAGACCATCAGAGGAGACAGGTGGAGATGAAGAGACCATCAGAGGAGACAGGTGAGGACAATGAGAAAGAGACCATCAGATGAGACAGGTGGGATAAAGGGACAATCAGAGGAGACAGGTGAGAACAAAGCGAAAGTGACAATTAGAGGATGGAGGTGAGGATAATGAGACCATCAGAGGAGACAGGTGGGGACAATGAGAAAGAGACCATCAGAGGAGACAGGTGGGGATAAAGAGACAATGAGAGGAGACAGGTGAGGACAATGAGACCATCAGATGAGACAGGTGGGGACAATGAGAAAGAGACCATCAGAGGAGACAGGTGGGGATAAAGAGACAATGAGTGGAGACAGGTGAGGACAATGAGACCATCAGATGAGACAGGTGGGGACAATGAGAAAGCGACTATCAGATGAGACAGGTGGGGACAATGAGAAAGAGACCATCAGAGGAGACAGGTGGGGACAATGAGAAAGAGAACATCAGATGAGACAGGTGAGGACAATGAGAAAGAGACCATCAGAGGAGACAGGTGGGGACAATGAGAAAGAGACCATCAGAGGAGACAGGTGGGGACAATGAGAAAGAGAACATCAGATGAGACAGGTGGGGACAATGAGAAAGAGACCATCAGATGAGACAGGTGGAGATAATGAGAAAGAGACCATCAGAGGAGACAGGTGGGGACAATGAGAAAGAGACCATCAGATGAGACAGGTGGAGATAATGAGAAAGAGACCATCAGAGGAGACAGGTGGGGACAATGAGAAAGAGACCATCAGATGAGACAGGTGGGGACAATGAGAATGAGACCATCAGAGGAGACAGGTGAGGACAATGAGAAAGAGACCATCAGAGGAGACAGGTGAGGACAATGAGAAAGAGACCATCAGATGAGACAGGTGGAGATAATGAGAAAGAGACCATCAGAGGAGACAGGTGGGGACAATGAGAAAGCGACGATCAGATGAGACAGGTGGGGACAATGAGAAAGAGACCATCAGAGGAGACAGGTGGGGACAATGAGAAAGAGACCATCAGAGGAGACAGATGGGGACAATGAGAAAGAGACCATCAGAGGAGATAGGTGGGGATAAAGAGACCATCAGATGAGACAGGTGAGGATAAAGAGACCATCAGATGAGACAGGTTGGGATAAAGGGACAATCAGAGGAGACAGGTGAGAACAAAGCGAAAGTGACAATTAGAGGATGGAGGTGAGGATAATGAGACCATCAGAGGAGACAGGTGGGGACAATGAGAAAGAGACCATCAGAGGAGACAGGTGGGGATAAAGAGACAATGAGAGGAGACAGGTGAGGACAATGAGACCATCAGATGAGACAGGTGGGGACAATGAGAAAGAGACCATCAGAGGAGACAGGTGGGGACAATGAGAAAGAGACCATCAAATGAGACAGGTGAGGACAATGAGAAAGAGACCATCAGATGAGACAGGTGGAGATAATGAGAAAGAGACCATCAGAGGAGACAGGTGGGGACAATGAGAAAGAGACCATCAGATGAGACAGGTGGAGATAATGAGAAAGAGACCATCAGAGGAGACAGGTGGGGACAATGAGAAAGAGACCATCAGATGAGACAGGTGAGGACAATGAGAAAGAGACCATCAGATGAGACAGGTGGAGATAAAGAGACCATCAGAGGAGACAGGTGTGGACAATGAGAAAGAGACCATCAGATGAGACAGGTGGAGATAATGAGAAAGAGACCAGCAGAGGAGACAGGTGGGGACAATGAGAAAGAGACCATCAGAGGAGATAGGTGGGGATAAAGAGACCATCAGATGAGACAGGTGAGGATAAAGAGACCATCAGATGAGACAGGTTGGGATAAAGGGACAATCAGAGGAGACAGGTGAGAACAAAGCGAAAGTGACAATTAGAGGATGGAGGTGAGGATAATGAGACCATCAGAGGAGACAGGTGGGGACAATGAGAAAGAGACCATCAGAGGAGACAGGTGGGGATAAAGAGACAATGAGAGGAGACAGGTGAGGACAATGAGACCATCAGATGAGACAGGTGGGGACAATGAGAAAGCGACTATCAGATGAGACAGGTGGGGACAATGAGAAAGAGACCATCGGAGGAGACAGGTGGGGACAAAGAGAAAGCGACCATCAGAGGAGACAGGTGGGGACAAAGAGAAAGCGACCATCAGAGGAGATAGGTGGGGATAAAGAGACAATGAGAGGAGACAGGTGAGGACAATGAGACCATCAGATGAGACAGGTGGGGACAATGAGAAAGCGACGATCAGATGAGACAGGTGGGGACAATGAGAAAGAGACCATCAGATGAGACAGGTGGAGATAATGAGAAAGCGACGATCAGATGAGACAGGTGGGGACAATGAGAAAGAGACCATCAGAGGAGACAGGTGGGGACAATAAGAAAGAGACCATCAGAGGAGACAGGTGCGGATAAAGAGACAATGAGAGGAGACAGGTGAGGACAATGAGACCATCAGATGAGACAGGTGGGGACAATGAGAAAGCGACGATCAGATGAGACAGGTGGGGACAATGAGAAAGAGACCATCAGATGAGACAGGTGGAGATAAAGAGACCATCAGAGGAGACAGGTGGGGACAATGAGAAAGAGACCATCAGAGGAGACAGGTGGGGATAAAGAGACAATGAGAGGAGACAGGTGAGGACAATGAGACCATCAGATGAGACAGGTGGGGACAATGAGAAAGCGACGATTAGATGAGACAGGTGGGGACAATGAGAAAGAGACCATCGGAGGAGACAGGTGGGGACAATGAGAAAGGGACCATCAGAGGAGACAGGTGAGGACAATGAGAAAGAGACCATCAGAGGAGACAGGTGAGGACAATGAGAAAGAGACCATCAGAGGAGACAGGTGAGGACAATGAGAAAGAGACCATCAGAGGAGAAAGGTGAGGACAATGAGAAAGAGACCATCGGAGGAGACAGGTGGGGACAAAGAGAAAGCGACCATCAGAGGAGACAGGTGGGGACAAAGAGAAAGCGACCATCAGAGGAGATAGGTGGGGATAAAGAGACAATGAGAGGAGACAGGTGAGGACAATGAGACCATCAGATGAGACAGGTGGGGACAATGAGAAAGCGACGATCAGATGAGACAGGTGGGGACAATGAGAAAGAGACCATCAGATGAGACAGGTGGAGATAATGAGAAAGCGACGATCAGATGAGACAGGTGGGGACAATGAGAAAGAGACCATCAGAGGAGACAGGTGGGGACAATAAGAAAGAGACCATCAGAGGAGACAGGTGGGGATAAAGAGACAATGAGAGGAGACAGGTGAGGACAATGAGACCATCAGATGAGACAGGTGGGGACAATGAGAAAGCGACGATCAGATGAGACAGGTGGGGACAATGAGAAAGAGACCATCAGATGAGACAGGTGGAGATAAAGAGACCATCAGAGGAGACAGGTGGGGACAATGAGAAAGAGACCATCAGAGGAGACAGGTGGGGATAAAGAGACAATGAGAGGAGACAGGTGAGGACAATGAGACCATCAGATGAGACAGGTGGGGACAATGAGAAAGCGACGATTAGATGAGACAGGTGGGGACAATGAGAAAGAGACCATTGGAGGAGACAGGTGGGGACAATGAGAAAGGGACCATCAGAGGAGACAGGTGAGGACAATGAGAAAGAGACCATCAGAGGAGACAGGTGAGGACAATGAGAAAGAGACCATCAGAGGAGAAAGGTGAGGACAATGAGAAAGAGACCATTAGATGAGACAGGTGGAGATAATGAGAAAGAGACCATCAGAGGAGACAGGTGGGGACAATGAGAAAGAGACGATCAGATGAGACAGGTGGGGATAATGAGAAAGAGACGATCAGATGAGACAGGTGGGGACAATGAGAAAGAGACCATCAGAGGAGACAGGTGGGGACAATGAGAAAGAGACCATCAGAGGAGACAGGTGGGGACAATGAGAAAGAGACCATCAGAGGAGATAGGTGGGGATAAAGAGACCATCAGATGAGACAGGTGAGGATAAAGAGACCATCAGATGAGACAGGTTGGGATAAAGGGACAATCAGAGGAGACAGGTGAGAACAAAGCGAAAGACAATTAGAGGATGGAGGTGAGGATAATGAGACCATCAGAGGAGACAGGTGGGGACAATGAGAAAGAGACCATCAGAGGAGACAGGTGGGTGGGGATAAAGAGACAATGAGACCATCAGGAGACAGGTGAGGACAAGAGACCATCAGATGAGACAGGTGGGGACAATGAGAAAGAGACCATCAGATGAGACAGGTGGGATAATGAGAAAGAGACCATCAGAGGAGACAGGTGGGGACAATGAGAAAGAGACAATCAGATGAGACAGGTGGGGACAATGAGAAAGAGACCATCAGATGAGACAGGTGGGGACAATAAAGAGACAATCAGAGAGGAGACAGGTGGGGACAATGAGAAAGAGACCATCAGAGGAGACAGGTGGGGACAATGAGAAAGAGACCATCAGATGAGACAGGTGGAGATAATGAGAAAGAGACCATCAGAGGAGACAGGTGGGGACAATGAGAAAGCGACGATCAGATGAGACAGGTGGGGACAATGAGAAAGAAACCATCAGAGGAGACAGGTGGGGACAATGAGAAAGAGACCATCAGATGAGACAGGTGAGGACAATGAGAAAGAGACCATCAGATGAGACAGGTGGAGATAATGAGAAAGAGACCATCAGAGGAGACAGGTGGGGACAATGAGAAAGAGACCATCAGATGAGACAGGTGAGGACAATGAGAAAGAGACCATCAGATGAGACAGGTGGAGATAAAGAGACCATCAGAGGAGACAGGTGGGGACAAAGAGAAAGAGACCATCAGAGGAGACAGGTGGAGATGAAGAGACCATCAGAGGAGACAGGTGAGGACAATGAGAAAGAGACCATCAGATGAGACAGGTGGAGATAATGAGAAAGAGACCATCAGAGGAGACAGGTGGGGACAATGAGAAAGAGACGATCAGATGAGACAGGTGGGGACAATGAGAAAGCGACGATCAGATGAGACAGGTGGGTCAATGAGAAAGAGACCATCAGAGGACACAGGTGGGGACAATGAGAAAGAGACCATCAGAGGAGACAGGTGGGGACAATGAGAAAGAGACCATCAGAGGAGATAGGTGGGGATAAAGAGACCATCAGATGAGACAGGTTGGGATAAAGGGACAATCAGAGGAGACAGGTGAGAACAAAGCGAAAGTGACAATTAGAGGATGGAGGTGAGGATAATGAGACCATCAGAGGAGACAGGTGGGGACAATGAGAAAGAGACCATCAGAGGAGACAGGTGGGGATAAAGAGACAATGAGAGGAGACAGGTGAGGACAATGAGACCATCAGATGAGACAGGTGGGGACAATGAGAAAGAGACCATCAGAGGAGACAGGTGGGGATAAAGAGACAATGAGTGGAGACAGGTGAGGACAATGAGACCATCAGATGAGACAGGTGGGGACAATGAGAAAGCGACTATCAGATGAGACAGGTGGGGACAATGAGAAAGAGACCATCAGAGGAGACAGGTGGGGACAATGAGAAAGAGAACATCAGATGAGACAGGTGTGAGGACAATGAGAAAGAGACCATCAGAGGAGACAGGTGGGGACAATGAGAAAGAGACCATCAGAGGAGACAGGTGGGGACAATGAGAAAGAGAACATCAGATGAGACAGGTGGGGACAATGAGAAAGAGACCATCAGATGAGACAGGTGGAGATAATGAGAAAGAGACCATCAGAGGAGACAGGTGGGGACAATGAGAAAGAGACCATCAGATGAGACAGGTGGAGATAATGAGAAAGAGACCATCAGAGGAGACAGGTGGGGACAATGAGAAAGAGACCATCAGATGAGACAGGTGGGGACAATGAGAATGAGACCATCAGAGGAGACAGGTGAGGACAATGAGAAAGAGACCATCAGAGGAGACAGGTGAGGACAATGAGAAAGAGACCATCAGATGAGACAGGTGGAGATAATGAGAAAGAGACCATCAGAGGAGACAGGTGGGGACAATGAGAAAGCGACGATCAGATGAGACAGGTGGGGACAATGAGAAAGAGACCATCAGAGGAGACAGGTGGGGACAATGAGAAAGAGACCATCAGAGGAGACAGATGGGGACAATGAGAAAGAGACCATCAGAGGAGATAGGTGGGGATAAAGAGACCATCAGATGAGACAGGTGAGGATAAAGAGACCATCAGATGAGACAGGTTGGGATAAAGGGACAATCAGAGGAGACAGGTGAGAACAAAGCGAAAGTGACAATTAGAGGATGGAGGTGAGGATAATGAGACCATCAGAGGAGACAGGTGGGGACAATGAGAAAGAGACCATCAGAGGAGACAGGTGGGGATAAAGAGACAATGAGAGGAGACAGGTGAGGACAATGAGACCATCAGATGAGACAGGTGGGGACAATGAGAAAGAGACCATCAGAGGAGACAGGTGGGGACAATGAGAAAGAGACCATCAAATGAGACAGGTGAGGACAATGAGAAAGAGACCATCAGATGAGACAGGTGGAGATAATGAGAAAGAGACCATCAGAGGAGACAGGTGGGGACAATGAGAAAGAGACCATCAGATGAGACAGGTGGAGATAATGAGAAAGAGACCATCAGAGGAGACAGGTGGGGACAATGAGAAAGAGACCATCAGATGAGACAGGTGAGGACAATGAGAAAGAGACCATCAGATGAGACAGGTGGAGATAAAGAGACCATCAGAGGAGACAGGTGTGGACAATGAGAAAGAGACCATCAGATGAGACAGGTGGAGATAATGAGAAAGAGACCATCAGAGGAGACAGGTGGGGACAATGAGAAAGAGACCATCAGAGGAGATAGGTGGGGATAAAGAGACCATCAGATGAGACAGGTGAGGATAAAGAGACCATCAGATGAGACAGGTTGGGATAAAGGGACAATCAGAGGAGACAGGTGAGAACAAAGCGAAAGTGACAATTAGAGGATGGAGGTGAGGATAATGAGACCATCAGAGGAGACAGGTGGGGACAATGAGAAAGAGACCATCAGAGGAGACAGGTGGGGATAAAGAGACAATGAGAGGAGACAGGTGAGGACAATGAGACCATCAGATGAGACAGGTGGGGACAATGAGAAAGAGACCATCAGAGGAGACAGGTGGGGACAATGAGAAAGAGACCATCAAATGAGACAGGTGAGGACAATGAGAAAGAGACCATCAGATGAGACAGGTGGAGATAATGAGAAAGAGACCATCAGAGGAGACAGGTGGGGACAATGAGAAAGAGACCATCAGACCATGAGACAGGTGGAGATAATGAGAAAGAGACCATCAGAGGAGACAGGTGGGGACAATGAGAAAGAGACCATCAGATGAGACAGGTGAGGACAATGAGAAAGAGACCATCAGATGAGACAGGTGGAGATAAAGAGACCATCAGAGGAGACAGGTGAGGACAATGAGAAAGAGACCATCAGAGGAGACAGGTGAGGACAATGAGAAAGAGACCATCAGATGAGACAGGTGGAGATAATGAGAAAGAGACCATCAGAGGAGACAGGTGGGGACAATGAGAAAGAGACCATCAGATGAGACAGGTGGAGATAATGAGAAAGAGACCATCAGAGGAGACAGGTGGGGACAATGAGAAAGAGACCATCAGAGGAGATAGGTGGGGATAAAGAGACCATCAGATGAGACAGGTGAGGATAAAGAGACCATCAGATGAGACAGGTTGGGATAAAGGGACAATCAGAGGAGACAGGTGAGAACAAAGCGAAAGTGACAATTAGAGGATGGAGTTGAGGATAATGAGACCATCAGAGGAGACAGGTGGGGACAATGAGAAAGAGACCATCAGAGGAGACAGGTGGGGATAAAGAGACAATGAGAGGAGACAGGTGAGGACAATGAGACCATCAGATGAGACAGGTGGGGACAATGAGAAAGAGACCATCAGAGGAGACAGGTGGGGATAAAGAGACGATGAGTGGAGACAGGTGAGGACAATGAGACCATCAGATGAGACAGGTGGGGACAATGAGAAAGCGACTATCAGATGAGACAGGTGGGGACAATGAGAAAGAGACCATCAGAGGAGACAGGTGGGGACAATGAGAAAGAGAACATCAGATGAGACAGGTGAGGACAATGAGAAAGAGACCATCAGAGGAGACAGGTGGGGACAATGAGAAAGAGACCATCAGAGGAGACAGGTGGGGACAATGAGAAAGAGAACATCAGATGAGACAGGTGGGGACAATGAGAAAGAGACCATCAGATGAGACAGGTGGAGATAATGAGAAAGAGACCATCAGAGGAGACAGGTGGGGACAATGAGAAAGAGACCATCAGATGAGACAGGTGGAGATAATGAGAAAGAGACCATCAGAGGAGACAGGTGGGGACAATGAGAAAGAGACCATCAGATGAGACAGGTGGGGACAATGAGAATGAGACCATCAGAGGAGACAGGTGAGGACAATGAGAAAGAGACCATCAGAGGAGACAGGTGAGGACAATGAGAAAGAGAACATCAGATGAGACAGGTGGAGATAATGAGAAAGAGACCATCAGAGGAGACAGGTGGGGACAATGAGAAAGCGACGATCAGATGAGACAGGTGGGGACAATGAGAAAGAGACCATCAGAGGAGACAGGTGGGGACAATGAGAAAGAGACCATCAGAGGAGACAGATGGGGACAATGAGAAAGAGACCATCAGAGGAGATAGGTGGGGATAAAGAGACCATCAGATGAGACAGGTGAGGATAAAGAGACCATCAGATGAGACAGGTTGGGATAAAGGGACAATCAGAGGAGACAGGTGAGAACAAAGCGAAAGTGACAATTAGAGGATGGAGGTGAGGATAATGAGACCATCAGAGGAGACAGGTGGGGACAATGAGAAAGAGACCATCAGAGGAGACAGGTGGGGATAAAGAGACAATGAGAGGAGACAGGTGAGGACAATGAGACCATCAGATGAGACAGGTGGGGACAATGAGAAAGAGACCATCAGAGGAGACAGGTGGGGACAATGAGAAAGAGACCATCAAATGAGACAGGTGAGGACAATGAGAAAGAGACCATCAGATGAGACAGGTGGAGATAATGAGAAAGAGACCATCAGAGGAGACAGGTGGGGACAATGAGAAAGAGACCATCAGATGAGACAGGTGGAGATAATGAGAAAGAGACCATCAGAGGAGACAGGTGGGGACAATGAGAAAGAGACCATCAGATGAGACAGGTGAGGACAATGAGAAAGAGACCATCAGATGAGACAGGTGGAGATAAAGAGACCATCAGAGGAGACAGGTGTGGACAATGAGAAAGAGACCATCAGATGAGACAGGTGGAGATAATGAGAAAGAGACCATCAGAGGAGACAGGTGGGGACAATGAGAAAGAGACCATCAGAGGAGATAGGTGGGGATAAAGAGACCATCAGATGAGACAGGTGAGGATAAAGAGACCATCAGATGAGACAGGTTGGGATAAAGGGACAATCAGAGGAGACAGGTGAGAACAAAGCGAAAGTGACAATTAGAGGATGGAGGTGAGGATAATGAGACCATCAGAGGAGACAGGTGGGGACAATGAGAAAGAGACCATCAGAGGAGACAGGTGGGGATAAAGAGACAATGAGAGGAGACAGGTGAGGACAATGAGACCATCAGATGAGACAGGTGGGGACAATGAGAAAGAGACCATCAGAGGAGACAGGTGGGGACAATGAGAAAGAGACCATCAAATGAGACAGGTGAGGACAATGAGAAAGAGACCATCAGATGAGACAGGTGGAGATAATGAGAAAGAGACCATCAGAGGAGACAGGTGGGGACAATGAGAAAGAGACCATCAGATGAGACAGGTGGAGATAATGAGAAAGAGACCATCAGAGGAGACAGGTGGGGACAATGAGAAAGAGACCATCAGATGAGACAGGTGAGGACAATGAGAAAGAGACCATCAGATGAGACAGGTGGAGATAAAGAGACCATCAGAGGAGACAGGTGAGGACAATGAGAAAGAGACCATCAGAGGAGACAGGTGAGGACAATGAGAAAGAGACCATCAGATGAGACAGGTGGAGATAATGAGAAAGAGACCATCAGAGGAGACAGGTGGGGACAATGAGAAAGAGACCATCAGATGAGACAGGTGGAGATAATGAGAAAGAGACCATCAGAGGAGACAGGTGGGGACAATGAGAAAGAGACCATCAGAGGAGATAGGTGGGGATAAAGAGACCATCAGATGAGACAGGTGAGGATAAAGAGACCATCAGATGAGACAGGTTGGGATAAAGGGACAATCAGAGGAGACAGGTGAGAACAAAGGAAAGTGACAATTAGAGGATGGAGTTGAGGATAATGAGACCATCAGAGGAGACAGGTGGGGACAATGAGAAAGAGACCATCAGAGGAGACAGGTGGGGATAAAGAGACAATGAGAGGAGACAGGTGAGGACAATGAGACCATCAGATGAGACAGGTGGGGACAATGAGAAAGAGACCATCAGAGGAGACAGGTGGGGATAAAGAGACGATGAGTGGAGACAGGTGAGGACAATGAGACCATCAGATGAGACAGGTGGGGACAATGAGAAAGCGACTATCAGATGAGACAGGTGGGGACAATGAGAAAGAGACCATCAGAGGAGACAGGTGGGGACAATGAGAAAGAGAACATCAGATGAGACAGGTGGAGATAATGAGAAAGAGACCATCAGAGGAGACAGGTGGGGACAATGAGAAAGAGACCATCAGAGGAGACAGGTGGGGACAATGAGAAAGAGAACATCAGATGAGACAGGTGGGGACAATGAGAAAGAGACCATCAGATGAGACAGGTGGAGATAATGAGAAAGAGACCATCAGAGGAGACAGGTGGGGACAATGAGAAAGAGACCATCAGATGAGACAGGTGGAGATAATGAGAAAGAGACCATCAGAGGAGACAGGTGGGGACAATGAGAAAGAGACCATCAGATGAGACAGGTGGGGACAATGAGAATGAGACCATCAGAGGAGACAGGTGGAGATAATGAGAAAGAGACCATCAGAGGAGACAGGTGGGGACAATGAGAAAGCGACGATCAGATGAGACAGGTGGGGACAATGAGAAAGAGACCATCAGAGGAGACAGGTGGGGACAATGAGAAAGAGACCATCAGAGGAGACAGATGGGGACAATGAGAAAGAGACCATCAGAGGAGATAGGTGGGGATAAAGAGACCATCAGATGAGACAGGTGAGGATAAAGAGACCATCAGATGAGACAGGTTGGGATAAAGGGACAATCAGAGGAGACAGGTGAGAACAAAGCGAAAGTGACAATTAGAGGATGGAGGTGAGGATAATGAGACCATCAGAGGAGACAGGTGGGGACAATGAGAAAGAGACCATCAGAGGAGACAGGTGGGGATAAAGAGACAATGAGAGGAGACAGGTGAGGACAATGAGACCATCAGATGAGACAGGTGGGGACAATGAGAAAGAGACCATCAGAGGAGACAGGTGGGGACAATGAGAAAGAGACCATCAAATGAGACAGGTGAGGACAATGAGAAAGAGACCATCAGATGAGACAGGTGGAGATAATGAGAAAGAGACCATCAGAGGAGACAGGTGGGGACAATGAGAAAGAGACCATCAGATGAGACAGGTGGAGATAATGAGAAAGAGACCATCAGAGGAGACAGGTGGGGACAATGAGAAAGAGACCATCAGATGAGACAGGTGAGGACAATGAGAAAGAGACCATCAGATGAGACAGGTGGAGAGAAAGAGACCATCAGAGGAGACAGGTGAGGACAATGAGAAAGAGACCATCAGAGGAGACAGGTGAGGACAATGAGAAAGAGACCATCAGATGAGACAGGTGGAGATAATGAGAAAGAGACCATCAGAGGAGACAGGTGGGGACAATGAGAAAGAGACCATCAGATGAGACAGGTGGAGATAATGAGAAAGAGACCATCAGAGGAGACAGGTGGGGACAATGAGAAAGAGACCATCAGAGGAGATAGGTGGGGATAAAGAGACCATCAGATGAGACAGGTGAGGATAAAGAGACCATCAGATGAGACAGGTTGGGATAAAGGGACAATCAGAGGAGACAGGTGAGAACAAAGCGAAAGTGACAATTAGAGGATGGAGTTGAGGATAATGAGACCATCAGAGGAGACAGGTGGGGACAATGAGAAAGAGACCATCAGAGGAGACAGGTGGGGATAAAGAGACAATGAGAGGAGACAGGTGAGGACAATGAGACCATCAGATGAGACAGGTGGGGACAATGAGAAAGAGACCATCAGAGGAGACAGGTGGGGATAAAGAGACAATGAGTGGAGACAGGTGAGGACAATGAGACCATCAGATGAGACAGGTGGGGACAATGAGAAAGACTATCAGATGAGACAGGTGGGGACAATGAGAAAGAGACCATCAGAGGAGACAGGTGGGGACAATGAGAAAGAGAACATCAGATGAGACAGGTGAGGACAATGAGAAAGAGACCATCAGATGAGACAGGTGGAGATAATGAGAAAGAGACCATCAGAGGAGACAGGTGGGGACAATGAGAAAGAGACCATCAGATGAGACAGGTGGAGATAATGAGAAAGAGACCATCAGAGGAGACAGGTGGGGACAATGAGAAAGAGACCATCAGATGAGACAGGTGAGGACAATGAGAAAGAGACCATCAGATGAGACAGGTGGAGATAAAGAGACCATCAGAGGAGACAGGTGGGGACAAGACCATCAGAGGAGACAGGTGGAGAAAGAGACCATCAGAGGAGACAGGTGAGGACAATGAGAAAGAGACCATCAGATGAGACAGGTGGAGATAATGAGAAAGAGACCATCAGAGGAGATAGGTGGGGATAAAGAGACCATCAGATGAGACAGGTGAGGATAAAGAGACCATCAGATGAGACAGGTTGGGATAAAGGGACAATCAGAGGAGACAGGTGAGAACAAAGCGAAAGTGACAATTAGAGGATGGAGGTGAGGATAATGAGACCATCAGAGGAGACAGGTGGGGACAATGAGAAAGAGACCATCAGAGGAGACAGGTGGGGATAAAGAGACAATGAGAGGAGACAGGTGAGGACAATGAGACCATCAGATGAGACAGGTGGGGACAATGAGAAAGAGACCATCAGAGGAGACAGGTGGGGACAATGAGAAAGAGACCATCAAATGAGACAGGTGAGGACAATGAGAAAGAGACCATCAGATGAGACAGGTGGAGATAATGAGAAAGAGACCATCAGAGGAGACAGGTGGGGACAATGAGAAAGAGACCATCAGATGAGACAGGTGGAGATAATGAGAAAGAGACCATCAGAGGAGACAGGTGGGGACAATGAGAAAGAGACCATCAGATGAGACAGGTGAGGACAATGAGAAAGAGACCATCAGATGAGACAGGTGGAGATAAAGAGACCATCAGAGGAGACAGGTGAGGACAATGAGAAAGAGACCATCAGAGGAGACAGGTGAGGACAATGAGAAAGAGACCATCAGATGAGACAGGTGGAGATAATGAGAAAGAGACCATCAGAGGAGACAGGTGGGGACAATGAGAAAGAGACCATCAGATGAGACAGGTGGAGATAATGAGAAAGAGACCATCAGAGGAGACAGGTGGGGACAATGAGAAAGAGACCATCAGAGGAGATAGGTGGGGATAAAGAGACCATCAGATGAGACAGGTGAGGATAAAGAGACCATCAGATGAGACAGGTTGGGATAAAGGGACAATCAGAGGAGACAGGTGAGAACAAAGCGAAAGTGACAATTAGAGGATGGAGTTGAGGATAATGAGACCATCAGAGGAGACAGGTGGGGACAATGAGAAAGAGACCATCAGAGGAGACAGGTGGGGATAAAGAGACAATGAGAGGAGACAGGTGAGGACAATGAGACCATCAGATGAGACAGGTGGGGACAATGAGAAAGAGACCATCAGAGGAGACAGGTGGGGATAAAGAGACGATGAGTGGAGACAGGTGAGGACAATGAGACCATCAGATGAGACAGGTGGGGACATTGAGAAAGCGACTATCAGATGAGACAGGTGGGGACAATGAGAAAGAGACCATCAGAGGAGACAGGTGGGGACAATGAGAAAGAGAACATCAGATGAGACAGGTGAGGACAATGAGAAAGAGACCATCAGATGAGACAGGTGGAGATAATGAGAAAGAGACCATCAGAGGAGACAGGTGGGGACAATGAGAAAGAGACCATCAGATGAGACAGGTGGAGATAATGAGAAAGAGACCATCAGAGGAGACAGGTGGGGACAATGAGAAAGAGACCATCAGATGAGACAGGTGAGGACAATGAGAAAGAGACCATCAGATGAGACAGGTGGAGATAAAGAGACCATCAGAGGAGACAGGTGGGGACAAAGAGAAAGAGACCATCAGAGGAGACAGGTGGAGATGAAGAGACCATCAGAGGAGACAGGTGAGGACAATGAGAAAGAGACCATCAGATGAGACAGGTGGAGATAATGAGAAAGAGACCATCAGAGGAGACAGGTGGGGACAATGAGAAAGAGACCATCAGAGGAGACAGGTGGGGATAATGAGACCATCAGAAGAGACAGGTGGGGACAATGAGAAAGAGACCATCAGAGGAGACAGGTGGGGATAAAGAGACAATGAGAGGAGACAAGTGAGGACAATGAGACCATCAGATGAGACAGGTGGGGACAATGAGAAAGCGACGATCAGATGAGACAGATGGGGACAATGAGAAAGAGACCATCAGAGGAGACAGGTGGGGACAATGAGAATGAGACCATCAGAGGAGACAGGTGAGGACAATGAGAAAGAGACCATCAGAGGAGACAGGTGAGGACAATGAGAAAGAGACCATCAGATGAGACAGGTGGAGATAATGAGAAAGAGACCATCAGAGGAGACAGGTGGGGACAATGAGAAAGCGACGATCAGATGAGACAGGTGGGGACAATGAGAAAGAGACCATCAGAGGAGACATGTGGGGACAATGAGAAAGAGACCATCAGAGGAGACAGGTGGGGACAATGAGAAAGAGACCATCAGAGGAGATAGGTGGGGATAAAGAGACCATCAGATGAGACAGGTGAGGATAAAGAGACCATCAGATGAGACAGGTTGGGATAAAGGGACAATCAGAGGAGACAGGTGAGAACAAAGCGAAAGTGACAATTAGAGGATGGAGGTGAGGATAATGAGACCATCAGAGGAGACAGGTGGGGACAATGAGAAAGAGACCATCAGAGGAGATAGGTGGGGATAAAGAGACAATGAGAGGAGACAGGTGAGGACAATGAGACCATCAGATGAGACAGGTGGGGACAATGAGAAAGAGACCATTAAATGAGACAGGTGAGGACAATGAGAAAGAGACCATCAGATGAGACAGGTGGAGATAAAGAGACCATCAGAGGAGACAGGTGAGGACAATGAGAAAGAGACCATCAGATGAGACAGGTGGAGATAATGAGAAAGAGACCATCAGAGGAGACAGGTGGGGACAATGAGAAAGAGACCATCAGAGGAGATAGGTGGGGATAAAGAGACCATCAGATGAGACAGGTGAGGATAAAGAGACCATCAGATGAGACAGGTTGGGATAAAGGGACAATCAGAGGAGACAGGTGAGAACAAAGCGAAAGTGACAATTAGAGGATGGAGGTGAGGATAATGAGACCATCAGAGGAGACAGGTGGGGACAATGAGAAAGAGACCATCAGAGGAGACAGGTGGGGATAAAGAGACAATGAGAGGAGACAAGTGAGGACAATGAGACCATCAGATGAGACAGGTGGGGACAATGAGAAAGCGACTATCAGATGAGACAGGTGGGGACAATGAGAAAGAGACCATCAGAGGAGACAGGTGGGGACAATGAGAAAGAGAACATCAGATGAGACAGGTGAGGACAATGAGAAAGAGACCATCAGAGGAGACAGGTGGGGACAATGAGAAAGAGACCATCAGATGAGACAGGTGGAGATAATGAGAAAGAGACCATCAGAGGAGACAGGTGGGGACAATGAGAAAGAGACCATCAGATGAGACAGGTGAGGACAATGAGAAAGAGACCATCAGATGAGACAGGTGGAGATAAAGAGACCATCAGAGGAGACAGGTGGGGACAAAGAGAAAGAGACTATCAGAGGAGACAGGTGGAGATGAAGAGACCATCAGAGGAGACAGGTGAGGACAATGAGAAAGAGACCATCAGATGAGACAGGTGGAGATAATGAGAAAGAGACCATCAGAGGAGACAGGTGGGGATAATGAGAAAGAGACCATCAGAGGAGACAGGTGGGGATAATGAGACCATCAGAGGAGACAGGTGGGGACAATGAGAAAGAGACCATCAGAGGAGACAGGTGGGGATAAAGAGACAATGAGAGGAGACAAGTGAGGACAATGAGACCATCAGATGAGACAGGTGGGGACAATGAGAAAGCGACGATCAGATGAGACAGATGGGGACAATGAGAAAGAGACCATCAGAGGAGACAGGTGGGGACAATGAGAATGAGACCATCAGAGGAGACAGGTGAGGACAATGAGAAAGAGACCATCAGAGGAGACAGGTGAGGACAATGAGAAAGAGACCATCAGATGAGACAGGTGGAGATAATGAGAAAGAGACCATCAGAGGAGACAGGTGGGGACAATGAGAAAGAGACCATCAGATGAGACAGGTGAGGACAATGAGAAAGAGACCATCAGATGAGACAGGTGGAGATAATGAGAAAAGACCATCAGAGGAGACAGGTGGGGACAATGAGAAAGAGACCATCAGAGGAGATAGGTGGGGATAAAGAGACCATCAGATGAGACAGGTGAGGATAAAGAGACCATCAGATGAGACAGGTTGGGATAAAGGGACAATCAGAGGAGACAGGTGAGAACAAAGCGAAAGTGACAATTAGAGGATGGAGGTGAGGATAATGAGACCATCAGAGGAGACAGGTGGGGACAATGAGAAAGAGACCATCAGAGGAGACAGGTGGGGATAAAGAGACAATGAGAGGAGACAGGTGAGGACAATGAGACCATCAGATGAGACAGGTGGGGACAATGAGAAAGAGACCATCAGAGGAGACAGGTGGGGACAATGAGAAAGAGACCATCAAATGAGACAGGTGAGGACAATGAGAAAGAGACCATCAGATGAGACAGGTGGAGATAATGAGAAAGAGACCATCAGAGGAGACAGGTGGGGACAATGAGAAAGAGACCATCAGATGAGACAGGTGAGGACAATGAGAAAGAGACCATCAGATGAGACAGGTGGAGATAAAGAGACCATCAGAGGAGACAGGTGAGGACAATGAGAAAGAGACAATCAGATGAGACAGGTGAGGACAATGAGAAAGAGACCATCAGATGAGACAGGTGGAGATAAAGAGACCATCAGAGGAGACAGGTGAGGACAATGAGAAAGAGACCATCAGATGAGACAGGTGGAGATAATGAGAAAGAGACCATCAGAGGAGACAGGTGGGGACAATGAGAAAGAGACCATCAGAGGAGATAGGTGGGGATAAAGAGACCATCAGATGAGACAGGTTGGGATAAAGGGACAATCAGAGGAGACAGGTGAGAACAAAGCGAAAGTGACAATTAGAGGATGGAGGTGAGGATAATGAGACCATCAGAGGAGACAGGTGGGGACAATGAGAAAGAGACCATCAGAGGAGACAGGTGGGGATAAAGAGACAATGAGAGGAGACAAGTGAGGACAATGAGACCATCAGATGAGACAGGTGGGGACAATGAGAAAGCGACGATCAGATGAGACAGGTGGGGACAATGAGAAAGAGACCATCAGAGGAGACAGGTGGGGACAATGAGAAAGAGACCATCAGAGGAGACAGGTGAGGACAATGAGAAAGAGACCATCAGAGGAGACAGGTGAGGACAATGAGAAAGAGACCATCAGATGAGACAGGTGGAGATAATGAGAAAGAGACCATCAGAGGAGACAGGTGGGGACAATGAGAAAGAGACCATCAGATGAGACAGGTGGAGATAATGAGAAAGAGACCATCAGAGGAGACAGGTGGGGACAATGAGAAAGAGACCATCAGATGAGACAGGTGAGGACAATGAGAAAGAGACCATCAGATGAGACAGGTGGAGATAGAGAGACCATCAGAGGAGACAGGTGGGGACAAAGAGAAAGAGACCATCAGAGGAGACAGGTGGAGATAAAGAGACCATCAGAGGAGACAGGTGAGGACAATGAGAAAGAGACCATCAGATGAGACAGGTGAGGACAATGAGAAAGAGACCATCAGATGAGACAGGTGAGGACAATGATAAAGAGACCATCAGAGGAGACAGGTGAGGACGATGAGAAAGAGACCATCAGAGGAGACAGGTGAGGACAATGAGAAAGAGACCATCAGAGGAGACAGGTGAGGACAATGAGAAAGAGAACATCAGAGGAGACAGGTGAGGACAATGAGAAAGAGACCATCTGAGGAGACAGGTGAGGACAATGAGAAAGAGACCATCAGAGGAGACAGGTGAGGACAATGAGAAAGAGACCATCAGAGGAGACAGGTGGGGACAAAGAGAAAGAGACCATCAGAGGAGACAGGTGGAGATAAAGAGACCATCAGAGGAGACAGGTGAGGACAATGAGAAAGAGACCATCAGAGGAGACAGGTGGGGATAAAGAGACAATGAGAGGAGACAGGTGAGGACAATGAGACCATCAGATGAGACAGGTGGGGACAATGAGAAAGCGACGATCAGATGAGACAGGTGGGGACAATGAGACAGGTGGAGAAAGAGACCATCAGAGGAGACAGGTGAGGACAATGAGAAAGAGACCATCAGATGAGACAGGTGGAGATAATGAGAAAGAGACCATCAGAGGAGACAGGTGAGGACAATGAGAAAGAGACCATCAGAGGAGACAGGTGAGGAAAATGAGAAAGAGACCATCAGAGGAGACAGGTGAGGACAATGAGAAAGAGACCATCAGATGAGACAGGTGGAGATAATGAGAAAGAGACCATCAGAGGAGACAGGTGAGGACAATGAGAAAGAGACCATCAGAGGAGACAGGTGAGGACAATGAGAAAGAGACCATCAGATGAGACAGGTGAGGACAATGAGCCCCTAAGTTCCATTGGAGGGTAATATAGCATACAATGACGTTCTATACAATTATGTGTTACCAACTTTGTTGGAACAGTTTGGGGAAGGCCTTTTCCAGTTTCAACATAACAATGCATAACATGACTGGCCTGCACAGATCCCTGACCTCAACCCCATCGAACACCGTTGGGATGAATTGGAACGCTGACTGTGAGCCAGGCCTAATCGGCCAACATCAGTGCCCGACCTTACTAATGCTCTAATGGCTGAATGGAAGCAAGTCCCCACAGCAATGTTCCAACATCTAGTCAAAAGCCTTCCCAGAAGAGTGGAGGCTGTTATAGCAGCAAAGAGGGGACCCAATCCATATCAACGCCCACGATTTTTGAAAGTTATTTTCGGCGAGCTGGTGTCCACATACTTTTGGTCATGTAGTGTATGTTCAGCTAAATGATCTGTTTTTATGCTATGCTATAGACCTTTTTTGGAACGCAAACTTTCTTGTTGTTGTACAAAGGGTCTGTACACTTATTAATCCATAAAGTGAAGTTCAGTTTCTGATGGTTTCAGTGAAGTTCATGGCTAGCTGAGCTGTTTAATGTCTCCTTGTCTCTTTTGTGATGTCTGCTGGAGCTCAGAATGAGCAAAATAACATATGAAAAACTCCCACTCAAACCAAGAGATATAGCTCATTTCTCTCAACAAAGCACAGGAGGGATTATGTGTTTTCGCTCAGCCACTGTAGGGAGAAAGAGAGAGAGCTAGAGAGACAGAGAAAGAGAAAGAGAGAGAGAGAGAGAGAGAGAACAAAAGAGTGAGAGAGGGAAAGAGAGAGAGAGGGAGAAGAGAGAGAGAGAGAGAGAGAGAGAGAGAGAGAGAGAGAGAGAGAGAGAGAGAGAGAGAGAGAGAGAGAGAGAGAGAGAGAGAGAGAAAGAGAAAGAGAAAGAGAAAGAGAGAGGAGTGAGAGAAATAAAGAGTGAGAGGGGGAGAGAGAGAAAGAAAGAGTGAGATAGGGAAAGAGAGAGAGAGGGAGCGAGAAGGAGAAGGAAAGAAAGAGTGAGAGGGAAAGAGAGAATGGGAGAGAGAAAGAGAGAGAAAGAGAGAGAAAGAAAGAAAGAAAGCAAGAAAGAAAGAGCGATAGAGAGCAAGAAAGAGAAGAGCGAGAGGAGAGAGAAAGAAAGAGTGATAGAGGGAGAGAGAGAGAGAGAGAGAGAGAGAGAGAGAGAAGGAGAAAGAAAGAAAGAAAGAAAGAAAGAAAGAAAGAAAGAGTGATAGAGAGAGGAGAGAGAGAGAGAGAGAGAGAGAGAGAGAGAGAGAGAGAGAGAGAGAGAGAGAAGAGAGAAAGAGAGAGAGAGAGAAAGAGAGAGAGAGAGAGAGAGAGAGAGAGAGAGAGAGAGAGAGAGAGAGAGAGAGAGAATTCAGACCATGTCCATTGTATACTTACGTTTTGTGGATATATGCACCATATCCTGACATTCTGTATCCAGATGTGTATTTTAGACATATATGATGTTGGGATTAATCTGAATATCACACATTGACCTTTGCTATGTTCAGAAATATACTCATTCAATATCCTGAGATATGCCTGTTATTGTCTCTATGGTGACAAATACAGACGGTAGGCCTACATACTATAATTTCTCACCACACACAGTGGATATGTATGCTCTTGACTGAGGTCCATCTAAAGATGTTGATATGCTTTTTGACATGGTAAATAAGGACCATTTCTGATGCTTATTTCAGTTTTGCGGACATGCTCAATCATTTGACAAATATTCAATCCATATCATTCTTACAGACACTAGTCGTCATTGTTGGATTCCCTCTGGATAAAAGCTTACGCATATCCGCAAGCTAAAAGCACTGCAACTTGTAGCCTAGCAACAAGAATCATATCTTTTCTGCTAAGGAGTTCCAACTGACATTTGTTTAATTGTGCTCTACAAATGAGTGTGTAAACGGTGTGTGGTCCAACTGTCATTTGTTTAATTGTGCTCTACAAATGAGTGTGTAAACGGTGTGTGGTCCAACTGTCATTTGTTTAATTGTGCTCTACAAATGAGTGTGTAAACGGTGTGTGGTCCAACTGACAATAGAAGAAACAAAGAAGTGAGTAACTACGTTATCTATTTTGGCCAGCTGCCAGTAGGGCTTGCTAGCTATCTAGCTCGGCTTGGTTCAGTGGTAAAAGAAAACTGCTAACAAATATCAACATTTCCTTCCCATTTTTACTCCCTTTCATGCCACACGGTGACAGGTAACATTTTAAAACATTTAGGCATATTATTTATTACTGCTTCATATAAGATAGTTAGCAAACTAGGAACTTGGCAAGCTAGCTTAGCGGGTTCTAGTTCGTTTTCTCATCATGAATGAAGCAGGTCGAGTAGCTACCTTGTGGTATGGATTATGTGAAATTACTGCTACACACTACCTCTTCATTTTATGTTTCTATGTGTGGGTTTTCCACTCTAAAGCAATGCTGTCTAAAGGTTTCTCCATACGATCAATAGGTTGTACCATCTCCCAGTTAATCCCTGAAACCAAATTGAAGTATCTGGGATGTACATCTGTTTATATTAGTTACTATGCTGTTACTAAGCAGTAATGCATTACGGCAGTGTTATGTTACTACACCTAATAGGAAATGCACATGCGCACTATTGAGCCGGGGGCTGTAGAGCACAAGGGGTTTTGACTAAACGAAACCTAACCGTCTCCTGCCTGGTCATTTCTCCACAACACAAATATTACACAAGTGTGTGTGTGTTTGTGTGTAAGTGTGTGTATGTTTGTGTGTAACTGTGTGTGCGTGTTTTTCTGACACCCTGTGTTGCCATGTCGATTGGTTGAGCCACCTACTGCTGCTGGCGCCTCAGGTGGTTCAATTTAGGCATTAATTCCAAATGATTAAGTTCAGTGTTAAGATTTGGGAAAGAATTGAAACCGTTCTTGACATGGCAGGAGTTAACCGGCGCTGAATACCGGCCCCTCAACTTCTCTACTGCCTGAGCTCCTGGCCCTCTTATAGAATATTAGGTCAAAAGTATTGTAGAGCTTCTGCACCTAAAGATAGACAGTACTGGCACCAAAATTGAATACAGGCACCTATTTCAGTTCAAGCCCATTCAGCCCCTAGGGGAGGGTTTAGAAGGCATCACCCGACGTCCTCGGGACATGGATGGACATCTATGGTTTACAGTGTGTGTGTGTGCGGTGGCCAATCAGTCTCAATGTTCTACTGTGTCGGTTGACAAACTGTTGTTGTAAAGTTCTTACAGCTAATTCTGTTCTTGACTTTCCATCATGTTGTTGTATTAACTGACCTGGCGGCTTCCCTCTTCTCTTTTCCCCTTTGTCTCCTTTATTCTCTCGCTCTCTGAGTCATCCAGTCTGGAGCTGGGGTCACGTGAGGATGGGTGGCTGGGCTGGACAAGAAAGAAAGCAAGAAAGAAAGAAAGAGAGAGAGAGAAGGAAAGAAAGATAGAGAGAGAGAGAGAGAGAGAGAGAGAGAGAGAGAGAGAGAGAGAGAGAGAGAGAGAGAGAGAGAGAGAAAGAGAGAGAGAGAGAGAGAGAGAGAGAGAGAGAGAGAGAGAGAGAGAGAGAGAGAGAGAGAGAGAGAGAGAGAGAGAGAGAGAGAGAGAGAGAGAGAGAGAGAGAAAGAAAGAAAGAAAGAGATGGTGACAGGAAAGAAAGAAAGAGATGGTGACAGGAGAAGGAGGGAGAGAGAGGAATAAAATCTAACTAGGAATGGGGGAGAAAGGGGGAGGTGAAGTGAGGGCCGGAGTTGAGTGACGTACTGATCTCCCCCATAGGGGCATGAAAGCAGGGGTTAGCTGAATGAGAGGGCCGAGAGCTGTACCTGTCATAACCAGAGAATGGAAATGTGACAGTGTCTAAGAGGAGTGAGGACAGGGCAGACAAATGCAGCCCACACTAAATTTAAATAGACTTTGGACAAGTTTAAGAATGTTCTCCTTTCTCACACAGAGTTTAATCATATTTGTGTTTAATTATTGTGTTCCTAATTACCTTCTTTCTTCTTCGACTGTAATTACTGTACTAAAACGACAAATTAGGGCAAACGCCAATTACAATTAAAAGTGTTAATACAGCTTAATGTAATTTAAAGTGATAAAGAAAGACGCACGCTTCTATACTTCGTGATAATCCCATGTGACTATCTTTATTCTATATCATTTCTTAATTATTAACAACAACAAATTAAACTACAAAGTAAACCACTACAGTGTTACCATGAATCCTACACTCTTTACATACATCCTGTCAACAATGATTAACCTCTCCAATAATGACACACAGAGTATTACACTATATATACAAACGTATGTGGACAACCCTTCAAATGAGTGGATTTGGCTATTTCAGTACAAATGAGTACAAAGTCATGCAATCTCCATTGCCAAACATTGGCAGTAGAATGGCTTTACTGAAGAGCTTAGTGACTTTCAACGTGGCACAATCATAGGACGCCACCTTTCCAACAAGTCAGTTTGTCAAATTTCTGCCACTTGTGAAGTGGAGATGTCTAGGAGAAACAACAGCTCAGCTGCAAAGTGGTAGGCCACACAAGCTCACAGAACCGGACCGTCGAGTGCTGAAGTGCGTAGCGCGTAAAAATTGTCTGTTCTCGGTTGCAACACTCACTACCAAGTTCCAAACTGCCTCTGCAAGTAACTTTAGCACAATAACTGTTTGTCAGGAGCTTCATGAGATGGGTTTCCATGGCTGATCAATCGCACACAAGCCTACAGTAAGTAAGATCACCATGCGCAATGCCAAGCGTCGGTTGGAAGAGTGGAAAGCTCGCCGCTATTGGACTCTGGAGCAGTGGAAACGCTTTCTCTGGAGGGATGAATCACCCTTCATCATCTGGCTGTCCGATGAATGAATCTGGGTTTCGCGAATGCAAGGAGAACGCTACCTGCCCTCATGCATGTGCCAACTGTAAAGTTTGGTGGATGAGTAATAATGGTCGGGGCTGTTTTTCATGGTTCGGGCTAGGCCTCTTAGTTCCAGTGGAGGGAAATCTTAACTCTATAGCATACAATGACATTCTATACAATTATGTACTACCAACTTTGTTGTAACAGTTTGGGGAAGGCCCTTTCCAGTTTCAACATAACAATGCATAGCTTGACTGGCCTGCACAGATCCCTGACCTCAACCCCATCGAACACTGTTGGGATGAATTGGAACGCTGACTGTGAGCCAGGCCTAATCGGCCAACATCAGTGCCCGACCTTACTAATGCTCTAATGGCTGAATGGAAGCAAGTCCCCATAGCAATGTTCCAACATCTAGTGGAAAGGCTTCCCAGAAGAGTGAAGGTTGTTATGGCAGCAAAGAGGGGACCCAATCCATATTAATGGCCATGATTTTGGAAAGAGATGTTCAACGAGCTGGTGTCCACATACTTTTGGTCATGTAGTGTATGTGCAGCTAAATTATGTTTTTATGCTATAGACCTTTTTTGGAAAGCAAACTTTTTTGTCGTTGTCAAAAAAGATCTATCCACTTCTCAATCCATGAAGTAAAGTTCAGTTTCTGATGGGTCAGTAAAGTTAATGGTTAGCTGAGCTGTTTAATGCAACAGAACAGAACTAATTGGTGAGTGGCTCTGTGTTCCGTTTTGAGGTTCCAATGGTTTGGTTCAGCTCCATGGGTTCGAGACAGAATTATGGTTAAATGTGACAGAATGGATGAGGGAAATCAATATAGAACGTAAAGTGTGGGTGGGTGGAAACGGCAGCTGGTTGTGAATAACAGACGCTGAGCATTGTGTTTGTGTGTGTGTGCCATTTTCCCACACAATCAATATGATGTGCTGTTCAACTCAAACCCAATTCTTCCAACATGTCATACATTGTAATTGAAAGAAGGCTGTGTAGTCAACGGCTCTTGTCAAAGCAAGCCTTTCTCTACGACTAGTGTTGTGTTTTTCTTACAGTGCAACAATCTGTCCTTTAAAATATTCTCTCCAAGGTATGTCTACTGCTTTCATCTGACTTTAGATTGTGTGTTCTTCTTCTAGTCTATCTCTCGTTATTTCAAAAGTGTCAAATAGTAACCTAATAAGATTGTTTGGTAGAAATGTCGAAAAAAACAAACATATTTCAAGTGTAATAATGAACCATGGATTCAAAAGAGCAAATATATTATTGCTAGATAATGAGATATTTCATTGAAGACTAGGTGCTTCCTGAAATCCTCTATGCCTCACTATTAATTTGATGTCATTTTTTTCTCTTAAATGTGTTAGGGATTCCATTTTCTTAAGGCATTAACTTTTCTCAAGCTGTTTAATAGCATATTAAAATAACATGCTCCATCAACTAGACTTTAATAATTATGACTGCTCTCTTCTCTCCCTTTGGGCTTTAGAAAAGCATGATCTTATCAGCATATTGAGAAATAGGAATTAAGTGTATTTTTAATTGAAAGATCCAGTCAAGAAAATTGCTTCTTATTGGAGAAGACATATGGTCAGTGTCCTCACTAGATTCTGCTATTCATTATTATAAAGGACGTATTACTGGAATTGTTTAACTTTAAAATATGTCTTAAGTATCATTTATAATATGTCAACGATTGGGGAATAAGGAAAATCAGTATTTATTTGATTTAACCTCTATTTAACTTGGCAAGTCAGTATGTTCTTCTCTTTTTCAGAATGTTTTGTCATGACGACAGCATTGGTACTTTTCAGACTCACTCCTCTGCTCAGTACCGTCACCCATTGACACCAGTGGGGAGCAATATAGCTTCGCTCTTTCTTATTATGGTAATTCATATGAAGGATACGAAGAGTGTTGCGTGACTCGCATGGACACAAACAGACAGACACACACACAAGCACACACAGGCTCAGGGTGTTAATAACAAACCTCGGTCTGTGGGCAAGCTGGGTGGTTGATGGCAGAGAATGACAGTGGTTACACTACTTTGCAGAGGGAGGTGGGCACTATACGCACACACAAACACACTGACACACGAATACAGACTACAGGAACGCCTGCACGAAAGCACACAAACACACACAGACACTGCTCGTTATGGTTATGTTATGCTTGTCTCCTAGGCGTTAACGATGTCATTCTGTGTTTAGAACATGAGAGCGAGGCTCAACAGCCTGTTGCAGAGGCTGCCGAGGTTTGGGTCAATTGACTCCCAGCTTGATGTCTGTCATGAGGACTTTTTCATACATCCTCTAACTGCATGTGTTTTTCTAAAGGATATAAAAGAGGAGAGGAGAAACAGGAGAGGAGGGAGGGGGGGAAAGAAAGAAAGAAAGAAAGAGAGAGGGAGCGTGAGATTATACCACTGAACATAATGGTGGCTATGTATACATCTCTCTACAAACTCTGTACTCATTCATTTTATCAATGTATGGCTTTAATTATCAGCGAATATGCATATAACTCCAGCATACCATTCATCACCGGAGGTCGGGTCAGCAGCATGACAGTAATGACTCATTAGACTGTATTACATGGTTCATTGATGTGATTTAGGCCCACTGCGGCTGAACAAGGCCTGATAAAACGCAGTGTCAGAAAAGTCCTTATCAGTGCTTCTATTTAATAATTGAGGCAGACAGATACACACACACACACACACACACACACACACACACACACACACACACACACACACACACACACACACACACACACACACACACACACACACACACACACACACACACACACACACACACACACACACACACACACACACAGTTTTGTATTGCTATCCTTGTGGGGACCTAACTCCTAACCTTAACCTTAATTCTAACCCTAACCCAAATTGTAACCCTAGGCCTAAACCTAACCACCTCCACCTTCCTGGTGGAGACCTGAAAAATGGCCCCACCTGTCCGAATTGTCCTTGTTTTACTATCTTTGTGTCACGACTTCCGCCGAAGTTGGTCCCTATCCTTGTTTGAGCAACGTTCGGCGGTCGAAGTCACTGACCTTCTAGCCATCACTTATCCTCTTTAAATTTTCCTTTGGTTTTGTCTTGTCTTCCATCACACCTGGTTCCAATTCCATCAATTATATGTTGTGTATTTAACCCTCTGTTCCCCTTCATGTCTTTGTCAGTGATTGTTTATTGTAAGTGTTTGTGCTCGTCTGTCCTGGTGTGTATTTACCCCTCATGTCCTTGTGGGTGATTGTTTATTGTAAGTGTTTGTGCACGTCTGTCCTGGTGTGTATTTACCCCTCATGTCCTTGTGGGTGATTGTTTATTGTAAGTGTTTGTGCTCGTCTGTCCTGGTGTGTATTTACCCCTCATGTCCTTGTGGGTGATTGTTTATTGTAAGTGTTTGTGCTCGTCTGTCCTGGTGTGTATTTAACCCTCATGTCCTTGTGGGTGATTGTTTATTGTAAGTGTTTGTGCTCGTCTGTCCTGGTGTGTATTTACCCCTCATGTCCTTGTGGGTGATTGTTTATTGTAAGTGTTTGTGCTCGTCTGTCCTGGTGTGTATTTAACCCTCATGTCCTTGTGGGTGGTTGTTTATTGTAAGTGTTTGTGCTCGTCTGTCCTGGTGTGTATTTACCCCTCATGTCCTTGTGGGTGATTGTTTATTGTAAGTGTTTGTGCTCGTCTGTCCTGGTGTGTATTTAACCCTCATGTCCTTGTGGGTGATTGTTTATTGTAAGTGTTTGTGCATGTCTGTCCTGGTGTGCGGCAGGTTATGTACCCGTTATTCGATTGTTCTGTTTTCCGGTGGATCTTTTGTTATTAAACTGCGCCGTTTGGAAACACAGTTTTTGCTCTCCTGCGTCTGACTTCTCTGTCGCCAGTACGCCCCCCTTACAGAATCACCGACCAGACTATGGAGTCAGCAGGGGCAGGTACCCCAGGTATAGGGGTGGAGGAGAGCATCCGGGAGCACGCAGCAATGCTCCACCATCTTGGCACCGCCATGGACCGTGTTGTCCGGACTATGGACTGCTAGGAGAGACAGGGAGTTCTTCCAGCGCCTCCACCAGCACAACCGGGGTCTGCTCTGAGCGCCCCTCTTCCTCCTGGTCCCAGTGGGATTCTTCTCTCCCTGCCCCAGGAGTACGACAGAAAGGCTGCGAACTGCCAGGGGTTCCTTCTTCAAATCAAATCAAATCAAATCAAATTTATTTATATAGCCCTTCGTACATCAGCTGATATCTCAAAGTGCTGTACAGAAACCCAGCCTAAAACCCCAAACAGCAAACAATGCAGGTGTAAAAGCACGGTGGCTAGGAAAAACTCCCTAGAAAGGCCAAAACCTAGGAAGAAACCTAGAGAGGAACCGGGCTATGTGGGGTGGCCAGTCCTCTTCTGGCTGTGCCGGGTAGAGATTATAACAGAACATGACCAAGATGTTCAAATGTTCATAAATGACCAGCATGGTCAAATAATAATAAGGCAGAACAGTTGAAACTGGAGCAGCAGCACAGTCAGATGGACTGGGGACAGCAAGGAGCCATCATGTCAGGTAGTCCTGGGGCACGGTCCTAGGGCTCAGGTCCTCCGAGAGAGAGAAAGAAAGAGAGAATTAGAGAGAGCATATGTGGGGTGGCCAGTCCTCTTCTGGCTGTGCCAGGTGGAGATTATAACAGAACGTGGCCAAGATGTTCAAATGTTCATAAATGACCAGCATGGTTGAATAATAGTAAGGCAGAACAGTTGAAACTGGAGCAGGAGCATGGCCAGGTGGACTGGGGACAGCAAGGAGTCCTCATGTCAGGTAGTCCTGGGACATGGTCCTAGGGCCCAGGCCAGTTGAAACTGGAGCAGCAGCATGGCCAGGTGGACTGGGGACAGCAAGGAGTCATCATGTCAGGTAGTCCTGGGGCATGGTTCTAGGGCTCAGGTCCTCCGAGAGAGAGAAAGAAAGAGAGAAGGAGAGAATTAGAGAACGCACACTTAGATTTACACAGGACACCGAATAGGACAGGAGAAGTACTCCAGATAAACAAACTGACCCTAGCCCCCCCGACACATAAACTACTGCAGCATAAATACTGGAGGCTGAGACAGGAGGGGTCAGGAGACACTGTGGCCCCATCCGAGGATGGACCTATACCTGACCTATACCTGGCCACCGTCCACCCGGCTCCATAGGTCCATGAGAGGGTGTCCGCCCCTCATCTCTTGCCTCACCGGGAAAGCCCTTGAGTGGGCCAACGCCGTGTGGAGAGAGGGAGACTCCAGTTTGAGGAGTACACCCGCCCTTTCCGGGCAGTCTTTGACCACCTGCCCGAGGGTAGAGAGGCACCTCCTCCATCTGAGGCAGGAAACGATGAGCGTCAAGGAGTTCGCCCTCACACATGCACCCAACCTTCAATTCAAATATTGTAACATTTAGATGAATAGAAAGGGAATGAGTACAGGATTTTTTATTCAGGCCAAAAGTTTATATAGGTACTCTTCTGTCTCCCTATATCTATCACTTTATCTACAGCTCCCATCTCTCTCTTTCTCTCTCTCTCTCTGTATTAAACACGTATCCACCTATTTTAGGCTTTAAATCCCATTCTCCCCAGTCTCACTGTTGGACCTCTGACGTGTAAGACAAGAGGAGGGATTCAGTTACCATGTCTTCCTAGGAGAACTGCTGTGATTAGTGTATTCTGTTACATGTTCTGCCATAAGCGCAGAACCAGTTTTCCATGTAAATTAAACATGTCTTACTAGTGTAGTGGGCAACCATTACAGTTAGTTCCTGTTGGGAAGATCACCGCCATCAAAAGTAATCGGGCCATTAAATATTCACCACGTAGAGAAGAATAAGACTGCAAAGAAGAAAGGGAATGGGAGAGAGAGAAATAAGAGGGGAGGTGAATTTCACTCACGTTGAGAAATATTTCTAATAACATTGGGAGAGACAATGTTTAGGACAATGTCTCTCTGTTACCGCAGGGTGTTTCAAAGACAACTTTTCACTGATCGGGATAAAATACAGAATCTCCCGCATCTGCAATCTTGATTTCGGGAACACTGCGGTGAAACGTATTTTTCTGTGTGTATGATCATTTTTTATATTTTCTCCTTTTTTTCTTTCTAATCCTTTCTTTCTCTCGCTCACAATCGAAAGAAAACCTATCGTTAGCAATGTCTGAGAATCTACAGTCAAAAATATATGGTGTATCTGGTGCCGTGAGTTCAGAGGTCATACATTGGCTCCCCAGTCTAATCCCAGACGAGGCTTAAAGGGAATGGTTCAGGGGTCAATGTCGTCATGTGATTCAGAGGAAAACAAAATGGAAAACAAATATATGACCAATATAATCACCAATGTGATTCTGCAGATGCTTTAGAGGAGAGGAGATAGGGGTTAATGCTTACTCAGTGTGAATACTTTCCATGATGGAAAATCCTGCTTGGGCCTCGTATCTTCCCTTCCTCTATTCCTCTTAGAAGATTAGAACATGTCCACCTTGTTTCAGGCTCCTAAGAAACTTTTGAGTATTTTCAAATTTTTTCATGTAATTTCTCACATTATTAGCTTCACCGTGGGGATGGTGCCAGGTTTACTCCAATCGTGAACCTTGGCATTCAGGCCAAAGACTTTAAACTTGTTTTCATCAGACCAGAGAATCTTGTTTCTCATGGTCTGAGAGCCATTTAGGTGTCTTTTGGCAAACTCCATGAGGGCTGTCATGTGCCTTTTACTGAGGAGTGGCTTCCGTCTGGCCACTATACCATAAAGACCTGATTGGTGGATTTCTGCTGAGACTGTTGTCCTTCTGAAAGGTTCTCCTACCTCCAAATAGGAACTCTGGAGCTCTGTCATAGTGATCATCAGGTTCTTGATCACCTCCCTGACCATGGCCCTTCTCCCCCGATTTCTCATTTGGTCTTGGTGGTTCCAATCTTCTTACATTTAAGAATGATGGAAGCCACTGTGTTTTTGGGGACCTTCAATGCTGCAGACGTTTTTTGGTACCCTTCCCCAGATCTGTGCCTCAACAGAATCTTGTCTCGGAGCTCTACAGACAATTCCTTTGACCTCATGGCTTGGTTTTTGCTCTGACATGCACTGTCAACTGTGGGACCTTAAATAGACAGGCGTGTTCCTTTCCAAATTATGTCAAATCATTTGAATTTACCACAGGTGGTCTCCAATCCAGTTGTAGAAACATCTCAAGGATGGCCAAAGGAAACAGGATGCACTTGAGCTCCATTTCTGGTCTCATAGTAAATGGTCTTAGCCACCATTTGCCTTGATGACAGCTTTGCACACTTGGCATTCGATCAACCAGCTTCATGAGGTAGTCACCTGGAATACATTTCAGTTAACCTCTCTGGGATATGTGGGACGATAGCGTCGCACCTCACCAACAGTCAGTGAAATTGCAGGCCACCAAATTCAAACCAACAGAAATCCCATAATTAAAATTCCTCAAACATACAAGTATTTTAGACCATTTTAAAGATACACTTGTTGTAAATCCAGCCACAGTGTCCAGTTTCAAAAAGGCGTTACAACGAAAGCACACCAAACGATTATGTTAGGTCCGTACCTAGTCACAGAAAAACACAACCATTTTTACAGCCAAAGAGAGGAGTCACAAAAAGCAGAAATAGAGATAAAATTCATCACTAACCTTTGATGATCTTCATCAGATGACACTCATAGGACTTCATGTTACACAATACATGTATGTTTTGTTCGATAAAGTTCATATTTATATCCAAAAATCTCTGTTTACATTGGCGCGTTACGTTCAGTAATGTTTTGCTTCCAAAACATCCAGTGATTTTGCAGAGAGCCACATCAATTTACAGAAATACTCATCATAAATGTTGATGAAAATACAAGTGTATGCATGAAACTTTAGATAAACTTATCCTTAAAACCTCATGGGGATAGGGCTGTCTACTGCCCCCGCTGGAGTAATTGCATGCCCATAGTAAACATAATTTTTTTTGTCAAAAGTTGCTAATATATGCAAATAAAAAATATTATTGAATAGAAAACACTCTAAAGCTTCTAAAACCGTTTAAATTATGTCTGTATGTAAAGCAGAACTCTCAGGGCAGTCATTCTCCCAAACTCTCTCTTGTGATCAGAAAAGTTGGCCCAACTTTGACGTCATCGCCCCCACCCTCCCAAGCGGTTACAGTTCTGGGAACAGTCTCTCTGCCTTCAGCTCACGAGAGTTTTGGCTGGCCGAAACATTTCGGTCACACGAAAAAACAGGTCACTTTTATGCACGCTCTGGTCAAGTCCTGTCTTTTTTCCAAGATCGATTAAACGGTGCCTGTGTTTCTGTTCGTCCTCACGATTGCCGTACACCTTTATAACATGTTAAAGCTTGATTATGAAGTTAGTTTGACAAGTTTAATCGACATATAATATGTAAGTTCAACGTTTTGGTGCACATCCACTTGACTTTTGGCTACATTTCAACCGAAATGTGTCGTTTTTGAGAACCGAAAGACACAGACTGCAAAACTAAACGCTGTTTTTGGTAAGTATAATTCCTTCCAGGTCTTTTGATGGAAGAACAGCAAAGGTAAGGGAATATTTATGTGGTAAATTTGGGTTTATGTGGACTCCAAGATAGAGGAGCCATAATGCAATTTTTTGAGCGCCGTCTCATAGTATAGCCTAGTGAACAAAACCTGTAACGTTAAAAATAAATGTAACACAGCGATTGCATTCAGAAGAAGTGTATCTAACTATATATATGTAGAACATGCATATTTAGTCAAAGTTTATGATGTGTATTCCTTGTTAGCTGACGTTATCTGCCGGAGCTATCGTCATTTCTCAGGACATTTGAATAGCATTTTTTGAACGATGCATCATTGTAAACAGAGATTTATGGATATATATAGCATATTATTGAAAAAAACATAAATGTACTGTGTAACATGTTACATTACTGTCATCTGATGAAGATTTCAAAAGGTTAGTGCATTATTTTTCTTTTAATCCTGCGTTTGTTGATTGCATATTTTTTTCAACTTGGCTATGCAAATTAGCCGTGTCTTCGGTGGTGGTTTGACATAAATATGTGCTATGTTTTCGCCGTAAAACATTTTAGAAATCTGACTTGCTGGGTAGATAAACAAGGTGTTTATCTTTCATTTGAGCCATTGGACTTGTTAATGTATGGAGGTTAAATATTTTTAGGAATATTTTTGCGTTCCATGCGCCACCTTCCAGCTGAACGTGGGGGGGGGGGGTTTCCAAAGTTGGAACCCTAGTCCCCTTCTGGTTAAGAGTTCAAGGCACACTTAACCAGCATGGCTTCCACAGCATTCTGCATCGATACGCCATCCCATCTTATTTGTGCATAATGGGACTATCATTTGTAAATGACCTAACAAACCTTCAGGCTGTGTAAGGGCTATTTGATGAAGAAGGAGTGTGATGGAGTGCTGCATCAGATGACCTGGAATCCACAATTACCCGACCTCAATCCAGTTGAGATGGTTTGTGATGAGTTGGACCATAATAGAGTGAATGAAAAGCAGCAAACAAGTGGGAACTCCTTCAAGACTTTTGGAAAAGCATTCCAGGTGAAGCTGGTGCATTCCAGAATGCCAAGAATGTGCAAAGCTGTTACTACTTGATTCCATATGTGTTCTTTCCTTGTTTTGATGTCTTGGCTATCATTCTACAATGAAGAAAATAGTACAAATAAAGAAAAACCCTTGATGAGTAGGTCTGTCCAAACTTTTCACTGATAGATAGTTGATTTAGCAGCTTGGATAAAGTTACTGGCCTTGTCCGAACTCTGTCATACATACTACTTACTAAAACGACATACTGTGTTCTAAGTACTACATTCTATTTAGAACACACTGTTTGGTAATAACGAAAGCAGCAAGCAACACATTTCAACATACTAAAAATGTGTAATGTTCAATAGCGTTGATCCGCTCCATTCATTGAGTTTGGTAAAACATGTCCTATTATCTGATTATCAGCTGATTACCAGCTGTTGTCAAACACACGTGAGTCTGGAAAGATGTTCTTCCTCAAAACTGTGTAGCCAATTCTACTAGATGAAAAGCCTAAATGAGTAAGACATATTGGCATTTAAAGGATATTCAATTGTGTGTCTTCTGTGTTCAGCAGTGCATGCTTTATTTGAACAACATTTCAATCCCAGGTAGATTCCCATAGTACTTCCACGCACCTTTAAAACTGACAACAGTTCAATCCCTGGTGGATCTTCGTCAGGAATTTCACTAAACTCTCCCGGCAAAGCAGCTGTTTCATAGGCGTAGAGAATTTATGTTTGTCTCCTTTTCAGGTCCAGAGAGGCTGACTGACAGACATACAGGCAGCAGCATAAATGAGAAAGGTTAATAGATGACAGGAGACATGAGCATGTTTTTGCCTGTGGAAGCATGTATACATATGCTCACTGAGTTGCCCCATTTAACATTACGTGACTGAGAGAATCTCTGAACACTGAGCAATCACGACAGTAATCAAAAAACCTGATTTTACTAACTGACCATGCAGAGACAGAAAGCGACAAAAACATTGGAGGGAGAAAATAAGCAATTTATGGTATTACCAAAAATAGCAATCTGATCAAAGACTGGAATTTACCTTTGGCTTGCTCTAATGTAATTACGGAAGAGATCATGCAATCACTCTGGCAAGCAGGGTGGGTGGCGGCAGGGAGTGACAGTGGTTAAATTGCAGAAATAGATAGGCATTGCATACACACACAGTGGGGCAAAAAAGTATTTAGTCAGCCACCAATTGTGCAAGTTCTCTCACTTAAAAAGATGAGAGAGGCCTGTAATTTCCATCATAGGTACACTTCAACTATGACAGACAAAATGAGGGAAGAAAATCCAGAAAATCACAATGTAGGATTTTTAATGAATTTATTTGCAAATTATGGTGGAAAATTTGTATTTGGTCACCTACAAACAAGCAAGATTTCTGGCTCTCACAGACCTGTAACTTCTTCTTTAAGAGGCTTCTCTGTCCTCCACTCGTTACCTGTATTAATGGCACCTGTTTTAACTTGTTATCAGTATAAAAGACACCTGTCCACATATCCCAGAGAGGTGAACTGAGTGCTACTGTGGATCATGTGCACAGTTTACATTGGCAACAATCTATGCTCATTGTTCGATAAGGGTTTGATTGGGTTGTTATCAATAAACATCACAAGGGTGTCAATGTTACATTTGCCTGTTTGGGGGAAAGATGACTCCCAGCTCAGCTGCAAACATTGAAACCTGTGTGCAACAGAAAGACAACTTTTACAATTATTTCATTTTAATATGATCACCAACTGAAGAGGACAGTCAGAACTACTAATTTCTGATATTTCCATGGGAAATCATTGTGCATAGTATGGCTGTCAAACGATTAAAACAATTCATGAAGGTGAATGCATGGTATTCTGTAGTTCATTACCAATTTCAAAATGTGGCGCTAATTTAAGATGTTTCATTTTAAAACTCATCATTGTATTGTAGGAAATGTAGATTATATTTTGATCATAAGGAAAGAAAACACAAAATAATCTCTATTTTAACTTCTTGCGACTAGGTGGCGCTATTAAAATTTTGGGATCAAAACATTCACGTTTTAAACAAGATATTTTTTCACGAAAAGATGCTCGACTATGCATATAATTTACAGCTTTGGAAAGAAAACACTCTGACGTTTCCTAAACTGCAAAGATATTGTCTGTGAGTGCGACAGAACTGATGTTACAAGTGAAACCCAGATAAAAATCCAACCAGGAAGTGCCGCATTTTTTGAAACCGCCTCATGCCAATGACTCCTTATATGGCTGTGAATCAGCTACGAATGAGCTTACGTTTTCCATGTATTCCCCAAGGTGTCTACAGCATTGTGACGTCTTTTTAGGCATTTCCATTGAAGAATAGCCGTAAGGGACCATATTTAGCAAGTGGTCACATGGTGTCTCCCACAGAAAATCTTGCGTAAAATACTGAGGTAGCCATTTTTCCAATCGCTTCTTATGAGAAACCAATTGCCTCGATGGATATATTATCAAATATATATGTTAAAAACACATTGAGGATGGATCCTAAACAACGTTTGCCGTGTTTCTGTCGATATTATGGAGCAAATTTTGAAAAAAGTCTGGCGTTATAGTTGTAGCATTTTCCGGTCGAATTCCCAGCCAAGCATGATGAAGAAACGGGAGCTATTTCGCCTACGAAAATAATACTTTTGGAAAAAAGGAACATTTGCTATCTAACTGGGAGTCTCCTGAGTGAAAGCATCTGAAGTTCTTCAAAGGTAAATTATTTAATTTGGTTGCTTTTCTTATTTTCGTGAAAATGTTGACAGCAGAGCCTAGCATAGCATTATGCCATGATAAACTTACACAAATGTTTGTCTAGCGTTGGCTGTAACGCATATTTTGAAAATCTGAGATGACATTGTTGTTAACAAAAGGCTAAGCTTGTGTTTGAATATATGTATTTCATTTCATTTGCGATTTTCATGAATAGGAAACGTTTCTAGGGGTATTTATGTCCGCTGCGTTATGCTAATGCATCTGAGAATATGATTACGCTCCCGGATACGGGATGGCTCGTTGCAAGAACTACAGATCAGGTAGGTTAGAGTACATATTACTGGAAAGAGTACAAAAGTACTTACAATCATCCAATGTTGAACAAGCTGAGCCTGGGCCTAAGTAATGCAATAAACTCTTATTTTGGTTGGGGATGTGAAAGGTGATACAGATATTAAATCTAGCTCATGCTACTTCTTAAACATGTTCACAAAGTGCTGCTACTAGAATTGGTATACTTTGTTTAACCCTAAAAGTGCCAACAGGGGTACATTTTGAAACCATTTTTTTTTATCTTTCTGAAATTTTAGGACTTTGTCAAGCAACTAGTTACCTAAAAACAAAACACAGAAAATGATATACACCACGATTTCTGTGTTAATATAAGGACTATAAAAAGTGTACTTTTACTCTATTGGTGTACAATTTTGACTCAATAGTGCACTTTGTGATAATTTGGCAGAGAGGTAGATGCATGTACCCTGAATGTTTCCTGTACCCTGAACAGATACAAATCTGGGGTGGCTCCATATCTGTATATTTTCAGAGTAAATGCATCTACCTTTGTGCCAAATTTGGTGCTTTTATCACAAAGTGTAAATACACATTTAGCTTCCAGTCAATGTCTCTATACCAGGTTGAGAGTAAAATCTTAGAGATGCAACTGGAACTGAGTTGATAGACCATAGCATTCCAAAGTGTGATTGCACCGGTGCCCATATCGCCTATACTACCTATATCGGTGGCCATTTTAGATCATATATATTTTTTAAATGGAATGAATTCAACATTATTGAGAAACAACCAATTTTCCGATTAAACTGTTGAATAGAACACCGAATGTCAATGTCATTGCATAAGTTAAAGTAACGTCTATTCCGACATCTGAGGTAGAATATATTATTTAGAAGAACACAGGCTTTAGCACCCTCCTGAATAATCTGAAGCAGTGCTCTGGATGTTTCACCCTTTTGATGCCCTGCCCACCTCCCCCATTTCCTTACAATGTCCAACCATCAGAACTTACAGTGTATATTGCAAAAAACAATGTTTTATTCTCGGTCACAATTATGACTGATGGGAACATACAGCGTTCTACCTATATTCAAATGAAAAGACACATACCGCTCTTCCTATGCCTGTAACGGCTCTCGTTGGTGGTAGGAAGAGTAGACCAAAGCGCAGTGTGGAAAATGTTCATGATTATTTTAGTCAAAAAAACACAAAATAACAAAAGCGAAAACAAAAGCGCACAGTTCTGTCAGGCTAAGACACTAAACAGGAAACAAGATCACACAACCTAATGTTGGGGAAAAGGGCTGCCTAAGTATGACAGATAGACAGCTGCCTCTGATTGGGAACCACACTCGGCCAAAAACAAAGAAACAGAAGACATAGAATTTCCCACCCGAGTCAAACCTGACCTAACCAAACAATAATAAGGATCTCTAAGGTCAGGGCGTGACAATGCAACAAAATATATATACCTCAGCTCACTTACCCATACATCTAAACACAATTACCCAAAGACCCCAGACCTGTTACCCCATGCCCTAACTCTAACATCCACATGCCAATACCCTAATGATGATAGAATCAAGTACCGATACACCCGTATCCTAGCCGTAATTGCCCTATTTGTTACTCATAGACCTCTGTTCATTTGCCCACACACCTCATCCCTGTTACTTACCTATGTCAGCCCTGTTACCCACTTTCCTTACACAGCACATTGATCAGTGTTGCCTAGTGTTCAGTGTTACATTTCTAGTGTTGATTCAGGTGTTAACATTGTAAGTGTTAAATGAACACTAATTGGTATAAAATAACCCCAGTGTTAGGGTTAATAACCCTTGTTAAACCAAAACCACGCCCATCACTATAATATTTACCAGCATGTTCTATTGCAGAATCTATCTGGAAGCGCTGAACAGGAGGGAGACTCTGGAAGTGCTGGACAGGCGGGGGACTCTGGAAGCGCTGGACAGGCGGGAGACTCTGGAAGCACTGGACAGGCGGGAGACTCTGGAAGCGCTGGACAGGAGGGAGACTCTGGCAGCGCTGGACAGGAGGGAGACACTGGCAGCGCTGGACAGGAGGGAGACTCTGGCAGCGCTGGACAGGAGGGAGACTCTGGCAGTGCTGGACAGGAGGGAGACTCTGGCAGCGCTGGACAGGAGGGAGACTCTGCCAGCGCTGGACAGGAGAGAGACTCTGGAAGCGCTGGACAGAAGGGAGCACCTGGAGGGAGAAGACGGAGAGACAGCAGAGAACTGGAACAAAAGGCGGCTAAATGAGGTGTTTGCTTTAGGAATGATCAGTGAGATACACCTGCTGGAGCGCGTGCTACGGATGGGTGTTGCCATCGTGACCAGTGAACTGAGATAAGGCAGAGCTTTACTAAGCATGGACTTGTAGATGACCTGGAGCCAGTGGGTCTGGCGACGAATATGTAGCGAGGGCCAGCCGACTAGAGCATACAAGTCGCAGTGGTGGGTGGTATAAGGTGCTTTAGTGACAAAACGGATGGCACTGTGATAAACTGCATCCAGTTTGCTGAGTAGAGTGTTGGAAGCAATTTTGTAGATGACATCGCCGAAGTAGAGGATCGGTAGGAAAGTCAGTTTTACTAGGGTAAGTTTGGCGGTGTGAGTGAAGGAGGCTTTGTTGCGGAATAGAAAGCCGACTCTTGATTTGATTTTCGATTGGAGATGTTTGATATGAGTCTGGAAGGAGAGTTTACAGTCTAGCCAGACACCTAGGTTCTTATAGATGTCCACATATTCAAGGTGGGAACCATCCAGGGTGGTGATGCTGGTCAGGCGTGCGGGTGCAGGCAGCCAACGGTTGAAAAGCATGCATTTGGTTTTACTAGCGTTTAAGAGCAGTTGGAGGCCACGGAAGGAGTGTTGTATGGCATTGAAGCTCGTTTGGAGGTTAGATAGCACAGTGGCCAAGGACGGGCCGGAAGTATACAGAATGGTGTCATCTGTGTAGAGGTGGGTCAGGGAATCGCCCGCAGCAAGAGCAACATCATTGATATATACAGAGAAAAGAGTCGGCCCGAGGATGGAACCCTGTGGCACCCCCATAGGGACTGCCAGAGGACCGGACAGCATGCCCTCCGATTTGACCCACTGAACTCTGTCTGCAAAGTAATTGGTGAACCAGGCAAGGCAGTCATCCGAAAAACCGAGGCTACTGAGTCTGCCGATAAGAATATGGTGATTGACAGAGTCGAAAGCCTTGGCAAGGTCGATGAAGACGGCTGCACAGTACTGTCTTTTATCGATGGCGGTTATGACATCGCTTAGTACCTTGAGCGTGGCTGAGGTACACCCGTGACCGGCTCGGAAACCAGATTGCACAGCGGAGAAGGTACGATAGGATTCGAGATGGTCAGTGACCTGTTTGTTGACTTGGCTTTCGAAGACCTTAGATAGGCAGGGCAGGATGGATATAGGTCTGTAACAGTTTGGGTCCAGGGTGTCTCCCCCTTTTGAAGAGGGGGATGACTGCGGCAGCTTTCCAATCCTTGGGGATCTCAGACGATATGAAAGAGAGGTTGAACAGGCTGGTAAAAGGGGTTGCGACAATGGCGGCGGATAGTTTCAGAAATAGAGGGTCCAGATTGTCAATCCCAGCTGATTTGTACGGGTCCAGGTTTTGCAGCTCTTTCAGAACATCTGCTATGTGGATTTGGGTAAAGGAGAACCTGGAGAGGCTTGGCCGAGTAGCTGCGGGGGGGGGGCGGAGCTGTTGGCCGAGGTTGGAGTAGCCAGGCGGAAGGTCTGGAGTGAACCAAGGGCTATATCTGTTCTTAGTTCTACATTTTTTGAACGGAGCATGCTTATCTAAAATGGTGAGGAAGTTACTTTTAAAGAATGACCAGGCATCCTCAACTGACGGGATGAGGTCAATGTCCTTCCAGGATACCCGGGCCAGGTCGATTAGAAAGGCCTGCTCACAGAAGTGTTTTAGGGAGCGTTTGACAGTGATGAAGGGTGGTCGTTTGACTGCGGCTCCGTAGCGGATACAGGCAATGAGGCAGTGGTCGCTGAGATCCTGGTTGAAGACAGCGGAGGTGTATTTGGAGGGCAAGTTGGATGACGTCTATGAGGGTGCCCTTGTTTACAGATTTTGGGTTGTACCTGGTGGGTTCCTTGATGATTTGTGGAACAGACCGCACTGGGCTGTGCTGGCGAACCAGGGACACTGTGCTTAGGGCTGGTGCTATATAACCCAGACAGAGGAGACACACTGGAGACCAGATGCACTGAGCCGGCTTCATTCCTCCTGGCTCGATGCCCACTCTAGTCTGGCTGATACGAGGAGCTGCGATCTAGTGCACCGGGCTATGCCTGCACACTGGGAACACCGTGCACCTAACGGCATAACACGGTGCCTGCCCGGTCCACCTCTCGCCATGGTAAGCATGGAGAGTTGGCTCAGGTTTCCTATCTGACTTAGCCACAATCCCCGTGTGCCCCTGCCCTCATTTTTGGGGCTGCCTCTCAGGCTTCCTTGCCAGCCGTGTTCCCTCAAAGTGCTGGCTCCCTTTACCTGCTGCCTCCGCTCACCTGGCTGCCTCCACCTGTTCCCATGGGAGGTGATCCCTTCCAGCCAGGATCTCCTCCCATGTGTAGGAACCCTTCCCATCCAGAATGTCCTCCCATGTCCATGAGTCCATTCCACGCTGCTCCTGGTTACCACGCTGCTTGGTCCTTTTTGTGGTGGGTAGTTCTGTAACGGCCCTATCCCCTCCTCTCTTCTCCAGACCATTTCCGGAGACCTTCTCCCTTACCTCACCTCGCTCATCAACTCATCCCTGACCGCTGGCTACGTCCCTTCCGTCTTCAAGAGAGCGAGAGTTGCACCCCTTCTGAAAAAACCTACACTCGATCCCTCCGATGTCAACAACTACAGACCAGTATCCCTTCTTTCTTTTCTCTCCAAAACTCTTGAACGTGCCGTCCTTGGCCAGCTCTCACGCTATCTCTCTCAGAATGACCTTCTTGATCCAAATCAGTCAGGTTTCAAGACTAGTCATTCAACTGAGACTGCTCTTCTCTGTATCACGGAGGCGCTCCGCACTGCTAAAGCTAACTCTCTCTCCTCTGCTCTCATCCTTCTAGACCTATCGGCTGCCTTCGATACTGTGAACCATCAGATCCTCCTCTCCACCCTCTCCGAGTCGGGCATCTCCGGCGCGGCTCACGCTTGGATTGCGTCCTACCTGACAGGTCGCTCCTACCAGGTGGCGTGGCGAGAATCTGTCTCCTCACCACGCGCTCTCACCACTGGTGTCCCCCAGGGCTCTGTTCTAGGCCCTCTCCTATTCTCGCTATACACCAAGTCACTTGGCTCTGTCATAACCTCACATGGTCTCTCATATCATTGCTATGCAGACAACACACAATTAATCTTCTCCTTTCCCCTTCTGATGACCAGGTGGCGAATCGCATCTCTGCATGTCTGGCAGACATATCAGTGTGGATGACGGATCACCACCTCAAGCTGAACCTCGGCAAGACGGAGCTGCTCTTCCTCCCGGGGAAGGACTGCCCGTTCCATGATCTCACCATCACGGTTGACAACTCCATTGTGTCCTCCTCCCAGAGCGCTAAGAACCTTGGCGTGATCCTGGACAACACCCTGTAGTTCTCAACTAACATCAAGGCGGTGGCCCGTTCCTGTAGGTTCATGCTCTACAACATCCGCAGAGTACGACCCTGCCTCACACAGGAAGCGGCGCAGGTCCTAATCCAGGCACTTGTCATCTCCCGTCTGGATTACTGCAACTCGCTGTTGGCTGGGCTCCCTGCCTGTGCCATTAAACCCCTACAACTCATCCAGAACGCCGCAGCCCGTCTGGTGTTCAACCTTCCCAAGTTCTCTCACTGGTGTTCAACCTTCCCAAGTTCTCTCACGTCACCCCGCTCCTCCGCTCTCTCCACTGGCTTCCAGTTGAAGCTCGCATCCGCTACAAGACCATGGTGCTTGCCTACAGAGCTGTGAGGGGAACGGCACCTCAGTACCTCCAGGCTCTGATCAGGCCCTACACCCAAACAAGGGCACTGCGTTCATCCACCTCTGGCCTGCTCGCCTCCCTACCACTGAGGAAGTACAGTTCCCGCTCAGCCCAGTCAAAACTGTTCGCTGCTCTGGCCCCCCAATGGTGGAACAAACTCCCTCACGACGCCAGGACAGCGGAGTCAATCACCACCTTCCGGAGACACCTGAAACCTCACCTCTTTAAGGAATACCTAGGATAGGATAAAGTAATCCTTCTACCCCCCCCTTAAAAGATTTAGATGCACTATTGTAAAGTGGCTGTTCCACTGGATGTCATAAGGTGAATGCACCAATTTGTAAGTCGCTCTGGATAAGAACGTCTGCTAAATGACTTAAATGTAATGTAAATGTAAGGTGCTAAGAACACTGACATGGTGCTAAGTACACTGGGGTGCTAAGAACACTGGCAAGGTGCTAAGAACACTGGGGTGCTAAGAACACTGGCAAGGTGCTAAGAACACTGGGGTGCAAAGAAAACTGGCAAGGTGCTAAGAACACTGACATGGTGCTAAGAACACTGGCATGGTGCTAAGAACACTGACATGATGCTAAGAACACTGGCAAGGTGCTAAGAACACTGGGGTGCTAAGAACACTGGCAAGGTGCTGAGAACACTGGCAAGGTGCTAAGAACACTGGGGTGCTAAGAACACTGGCAAGGTGCTAAGAACACTGGGGTGCAAATAACACTGGCAAGGTGCTAAGAACACTGACATGGTGCTAAGAACACTGACATGGTGCTAAGTACACTGAGATGGTGCTAAGAACACTGGCAAGGTGCTAAGAACACTGGGGTGCTAAGAACACTGGCAAGGTGCTAAGAACGCTGACATGGTGCTAAGAACACTGACATGGTGCTAAGAACACTGCCAATGTGCTAAGAACACTGGCAAGGTGCTAAGAACACTGGCAAGGTGCTAAGAACACTGACATGGTGCTAAGTACACTGGGGTACTAAGAACACTGCAAGGTGCTAAGAACACTGGGGTGCTAAGAACACTGGCAAGGAGCTAAGAACACTGACATGGTGCTAAGAACACTGACATGGTGCTAAGAACACTGGGGTGCTAAGAACACTGGCAAGGTGCTAGGAACACTGGGGTGTTAAGAACACTGGTAAGGTGCTAAGAACACTGGCAAGGTGCTAAGAACACTGACATGGTGCTACGAACACTGGCATGGTGCTAAGAACACTGACATTATGCTAAGAACACTGGCAAGGTGCTAAGAACACTGACATGATGCTATGAACACTGGCAAGGTGCTAAGAACACTGACATTGTGCTAAGAACACTGACATGGTGATAAGAACACTGACATTGTGCTAAGAACACTGACATGATGCTAAGAACACTGTCATGGTGCTAAGAACACTGACATTGTGCTAAGAACACTGACATTGTGCTAAGAACGCTGACATTGTGCTGAGAACACTGACATTGTGCTAAGAACACTGACATTGTGCTAAGAATGCTGACATTGTGCTAAGAACACTGACATGGTGCGAAGAACACTGACATTGTGCTCAGAACACTGACATTGTGCTCAGAACACTGACATTGTGCTCAGAACGCTGACATTGTGCTAAGAACACTGAAAGTGTGCGAAGAACACTGGCATGGTGCTAAGAACACTGACATTGTGCTAAGAACACTGACATTGTGCTAAGAACGCTGACATTGTGCTAAGAACACTGACATGGTGCGAAGAACACTGACATTGTGCTAAGAACGCTGCCATTGTGCTAAGAACGCTGACATTGTGCTAAGAATGCTGACATTGTGCTAAGAACACTGAAAGTGTGTGAAGAACGCTGACTTTGTGCTAAGAACACTGACATTGTGCTAAGAACGCTGACATTGTGCTGAGAACACTGACATTGTGCTAAGAACACTGACATTGTGCTAAGAACGCTGACATTGTGCTAAGAACACTGACATGGTGCGAAGAACACTGACATTGTGCTCAGAACACTGACATTGTGCTCAGAACACTGACATTGTGCTCAGAACACTGACATTGTGCTAAGAACACTGAAAGTGTGCGAAGAACACTGGCATGGTGCTAAGAACACTGACATGGTGCGAAGAACACTGACATTGTGCTAAGAACGCTGACATTGTGCTAAGAACGCTGACATTGTGCTAAGAATGCTAACATTGTGCTAAGAACACTGAAAGTGTGCAAAGAACGCTGACATTGTGCTAAGAACACTGGCATGGTGCGAAGAACACTGACATTGTGCTAAGAACACTGACATGGTGCGAAGAACACTGACATTGTGCTAAGAACGCTGACATTGTGCTAAGAACGCTGACATTGTGCTAAGAATGCTGACATTGTGCTAAGAATGCTAACATTGTGCTAAGAACACTGAAAGTGTGCGAAGAACGCTGACATTGTGCTAAGAACACTGGCATGGTGCGAAGAACACTGGCATTGTGCTAAGAACACTGACATTGTGCTAGGAACGCTGACATTGTGCTAAGAACACTGAAAGTATGCGAAGAACACTGGCATGGTGCTAAGAACACTGGCATGAAACCATAGCCTCAAGAAGAAGGGGTGCTGAGGTTGCTTCAGCACTTCCAGATAAATCAAATAAGAAAAATATATTTTTATTTTTAAATATATAAATATATATATATATATATATATATATATATATATATATATATATATGTGTGTACCAGGCCTTTATTACTCCTGTATGAGCAGCGAAAAATACTGCTCTGCGTAGTGGTGAAAAATAACCCTCAGTGCAAATAATAATAGGCAAATGTTGCACAATCCAGGTGTGGAAAGCTCTTGGAGACTTACACAGAAACACTCAGCTGTAATCACTGACAAAGGTGCTTCTACAAAGTATTGACTCAGGGGTGTGAATACTGATGTAAATTATATATTTCTGTATTTCATTTTCAATAAATTTGCAATAACGACTAAAACATGTTGTAACTTTTGTAATGATGGGTTATTGTGTGTAGATGGATGAGAGGGACCCATCTATTTAATCAATGCAGGCTGCAACACAACAACAAGTGGGATATGTCAAAGGGTATTGATGATTTCTTATTAAGGCACTGCACTGTACGTGTCTTAATAATATGTTTCAATATGTTGATAAAGCGGGTCTACCCTCGGGACTATTCAGTAAAACTCCATAAACCAGGTTTACCATTGTGCAAAAGATAATAAACCAACGTATTGACATTACATATGCATTACATTGTTACACTAATTCAGTTTATGGGCCTCTATACATGTCCAGTTCCCCTTGTTTAGCTGTCAAAATCACTGATTTAAACATATGTAAAGGATAAATGATAATGATGAAATAATATGTAAGATCATCTTGATCAAGTATATCCATAACCCAACTCAATTTCAAACTCCAGAGAAAGATTATAATCTGCTATGATTATACACATATAACAAATTAGTGCCATTGTATTTTCTTATATCATGAGCATAATGGATTCACATTATTTAAAATGAAGGCACAAACTGTATGTAAACTAGACCATTCAACCATGATATTGACAAGTGACATATTTTTAAATGTTTGATTTCTAGCTGTTGCCTTTCAGTCATCTGGTGCCAAATTCATCTGTAAAAGTTGTAGATTTATGCTTGTGGTTTTATGACCATTTGTCTTTTATTATATGAAACTTCTCAAAATCATACTAGACAACTAATTAATGAATAATATATGACAGTTGTTAAGAACACTGGCCCCCCAATGGTGGAACAAACTCCCTCACGACACCAGGACAGCGGAGTCAATCACCACCTTCCGGAGACACCTGAAACCCCACCTCTTTAAGGAATACCTAGGATAGGATAAGTAATCCCTCTCACCCCCCCCCTTTAAGATTTAGATGCACTATTGTAAAGTGACTGTTCCACTGGATGTCATAAGGTGAATGCACCAATTTGTAAGTCGCTCTGGATAAGAGCGTCTGCTAAATGACTTAAATGTAAATGTCTTAAATGTAAGTACAACTTTAACTTCTCTAAAGTCTGTTAAGACAACTCATATCAGAAAATGTGATCAGTTTACAGAAATCAACACATATTACCTTCTCTCAATTAATCAACCAATTAATGCATGAATGATTGAGACAAGCTATCAAAGTCCCCTCAAGAGCTTTATTCACATCACTGTGAATATGTGTAGATTTTCAAAAGCTGTTTCAACCTGGCGTAGTCCATCAAATTCACATCATATACTGTATTTTTGCAGCCTTAGATTATCCAATTAAAACCACAGATAGTCATTTCTGGCATTCAAGGTGTTTTCACATTGTCATCTTGGATCACCTAGACCCTTAGAAATCATAATGCTTTTTTGCTCCCTCCCTCCCTCCCTCCCTCCCTCCCTCCCTCCCTCCCCCTCCCTCCCTCCCTCCCTCCCTCCCTCCCTTTTCCTCTATTCTCTCTCCCTTTCCTTCCCTCCATCTCCCCCTTCTCTCTCCCTCTCCTTCCCTCCCTCCCTCCCCCCTCTCTCTCTCCCTCTCCTTCCCTCCCTCTCCCCTCTCTCTCACCCTCTCCTTCCCTCCATCTCCCCCTCTCTCTCTCCCTCTCCTTCCCTCCCTCTCCCCCTCCCTCTATTTTCCCCTTTTCTCTCTCCCTCTCCTTCCCTCCCTCTCCCCCTCCCTCCCTCCCTCCCTCCCTCTTTCCCTTTTCTCTCTCCCTCTCCTTCCCTCCCCCTCCCTCTCTCCCTCTCTCTGGTCTCTCCATCTCTTGACAGGGTAGTGTTATAGGTACTTAGTAATTTCTTACCACACTCAGTTGACAACCACAGTACTTCACAGTTGGCCTAGCGGTGCATAACTACAAACCATCAATTACTCAAGTTCACTTTATCAGCCACCGTAATTAAACATTGCCCACTAGTGTGCGCGTGTGTGCGCGTGAGTGTGCGAGTGAGTGTGCGTGCATGCGTGTGTGTGTCTGTGTATGTATGAGTGCGTGGGGAGTGTACTGACCCATCTCCTTAAAAATCCCTGATAATCAACCTAAGCCCCTCTTCCCAAGGTTCTTGTATTGCTTCATCAAAAGAACGCACAGATATGCACACACACACACACACACACACACACACACACACACACACACACACACACACACACACACACACACACACACACACACACACACACACACACACACGGAAGGATCTAAGGCATGTGCATGGAAAAAAATGGGGACTCTGGTAATGTCCTGTGGCATTTGCATTTGCGACGTGTGGAATGAATATCCCTCGCTTCAACCTTTCTCTGTTCTAGAAAATAGAAGAACTATGTAAGTGGGCCACCATTCCCTACACAACAAAACTTTTAGAGATTAAACATAATCACACGCACACACACACAAACACATGTATACACACACTCAGAGAATACCATGTAAATGATATTGTGTGACCTAGCCATGTCCACAGCACAATTACAGAGTGCATTACTTTTATCAGTAGAACGGGCATATAGCCAGCAATGATTAAGCCATGCAGATAAATGGAATAGAGAGGAAATAGAGATGTAATAAAGAGGGGATAGAGATGGAATAGAATAGGGATGGGGGCTAGGATTCATTTTTTTAAGTCAAATAAAAAATATAGGACAAAACACACATCACGACAAGAGAGACACCACTACATAAAGAGAGACCTAAGACAAGAACATAGCATGGCAGCAACACATTACAACACAGCATAGTAGCAACACAACATGACAACAACATGGTAGCAACACAACATGGTAGCAGCACAAAATTTGGTACAAACATTATTGGGCACAGACAACAGAACAAACGGCAAGAAGGTAGAGACAACAATAGATCAGGCGAAGCAGCCAGAACTGCTTGATTGAATCTTTGAATCTTTGAATGAAGAGATTGGGATAAAACTGTTCAGCTTGAGTGTTTGTTGCAGCTTGTTCCAGAAGATATCTGCAGCGAACTGGAAAGAGGAGCGACCTAGAGATGTGTGTGCTTTGGCGACCTTTAACAGAATGTGACTGACAGAACAGGTTTTGTATGTGGAGGATGAGGGCTGCAGTAGGTATCTCAGATCGGGGGGGAGTGAGGCTTAAGAGGGTTTCATAAATAAGCATCAACCAGTGGGTCTTGCGACGGGTATACAGAGAAGACCAGTTGACAGAAGAGTATTGAGTGTAGTGATGTGTCTTATAAGGAGCATTGGTGGCATATCTGATGGTCGAATGGTAAAGAACATCTAGCCGCTCGAGAGCGCCCTTACCTGCCGATCTTTAAATTACATGTCCGTAATCTAGCATAGTTAGGATGGTCAACTGAATCAGGGTCTGTTTGGCAGCTGGGATGAAAGAGGAGCGATTACGAGAGGAAACCAAGTCTAGATTGAACTTTTTCATAAAGCCTGCAGCTTTTATATGTGCTGAGAGAAGGACAGTGTATCGTTTAGCCATACTTCCAAGTATTCCCAAGTATGAGGTGACTACCTCAAGCTCTAAACCCTCAGAGGTAGTAAGAACACCGGTGAGGAGAAGGGCATTCTTCTTACCAAACCACATGCCCTTCGTTTTGGAGGTGTTCAGAACAAGGTAAAGGTCAGTGAAAGCTTGTTGGACACTATGAATGTCAGGACCCGGTTACGAACCCGGGTCTCCGGAGTGAGAAAGAGTCACTTAACCAACCAACTGAGCCACGAATAGTCGGCAGAACCCAGAAGATGAGGCAGACACAGCAGTACTTGAGACGGTGTATTTAATTAAGTAAAAAGTGAAGTTCTTCAGGAAAACATGTAACTCCACAACCTCAAAAGGAATTCCACAAGAACAAAGGTAATCCTCCAAGACAAAAAAGGTAAATCCACAAGGTGGAAGGTATAGCATAAAAAGCCTCAAAAGATACTCAAAAATAAATAAACAAGAACAAAAAACAGAATTCCACAAGAGAGTCTACCGGGATCAACAAGAGTTCACAGAATACTAGGCCTGGGTGCTAACATACAAACACAGAGCAAAGAACTGAGGAAAACTAAGGGTTTAAATACAATCAGGAGAAACGAGGAACAGGTGCAAATAATAATGGGGATCAAGGGAAAACAAAAGGTCAAAAAGCACAATGGGGGCATCTAGTGACCAAAAACCGGAACAACCCTGGCCAAATCCTGACAATGAAAGCTTCATTGTAGAGCGTTTAACACACAATCCGGGGAGGGGCCAACTGAGTATAAGACTATTGTCTGCATATAAATGGATGTGAGAGCTTCCTACTGCCTGAGCTATGTTGTTGATGTATATTGAGAAGAGTGTGGGGCCTAAGTTCGAGCCTTGGGGTACTCCCTTGATGACAGGCAGTGGCTGAGACAGCAGATGTTCTGACTTTATACACTACACTCTTTGAGAGAGGTCATTAGCTAACCAGGCCAATGGATCCTCAGAGACACCAATACTTCTTAGCCGGCCCACAAGAATGTAATTTTCTACCGTACCAAAAGCTTTGACCAAGTAAAAATAAAAATAGTAGCACAACATTGCTTAGAATCAAGGGCAATGGTGACATCATTTAGGACCTTTAAGGTTGCATAGACACATTACATTTACATTTACATTTAAGTCATTTAGCAGACGCTCTTATCCAGAGCGACTTACAAATTGGTGCATTCACCTTATGACATCCAGTGGGACAGTCACTTAACAATAGTGCATCTAAAACTTAGGGGGGGTGGGGTGAGAGGGATTACTTAACCTATCCTAGGTATTCCTTAAAGAGGTGGGGTTTCAGGTGTCTCCGGAAGGTGGTGATTGACTCCGCTGTCCTGGCGCAGCGCATAACCTGGGCGGAAGCCATATTGTATACCAGAGAGAACACTATAGAGATCAAGAAAGCCAGTCAGTTGATTACTGACATGTTTTTCCAACACTTTTGATAAACAGGGCAACATAGAAATTGGCCAATCTCCACCTTTAAATAAAGGATGCACAGTGGCTGCATTCCAAGCAATAGGAACCTCCCCAGAGAGGACAGACAGATTTTTAAAAAGGGTCTAAACCATCTGCCCAAATGTTTTTGTTGGGGTCAATTTTAAGGACCTTCATTAGCACCTCGGACTCAATGACCGCCTGCAGGGAGAAACTTTGTAACAGGGCAGGGGGAAAAGAAGGAGGCGCATCGGGGCTCGTCTCGTTAGAATGTGTTGTAGATGAGGAAATATTGGACGGCAAGGAAGCATGGCTGAGTCAAATAGGAATCCTGACTTAATGAAGTGGTGATTAAAGAGCTCAGCCATGTACTCCAGTAACAAGCACATCATCAACATTAAGGGACATGGGCAGCTGTGAGGAGGAGGGGTTAGACCCACAGAGAGAGAACTGCTCTATAAAGTAACTCACTTTGGTCTTTCCGAATAGCTTGATGAGAGAATAGAAATGGAATAAAGATGGAATAGAGAAGGAATAGAGATGGAATAGAGACTGAATATAGATGGGAAAATGCTGAATAGAGAGGGAATAGAGATGTAATACAGACTGAATACAGAGGGAATAGAGATAGAAGGCAGAGGGAATACAGAGGGAATATAAATTAATGGAGAAGGAATAGAGATGGAATAGAGAGGGATTAGAGATTGAACAGCAAAAGGGAATAGAGAAGGAATACACATGTAATAGAGATTTAATAGAGATTGAATAGAGATCAAATAGAGATGGAATAGAGTGGGATTGGAGATGGAATAGAGAGGGATAAGATATGGAACAGAGAGAGAATAGAGATGGAATATAAATGGAATAGAGAGGGAATAAAGATGGACTATAGATGAAGTAGAGAGGGAATAGAGGGGGAATTGATAAGGAATAGAGAGGGAATAGAGATGGAATGGAGATGAATGGATAGGGAAAATAGAGTGATTATAGGTGGAATAGTGAGCGAATAGAGAGGAAATAGATAGGGAAAACAGAGGGAATAGAGATGGAATGGGGAGGAAAATAGAGATGGAGTAGAGAGAGATTAGCGATGGAATAGCGAGGACAGAGAGGGAATAGAGATTAAATAAAGTTTCAAAAGAGAGATAATATAGATGGAATAGAGATGGAATTGAGCTGGAATAGAAATGAACAGAGAGAGAATAGAGAGGGAATATAGATTTAACAGAGTGAATATATATGGTCTATAGTGGGAATAGAGGGGGAATTGAGAAGGAATAGAGATGGAATAGATTGAATATAGATGGAATAGAGAATAAGGGATAGGGAATAGACAGGGAATATAGGTGGAATATTGAAGGCATAGAGAGGGAATACAGAAGGGAGATGGAATGGAGAGGAAATAGAGATGGAATAGAGAGGTATTAGAGATGGAACAGCGAGGGAATCGAGATGGAATAGAAAGGGAATAGAGTGGGAATAGAGATTGAACGGAGATGAAATGGAGATCGAATAGAGATGGATTAGAGATAGAATAGATGGAGTAGAGAGGGAATAGATCTGGAGTACAGAGGGAATAGAGATGGAAGAGAGAACAATTAGATATAGATATGGAATAGAGAGGGAATAGAAGGGGATTAGAGATGGAATAACGAGTGAATAGAGATGGAATAGAGATGCAATAGAGAGGGAGTGTATAGGTAATAATGAGGGAATAGAGATGGAATACAGATGGAATAGAGATGGAATAGAGGTGGAATAGAGAGGGAATAGAGAGGGAATAGAGAGAGAATAGAGATGGAATAGCCTATACTTTGAACTACAGCAGTGTCATTTTACAGAGGAAACACCTGATTGAGTCATTCTGGTTATTATTGTTGCAGAACCAAATGTTTGGATAAAATATACTTATTTAGTTTTGCAATGCAACAGTGATTGAGAACATTGTCATTTGATAAAGTGTTTTCTAAAATATGGGTTTCATTATATATCTCTCACTATTCACTATTGATCCCTCTATCCTTGCCCCATCTCTCCATCCCTCTATCCCTACCCCATCTCTCCATCCCTCTATCATTGCCCCATCTCTCCATCCCTCTATCCCTGCCCCATCTCTCTGCTCTCTATCCCTGCCCCATCTCTCCATCCCCCTATCCCTGCCCCATCTCTCTGCCCTCTATCCCTGCCCCATCTCTCTGCCCTCTATCCCTGCCCCATCTCTCTGCCCTCTATCCCTGCCCCATCTCTCCATCCCTCTATTCCTGCTCCATCTCTCAGCACTCTATCCCTGCCCCAATAAACCCTAACCCTAACCCTGCCCCATCTCTCCATTCCTCTAACCCTGCCCCATCTCTCCATTCCCCTGTCCCTGCCCCATCTCTCCATTCCTCTATCCCTGCCCCAATAAACCCTAACCCTAACCCTGCCCCATCTCTCCATTCCTCTATCCCTGCCCCAATAAACCCTAACCCTAACCCTGCCCCATCTCTCCATTCCTCTATCCCTGCCCCATCTCTCCATTCCTCTATCCCTGCCCCAATAAACCCTAACCCTAACCATGCCCCATCTCTCCATTCCTCTATCCCTGCCCCATCTCTCCATTCCTCTGTCCTTGCCCCATCTCTCCATTCCTCTATCCCTGCCCCATTAATCCCTAACCCTAACCCTGCCCCATCTCTCCATTCCTCTATCCCTGCCCCATCTCTCCATTCCTCTGTCCCTGCCCCATCTCTCCATTCCTCTATCCATGCCCCCTCTCTCCATCCCTCTATCCCCACCCCAACTCTCCATCCCTCTATCCCTGCCCCATCTCTCCATCAATCTATCCCTGCCCGATCTCTCCATCCCTCTATCCCTGCTCCATCTCTCCAGAACGACAGATGTTGACCTTTTCAGCTCAGGAATCTGATCTTGCAACCTTTCAATTACTTGTCCAACACTCTAACCACTAGGCTACCTGCTGCCCCACGGGGTTGCATTCTTGGATAACCTATCATCCCTCTACTGGTTAAAGTTATAGTACACACGGACACCCATGTTGGATCACTATCTTGCATTATATTATAAATATTGATGCATTTACTAACGGCTTCCTAGTTCCCTTTTTTTCTTTACAAAAATCAGAAAAGGTGTAACCTTTAAAGCGGTTTTATATCGGAAAGCCACATAACGGTAGATGAGTACGTTATGGAGATTTAGACAGAGTTGCTTCTGGGCTGGGAAACTGAATGAATTGTGTTTTGTAATATTCAAAGCTGTGGGCAGAGGCGTCTAGAGAGAGAGATCTGGGTTTAGTGGACTGGAGAGGAATCTGGGAAGAGAGTAATATAGAGGATGTTAGAGAAAGGGAGAGAAAGAGAGGACTGAGAGAAAGAACTGGGAAGAGAGGACTAGAGAGAAAGAGGTCTGGGGAGAAAGAGAGGACTGCAGAGAAAGAGAGGACTGGAGTGAAAGAACTGGGAAGTGAGGACTGGAGAGAAATAACTGGGAAGAGAGGATTGGAGAGAAATAAGTGGGAAGAGAGGACTGGAGAGAAAGAACTGGGAAGAGAGGACTGGAGAGAAAGAGAGGACAGGAGAGAAAGAACTGGGAAGAGAGGATTGGAGAGAAAGAACTGTGAAGAGAGGATTGGAAAGAAAGAAATGGGAAGAGAGGATTTGATAGAAAGAGGGGTGAAGAGAGGACTGGAGAGAATGAGCTGGGAAGAGAGGACTGTAGAGAAAGAGAGGATTGGAGAGAAAGAACTGGGAAGAGAGGACTGGAGGGAAAGAACTGGGAAGAGAGGACTGGAGGGAAAGAGAGGACTGGAGAGAAAGAACTGGGAAGAGAGGACTGGAGAGAAAGAGTGGGGAAGAGAGGACTGGAGAGAATGAGCTGGGAAGAGAGGACTGTAGAGAAAGAGAGGATTGGAGAGAAAGAACTGGGAAGAGAGGACTGGAGGGAAAGAACTGGGAAGAGAGGACTGGAGGGAAAGAGAGGACTGGAGAGAAAGAACTGGGAAGAGAGGACTGGAGAGAAAGAACTGGGAAGAGAGGACTGGAGAGAAATACCTGGGAAGAGAGGACTGGAGAGAAAGAACTGGGAAGAGAGGACTGGAGGACTGGAGAGAAAGAACTGGGAAGAGAGGACTGGAGAGAAATAACTGGGAAGAGAGGACTGGAGAGAAAGAACTGGGAAGAGAGGACTGGAGAAAAGAGTTGGGAAGAGAGGACTGGAGAGAAAGAACTGGGAAGAGAGGACTGGAGAGAAAGAGAGGACTGTAGAGAAAGAGAGGATTGGAGAGAAAGAACTGCGAAGAGAGGACTGGAGGGAAGAACTGGGAAGAGAGGACTGGAGAGAAAGAACTGGGAAGAGAGGACTGGAGAGAATGAGCTGGGAAGAGAGGACTGGAGAGAAAGAGAGGACTGTAGAGAAAGAGAGGATTGGGAAGAGAAAGAACTGGGAAGAGAGGACTGGAGGGAAAGAACTGGGAAGAGAAGATTGGAGAGAAAGGCCTGGAGAGGACTGTAGAGAAAGAGAGGATTGAGAAGAGAAAGAACTGGGAAAAGAGGACTGGAGGGAAAGAACTGGGAAGAGAAGATTGGAGAGAAATACCTGGGAAGAGAGGACTGGAGAGAAAGAACTGGGAAGAGAGGACTGGAGGACTGGAGAGAAAGAACTGGGAAGAGAGGACTGGAGAGAAATAACTGGGAAGAGAGGACTGGAGAGAAAGAACTGGGACGAGAGGACTGGAGAGAAATAACTGGGAAGAGAGGACTGGAGAGAAAGAACTGGGAAGAGAGGACTGGAGAGAAAGAGAGGACTGTAGAGAAAGAGAGGATTGGAGAGAAAGAACTGCGAAGAGAGGACTGGAGGGAAGAACTGGGAAGAGAGGACTGGAGAGAAAGAACTGGGAAGAGAGGACTGGAGAGAATGAGCTGGGAAGAGAGGACTGGAGAGAAAGAGAGGACTGTAGAGAAAGAGAGGATTGGGAAGAGAAAGAACTGGGAAGAGAGGACTGGAGGGAAAGAACTGGGAAGAGAAGATTGGAGAGAAAGGCCTGGAGAGGACTGTAGAGAAAGAGAGGATTGGGAAGAGAAAGAACTGGGAAGAGAGGACTGGAGGGAAAGAACTGGGAAGAGAAGATTGGAGAGAAAGGCCTGGGAAGAGAGGACTGGAGAGAAAGAGAGGACTGGAGAGAAAGAGAGGACATGAGAGAAAGAGAGGATTGGAGAGAAAGAACTGGGAAGAGAGGATTGGAGAGAAAGAACTGGGAAGAGAGGATTGGAGAGAAAGAGGGGGGAAGAGAGGACTGGAGAGAATGAGCTGGGAAGAGAGGACTGTAGAGAAAGAGAGGATTGGAGAGAAGAACTGGGAATAGAGGATTGGAGAGAAAGAGGGGGGAAGAGAGGACCGGAGGGAATGAGCTGGGAAGAGAGGACTGTAGAGAAAGAGAGGATTGGAGAGAATGAGCTGGGAAGAGAGGACTGTAGAGAAAGAGAGGATTGGAGAGAAGAACTGGGAATAGAGAATTGGAGAGAAAGAGGGGGGAAGAGAGGACCGGAGGGAATGAGCTGGGAAGAGAAGATTGGAGAAAAAGGCCTGGGAAGAGAGGACTGGAGAGAAAGAGAGGACTGGAGAGAAAGAGAGGACAGGAGAGAAAGAGAGGATTGGAGAGAAAGAACTGGGAAGAGAGGACTGGAGGGAAAGAACTGGGAAGAGAAGATTGGAGAGAAAGAGGGGGGAAGAGAGGACTGGAGAGAATGAGCTGGGAAGAGAGGACTGTAGAGAAAGAGAGGACTGGAGAAAGAACTGGGAAGAGAGGATTGGAGGGAAAGAACTTGGAAGAGAGGACTGGAGAGAAAGAACTGGGAAGAGAGGACTGGAGAGAAAGAGAGGACTGTAGAGAAAGAGAGGATTGGAGAGAAAGAACTGGGAAGAGAGGATTGTAGAGAAAGAGGGGGGAAGAGAGGACTGGAGAGAATGAGCTGGGAAGAGAGGACTGTAGAGAAAGAGAGGATTGGAGAGAAGAACTGGGAATAGAGGATTGGAGAGAAAGAGGGGGGAAGAGAGGACCGGAGGGAATGAGCTGGGAAGAGAGGACTGTAGAGAAAGAGAGGATTGGAGAGAAAGAGGGGGGAAGAGAGGACCGGAGGGAATGAGCTGGGAAGAGAGGACTGTAGAGAAAGAGAGGATTGGAGAGAAAGAACTGGGAAGAGAGGACTGGAGGGAAAGAACTGGGAAGAGAAGATTGGAGAAAAAGGCCTGGGAAGAGAGGACTGGAGAGAAAGAGAGGACTGGAGAGAAAGAGAGGACAGGAGAGAAAGAGAGGATTGGAGAGAAAGAACTGGGAAGAGAGGATTGGAGAGAAAGAACTGGGAAGAGAGGATTGGAGAGAAAGAGGGGGGAAGAGAGGACTGGAGAGAATGATCTGGGAAGAGAGGACTGTAGAGAAAGAGAGGACTGGAGAAAGAACTGGGAAGAGAGGACTGGAGGGAAAGAACTTGGAAGAGAGGACTGGAGAGAAAGAACTGGGAAGAGAGGACTGGAGAGAAACAACTGGGAAGAGAGGACTGTAGAAAAGAGTTGGGAAGAGAGGACTGGAGAGAAATAACTGGGAAGAGAGGACTGGAGAGAAAGAACTGGGAAGAGAGGACTGGAGAGAAAGAGAGGACTGAGAGAAAAGAGGATTGGAGAGAAAGAACTGGGAATAGAGGATTGGAGAGAAAGAGGGGGAAGAGAGGACTGGAGGGAATGAGCTGGAAGAGAAGATTGGAGAAAAAGGCCTGGGAAGAGAGGACTGGAGAGAAAGAGAGGACTGGAGAGAAAGAGAGGACAGGAGAAAGAAAGAGAGGATTGGAGAGAAAGAACTGGGAAGAGAGGACTGGAGGGAAAGAACTGGGAAGAGAAGATTGGAGAGAAAGAAGGGGGAAGAGAGGACTGGAGAGAATGAGCTGGGAAGAGAGGACTGTAGAGAAAGAGAGGACTGGAGAAAGAACTGGGAAGAGAGGACTGGAGGAAAGAACTTGGAAGAGAGGACTGGAGAGAAAGAACTGGGAAGAGAGGACTGGAGAGAAAGAGAGGACTGTAGAGAAAGAGAGGATTGAGAGAAAGAACTGGGAAGAGAGGATTGTAGAGAAAGAGGGGGAAGAGAGGACTGGAGAGAATGAGCTGGGAAGAGAGGACTGTGGATTGGAGAGAAAGAACTGGGAATAGAGGATTGGAGAGAAAGAGGGGGAAGAGAGGACGGAGGAATGAGCTGGGAAGAGAGGAAGAAAGAGAGGATTGGAGAGAAAGAGGGGGAAGAGAGGACCGGAGGGAATGAGCTGGGAAGAGAGGACTGTAGAGAAAGAGAGGATTGGAGAGAAAGAACTGGGAAGAGAGGACTGGAGGGAAAGAACTGGGAAGAGAAGATTGGAGAGAAAAAGGCCTGGGAAGAGAGGACTGGAGAGAAAGAGAGGACTGGAGAGAGAAAGAGAGGACAGGAGAGAAAGAGAGGATTGGAGAGAAAGAACTGGGAAGAGAGGATTGGAGAGAAAGAACTGGGAAGAGAGGATTGGAGAGAAAGAGGGGGGAAGAGAGGACTGGAGAGAATGATCTGGGAAGAGAGGACTGTAGAGAAAGAGAGGACTGGAGAAAGAACTGGGAAGAGAGGACTGGAGGGAAAGAACTTGGAAGAGAGGACTGGAGAGAAAGAACTGGGAAGAGAGGACTGGAGAGAAACAACTGGGAAGAGAGGACTGTAGAAAAGAGTTGGGAAGAGAGGACTGGAGAGAAATAACTGGGAAGAGAGGACTGGAGAGAAAGAACTGGGAAGAGAGGACTGGAGAGAAAGAGAGGACTGTAGAGAAAGACAGGATTGGAGAGAAAGAACTGGGAATAGAGGATTGGATAGAAAGAGGGTGGAAGAGAGGACCGGAGGGAATGAGCTGGGAAGAGAAGATTGGAGAAAAAGGCCTGGGAAGAGAGGACTGGAGAGAAAGAGAGGACTGGAGAGAAAGAGAGGACAGGAGAGAAAGAGAGGATTGGAGAGAAAGAACTGGGAAGAGAGGACTGGAGGGAAAGAACTGGGAAGAGAAGATTGGAGAGAAAGAGGGGGGAAGAGAGGACTGGAGAGAATGAGCTGGGAAGAGAGGACTGTAGAGAAAGAGAGGACTGGAGAAAGAACTGGGAAGAGAGGATTGGAGGGAAAGAACTTGGAAGAGAGGACTGGAGAGAAAGAACTGGGAAGAGAGGACTGGAGAGAAAGAGAGGACTGTAGAGAAAGAAGGAGAGAGAAAGAACTGGGAAGAGAGGATTGTAGAGAAAGAGGGGGAAGAGAGGACTGGAGAGAATGAGCTGGGAAGAGAGGACTGTAGAGAAAGAGAGGATTGGAGAGAAGAACTGGGAAAGAGAAGATTGGAGAGAAAGAGGGGGAAGAGAGGACCGGAGGGAATGAGCTGGGAAGAGAGGACTGTAGAGAAAGAGAGAGGATTGGAGAGAAAGAGAAGAGAGGACCGGAGAAAGCTGGGAAGAGAGGACTGTAGAGAAAGAGAGGATTGGAGAGAAAGAACTGGGAAGAGAGGACTGGAGGGAAAGAACTGGGGAAGAGAGGACTGGGAAGAGAGGACTGAGAGAAAGAGAGGACTGGAGAGAAAGAGAGGACAGGAGAGAAAGAGAGGATTGGAGAGAAAGAACTGGGAAGAGAGGATTGGAGAGAAAGAACTGGGAAGAGAGGATTGGAGAGAAAGAGGGGGGAAGAGAGGACTGGAGAGAATGATCTGGGAAGAGAGGACTGTAGAGAAAGAGAGGACTGGAGAAAGAACTGGGAAGAGAGGACTGGAGGGAAAGAACTTGGAAGAGAGGACTGGAGAGAAAGAACTGGGAAGAGAGGACTGGAGAGAAACAACTGGGAAGAGAGGACTGTAGAAAGAAAGAGAGGACTGGAGAGAAATAACTGGGAAGAGAGGACTGGAGAGAAAGAACTGGGAAGAGAGGACTGGAGAGAAAGAGAGGATTGGAGAGAAAGAACTACTAAGAGAGGACTGGAGGGAAAGAACTGGGAAGAGAGGACTGGAGAGAAAGAACTGGGAAGAGAGGACTGGAGAGAAAGAGAGGACTGCAGAGAATGAGCTGGGAAGAGAGGACTGGAGAGAATGAGCTGGGAAGAGAGGACTGTAGAGAAAGAGAGGATTGGAGAGAAAGAACTGGGAAGAGAGTACTGGAGGGAAAGAACTGGAAAGAGAAGATTGGAGAGAAAGACCTGGGAAGAGAGGACTGGAGAGAAAGAGAGGACTGAGAGAGAAAGAGAGGGAGGAGAAAAGAGGATTGGAGAGAAAGAACTGGGAAGAGAGGACTGGAGAGAAAGAACTGGGAAGAGAGGACTGGAGAGAAAGAACTGGGAAGAGAGGACTGGAGAGAATTGGAGAGAAAAGAGAGGACTGTAGAGAAAGAGAGGATTGGAGAGAAAGAACTGCGAAGAGAGGACTGGAGGGAAGAACTGGGAAGAGAGGACTGGAGAGAAAGAACTGGGAAGAGAGGACTGGAGAGAATGAACTGGGAAGAGAGGACTGGAGAGAAAGAACTGGGAAGAGAGGATTGGAGAGAAATAAGTGGGAAGAGAGGACTGGAGAGAAAGAACTGGGAAGAGAGGACTGGAGAGAAAGAGAGGACAGGAGAGAAAGAACTGGGAAGAGAGGATTGGAGAGAAAGAACTGGGAAGAGAGGACTGGAGAGAAAGAGAGGACTGTAGAGAAAGAGAGGATTGGAGAGAAAGAACTGCGAAGAGAGGACTGGAGGGAAGAACTGGGAAGAGAGGACTGGAGAGAAAGAACTGGGAAGAGAGGACTGGAGAGAATGAACTGGGAAGAGAGGACTGGAGAGAAAGAACTGGGAAGAGAGGATTGGAGAGAAATAAGTGGGAAGAGAGGACTGGAGAGAAAGAACTGGGAAGAGAGGACTGGAGAGAAAGAGAGGACAGGAGAGAAAGAACTGGGAAGAGAGGATTGGAGAGAAAGAACTGTGAAGAGAGGATTGGAGAGAAAGAACTGGGAAGAGAGGATTTGATAGAAAGAGGGGGGAAGAGAGGACTGGAGAGAATGAGCTGGGAAGAGAGGACTGTAGAGAAAGAGAGGATTGGAGAGAAAGAACTGGGAAGAGAGGACTGGAGGGAAAGAACTGGGAAGAGAGGACTGGAGGGAAAAAGAGGACTGAGAGAAAGAACTGGGAAGAGAGGACTGGAGAGAAAGAACTGGGAAGAGAGGACTGGAGAGAAATACCTGGGAAGAGAGGACTGGAGAGAAAGAACTGGGAAGAGAGGACTGGAGGACTGGAGAGAAATAACTGGGAAGAGAGGACTGGAGAGAAAGAACTGGGAAGAGAGGACTGGAGAGAAAGAACTGGGAAGAGAGGACTGGAGAGAAAGAGAGGACTGTAGAGAAAGAGAGGATTGGAGAGAAAGAACGGCGAAGAGAGGACTGGAGAAAAGAGTTGGGAAGAGAGGACTGGAGAGAAAGAACTGGGACGAGAGGACTGGAGAGAAATAACTGGGAAGAGAGGACTGGAGAGAAAGAACTGGGAAGAGAGGACTGGAGAGAAAGAGAGGACTGTAGAGAAAGAGAGGATTGGAGAGAAAGAACGGCGAAGAGAGGACTGGAGGGAAGAACTGGGAAGAGAGGACTGGAGAGAAAGTACTGGGAAGAGAGGACTGGAGAGAATGAGCTGGGAAGAGAGGACTGGAGAGAAAGAGAGGACTGTAGAGAAAGAGAGGATTGGGAAGAGAAAGAACTGGGAAGAGAGGACTGGAGGGAAAGAACTGTGAAGAGAAGATTGGAGAGAAAGGGCTGGGAAGAGAGGACTGTAGAGAAAGAGAGGATTGGAGAGAAGAACTGGGAATAGAGGATTGGAGAGAAAGAGGGGGGAAGAGAGGACCGGAGGGAATGAGCTGGGAAGAGAGGACTGTAGAGAAAGAGAGGATTGGAGAGAAAGAACTGGGAAGAGAGGACTGGAGGGAAAGAACTGGGAAGAGAAGATTGGAGAAAAAGGCCTGGGAAGAGAGGACTGGAGAGAAAGAGAGGACTGGAGAGAAAGAGAGACAGGAGAGAAAGAGAGGATTGGAGAGAAAGAACTGGGAAGAGAGGATTGGAGAGAAAGAACTGGGAAGAGAGGATTGGAGAGAAAGAGGGGGGAAGAGAGGACTGGAGAGAATGAGCTGGGAAGAGAGGACTGTAGAGAAAGAGAGGACTGGAGAAAGAACTGGGAAGAGAGGACTGGATGTCATGTTTTGTCTTATATTGTCTTGTCATTTTGCTTTTCCTTCTGTTCGTTTTCCCCCTGCTGGTCTTTTTAGGTTCGTTCCCCTTTTTTCTCTCTCCCTTGCTCTCTCTCTTCTCTCTATCGTTCCGTTCCTGCTCCCAGCTGTTCCTATTCCCCTAATCAATCATTTAGTCTTCCCACACCTGTTCCCTATCTTTTCCCCTGATTAGAGTCCCTATTTCTCCCCTTGTTCTCCGTTTCTGCCCTGTCGGATCCTTGTATATTGTTCACCGTGCTGTGTCTTTGTATCGCCCTGTCGTGTCGTGTTTCCCTCAGATGCTGCGTGGTGAGCAGGTGTCTGAGTCTGCTACGGTCAAGTGCCTTCCCGAGGCAACCTGCAGTTCATGATCGAGTCTCCAGTCTGTTCTCGTCATTACGAGTGGAATTGTGCTTTATGATTGATTATTTACTTTACTGGATTAAAGACTCTGTTTTCGCCAAGTCGCTTTTGGGTCCTCATTCACCTGCATAACAGAAGGATCCGACCAAAGAATGGACCCAGCGACTACAGACTCGTAACACTGCCGTCGAGATCCAAGGAGCCATGCTCGGCAGACACGAGCAGGAATTGTCTGCTGCTCGCCATGCCGTGGAGAACCTGGCCGCTCAGGTTTCCGACCTCTCTGGACAGTTCCAGAGTCTTCGTCTCGTGCCACCTGTTACTTCCTGGCCTGCCGAGCCTCCGGAACCTAGGGTTAATAACCCACCTTGCTACTCCGGGCAGCCCACGGAGTGCCGCTCCTTTCTCACCCAGTGTGATATTGTGTTCTCTCTCCAACCCAACACATACTCTAGAGAGAGCTCGGGTTGCTTACGTCATTTCACTCCTTACTGGGGGCTCGAGAGTGGGGCACAGCTATCTGGGAGGCAAGGGCTGATTGCTCTAACAATTACCAGAACTTTAAAGAGGAGATGATTCGGGTTTTTGACCGTTCAGTTTTTGGTAGGGAGGCTTCTAGGGCCCTGGCTTCCCTATGCCAAGGTGATCGATCCATAACGGATTACTCTATTGAGTTTCGCACTCTTGCTGCCTCTAGTGAGTGGAACGAGCCGGCGCTGCTCGCTCGTTTTCTGGAGGGACTCCACGCAGTGGTTAAAGATGAGATTCTCTCCCGGGAGGTTCCTTCAAGTGTGGACTCTTTGATTGCTCTCGCCATCCGCATAGAACGACGGGTAGATCTTCGTCACCAGGCTCGTGGAAGAGAGCTCGCGTCAACGGTGTTTCCCTGCTCCGCATCGCAACCATCTCCCTCCTCTGGCTCAGAGACTGAGCCCATGCAGCTGGGAGGTATTCGCATCTCGACTAAGGAGAGAGGAACGGAGGATCACCAACCGCCTGTGCCTCTATTGCGGACTTGCTGGACATTTTGTTAATTCATGTCCAGTAAAAGCCAGAGCTCATCAGTAAGCGGAGGGCTACTGGTGAGCGCTACTACTCAGGTCTCTCCATCTAGATCCTGTACTACTTTGTCGGTCCATCTACGCTGGACCGGAAAGGGTGCTACATGCAGTGCCTTGATAGACTCTGGGGCTGAGGGTTGTTTCATGGACGAAGCATGGGCTCGGAAACATGACATTCCTTTCAGAGAGTTAGACAAGCCTACGCCCATGTTCGCCTTAGATGGTAGTCATCTTCCCAGTATCAGATTTGAGACACTACCTTTAACCCTCACAGTATCTGGTAACCATAGTGAGACTATTTCTTTTTGATTTTTCGTTCACCTTTTACACCTGTTGTTTTGGGTCATCCCTGGCTAGTATGTCATAATCCTTCTATTAATTGGTCTAGTAATTCTATCCTATCCTGGAACGTTTCTTGTCATGTGAAGTGTTTAATGTCTGCCATCCCTCCCGTTTCTTCTGTCCCCACTTCTCAGGAGGAACCTGGCGATTTGACAGGAGTGCCGGAGGAATATCATGATCTGCGCACGGTCTTCAGTCGGTCCCGAGCCAACTCCCTTCCTCCTCACCGGTCGTATGATTGTAGTATTGATCTCCTTCCGGGGACCACTCCTCCTCGGGGTAGACTATACTCTCTGTCGGCTCCCGAACGTAAGGCTCTCGAGGATTATTTGTCTGTGTCTCTTGACGCCGGTACCATAGTGCCTTCTTCCTCTCCGGCCGGGGCGGGGTTTTTTTTGTTAAGAAGAAGGACGGTACTCTGCGCCCCTGTGGATTATCGAGGGCTGAATGACATAACGGTTAAGAATCGTTATCCGCTTCCCTTATGTCATCAGCCTTCGAGATTCTGAGGAGCCAGGTGCTTTACTAAGTTGGAGAACGCTTACCATCTCGTGCGATCAGAGAGGGGGACGAGTGGAAAACGGCGTTTAACACTCCGTTAGGGCATTTTGAGTACCGGGTTCTGCCGTTTGGTCTCGCCAATGCGCCAGCTGTTTTTCAGGCATTAGTTAATGATGTTCTGAGAGACATGCTGAACATCTTTGTTTTTGTCTATCTTGACGATATCCTGATTTTTTCACCGTCACTCGAGATTCATGTTCAGCACGTTCGACATGTTCTACAGCGCCTTTTAGAGAATTGTCTCTACGTGAAGGCTGAGAAGTGCTCTTTTCATGTCTCCTCCGTTACTTTTCTCGGTTCCGTTATTTCCGCTGAAGGCATTCAGATGGATTCCGCTAAGGTCAAGCTGTCAGTGATTGGCCCGTTCCAAGGTCACGTGTCGAGTTGCAGCGCTTTCTAGGGAAGCTAATTTCTATCGAGTTTCATTCGTAATTTCGGTCAAGTTGCTGCCCCTCTCACAGCTCTTACTTCTGTCAAGACGTGTTTTAAGTGGTCCGGTTCCGCCCAGGGAGCTTTTGATCTTCTAAAAGAACGTTTTACGTCCGCTCCTATCCTCGTTACTCCTGACGTCACTAGACAATTCATTGTCGAGGAACTTCAGAGGTAGGCGTGGGAGCCATTCTATCCCAGCGCTTCCAGTCTGACGATAAGGTTCATCCTTGCTCTTATTTTTCTCATCGCCTGTCGCCATCTGAACGCAACTATGATGTGGGTAAGAACGCGAACTGCTCGCCATCCGCTTAGCCCTAGGTGAATGGCGACAGTGGTTGGAGAGGCGACCGTTCCTTTTGTCGTTTGGACAGACCATAAGAACCTTGAGTACATCTGTTCTGCCAAACGACTTAATGCTCGTCAAGCTCGTTGGGCGTTGTTTTTCGCTCGTTTCGAAAGTTTGTGATTTCTTACCGTCCGGGTAGCAAGAACACCAAGCCTGATGCCTTATCCCGTCTTTTTAGTTCTTCTGTGGCGTCTACTGATCCCGAGGGGATTCTTCCTTATGGGCGTGTTGTCGGGTTGACAGTCTGGGGAATTGAAAGACAGGTTGCAAGCACTCACGCACACTGGAGCGCGCTTGAAAGTAACCTTCTTTTCGTTCCTGTTTCCACTCGTCTGGCTGTTCTTCAGTGGGCTCACTCTGCCAAGTTAGCTGGTCATCCCGGTGTTCGAGGCACTCTTGCGTCTATTCGCCAGCGCTTTTGGTGGCCGACTCAGGAGCGTGACACGCGCCATTTCGTGGCTGCTTGAGAGGACTGCGCGCAGACTAAGTCAGGTAACTCTCCTCCTGCCGGTCGTCTCAGACCGCTCCCCATTCCTTCTCGACCATGGTCTCACATCGCCCTAGACTTCATTACCGGTCTGCCTTTGTCTGCGGGGAAGACTGTGATTCTTACGGTTGTCGATAGGTTCTCTAAGGCGGCACATTTTATTCCCCTCGCTAAACTTCCTTCCGCTAAGGAGACGGCACAAATCATCATCGAGAATGTGTTCAGAATTCATGGCCTCCCGTTAGACGCCGTTTCAGACAGAGGCCCGCAATTCACGTCACAGTTTTGGAGGGAGTTCTGTCGTTTGATTGGTGCGTCCGTCAGTCTCTCTTCCGGGTTTCATCCCCAGTCTAACGGTCAAGCAGAGAGGGCCAATCAGACGATTGGGGCATAAGCAGCCTTTCTTTTAGAAACCCTGCGTCTTGGGCAGAACAGCTCCCCTGGGCAGAATACGCTCACAACTCGCTTCCTTCGTCTGCTACCGGGTTATCTCCGTTTCAGAGTAGTCTGGGTTACCAGCCTCCTCTGTTCTCATCCCAGCTTGGAGTCCAGCGTTCCCTCCGCTCAAGCGTTTGTCCAACGTTGTGAGCGCACCTGGAGGAGGGTGAGGTCTGCACTTTGCCGTTACAGGGCACAGACTGTGAGAGCCGCCAATAAACGTAGGATTAAGAGTCCAAGGTATTGTTGCGGCCAGAGAGTGTGGCTTTCCAAGCAACCTTCCTCTTACGACAGCTTCTCGTAAGTTGACTCCGCGGTTCATTGGTCCGTTCCGTGTCTCCCAGGTCGTCAATCCTGTCGCTGTGCGACTGCTTGGGAAGAGAGGACGACATCTTCGTCGCGTCCATCCTGTCTTCCATGTCTCCTGTGTCAAGCCCTTTCTTCGCACCCCCGGTCTTCCCTCCCCCCTCCCGTCCTTGTCGAGCGCACCTATTTACAAGGTACGTAGGATCATGGACATGCGTTCTCGAAGGGAGGACTGGGGTCACCAATACTTAGTGGATTGGGAGGGTTACGGTCCTGAGGAGAGGAGTTGGGTTCTGTCTCGGGACGTGCTGGACCGTTCACTTATTGATGATTTCCTCCGTTGCCGCCAGGATTCCTCCTCGAGTGCGCCAGGAGGCGCTCGGTGAGTGGGGGGTACTGTCATGTTTTGTCTTATATTGTCTTGTCATTTTGCTTTTCCTTCTGTTTGTTTTCCCCCTGCTGGTCTTTTTAGGTTCGTTCCCCTTTTTCTCTCTCCCTTCCTCTCTCTCTTCTCTCTATCGTTCCGTTCCTGCTCCCAGCTGTTCCTATTCCCTAATCAATCATTTAGTCTTCCCACACCTGTTCCCTATCTTTTCCCCTGATTAGAGTCCCTATTTCTCCCCTTGTTCTCCGTTTCTGCCCTGTCGGATCCTTGTATATTGTTCACCGTGCTGTGTCTTTGTATCGCCCTGTCGTGTCGTGTTTCCCTCAGATGCTGCGTGGTGAGCAGGTGTCTGAGTCTGCTACGGTCAAGTGCCTTCCCGAGGCAACCTGCAGTTCATGATCGAGTCTCCAGTCTGTTCTCGTCATTACGAGTGGAATTGTGCTTTATGATTGATTATTTACTTTACTGGATTAAAGACTCTGTTTTCGCCAAGTCGCTTTTGGGTCCTCATTCACCTGCATAACACTGGAGGGAAAGAACTTGGAAGAGAGGACTGGAGAGAAAGAACTGGGAAGAGAGGACTGGAGAGAAAGAGAGGACTGTAGAGAAAGAGAGGATTGGAGAGAAAGAGAGGACTGGAGAAAATGAGCTGGGAATAGAGGACTGGAGAGAAAGAGAGGATTGGAGAGAAAGAACTGGGAAGAGAGGACTGGAGGGAAAGAGAGGACTGTAGAGAAAGAACTGGGAAGAGAGTACTGGAGAGAAAGAACTGGGAAGAGAGGACTGGAGAAAAGAGTTGGGAAGAGAGGACTGGAGAGAAAGAACTGGGAAGAGAGGACTGGAGACAAATAACTGGGAAGAGAGGACTGGAGAGAAAGAACTGGGAAGAGAGGACTGGAGAGAAAGAGAGGACTGTAGAGAAAGAGAGGATTGGAGAGAAAGAACTGCGAAGAGAGGACTGGAGGGAAAGAACTGGGAAGAGAGGACTGGAGAGAAAGAACTGGGAAGAGAGGACTGGAGAGAAAGAGAGGACTGCAGAGAATGAGCTGGGAAGAGAGGACTGGAGAAAAGAGTTGGGAAGAGAGGACTGGAGAGAAAGAACTGGGAAGAGAGGACTGGAGAGAAATAACTGGGAAGAGAGGACTGGAGAGAATGAGCTGGGAAGAGAGGACTGTAAAGAAAGAGAGGATTGGAGAGAAAGAACTGGGAAGAGAGTACTGGAGGGAAAGAACTGGAAAGAGAAGATTGGAGAGAAAGACCTGGGAAGAGAGGACTGGAGAGAAAGAGAGGACTGGAGAGAAAGAGAGGACAGGAGAGAAAGAGAGGATTGGAGAGAAAGAACTGGGAAGAGAGGACTGGAGAGAAAGAACTGGGAAGAGAGGACTGGAGAGAAAGAACTGGGAAGAGAGGACTGGAGAGAAAGAGAGGATTGGAGAGAAAGAACTGGAAAGAGAGGACTGGAGGGAAAGAACTGGGAAGAGAAGATTGGAGAGAAAGACCTGGGAAGAGAGGACTGGAGAGAAAGAGAGGATTGGAGAGAAAGAGAGGACTGGAGAGAAAGAGAGGACTGGAGAGAAAGAACTGGGAAGAGAGGACTGGAGAGAAATAACTGGGAAGAGAGGACTGGAGAGAAAGAACTGGGAAGAAAGGACTGGAGAGAAAGAGAGGACTGTAGAGAAAGAGAGGATTGGAGAGAAAGAACTGCGAAGAGAGGACTGAAGGGAAAGAACTGGGAAGAGAGGACTGGAGAGAAAGAACTGGGAAGAGAGGACTGGAGAGAAAGACCTGGGAAGAGAGGACTGGTGAGAAAGAGAGGACTGGAGAGAAAGAACTGGGAATAGAGGACTGGAGAGAAAGAGGACTGGGAGAAAGAGAGGACTGGAGAGGAAGAGAGGACTGGAGAGAAAGAACTGGGAAGAGAGGACTGGAGAGAAAGAACTGGGAAGAGAGGACTGGAGAGAAAGAACTGGGAAGAGAGGACTGGAGAGAAAGAGAGGACTGTAGAGAAAGAGAGGATTGGAGAGAAAGAACTGCGAAGAGAGGACTGGAGGGAAGAACTGGGAAGAGAGGACTGGAGAGAAAGAACTGGGAAGAGAGGACTGGAGAGAATGAACTGGGAAGAGAGGACTGGAGAGAAAGAGAGGACTGTAGAGAAAGAGAGGATTGGAGAGGAAGAACTGGGAAGAGAGGACTGGAGGGAAAGAACTGGGAAGAGAAGATTGGAGAGAAAGACTTGGGAAGAGAGGACTGGAGAGAAAGAGAGGACTGGAGAGAAAGAACTGGGAAGAGAGGATTGTAGAGAAAGAACTGGGAAGAGAGGATTGGAGAGAAAGAGGGGGGAAGAGAGGACTGGAGAGAATGAGCTGGGAAGAGAGGACTGTAGAGAAAGAGAGGATTGGAGAGAAAGAACTGGAAAGAGAGGACTGGAGGGAAAGAACTGGGAAGAATGGAAAGGAGGGAAAGTGGGGACTGGAGAGAAAGAACTGGGAAGAGAGTACTGGAGGGAAAGAACTTGAAAGAGAGAACTGGAGAGAAAGAACTGGGAAGAGAGGACTGAAGAGAAAGAACTGGGAAGAGAGGACTGGAGAGAAATAACTGGGAAGAGAGGACTGGAGAGAAATAACTGGGAAGAGAGGACTGGAGAGAAAGAGAGGACTGGAGAGAAAGAGAGGATTGGAGAGAAAGAGAGGACTGGAGAGAATGAGCTGGGAAGAGAGGACTGGAGAGAAAGAGAGGATTGGAGAGAAAGAACTGGGAAGAGAGGACTGGAGGGAAAGAACTGGGAAGAGAGGATTGGAGAGAAAGAGAGGACTGGAGAGAAAGAGAGGACTGGAGAGAAAGAACTGGGAAGAGAGGACTGGAGAGAAAGAGGACTGGGGAGAAAGAGAGGACTGGAGAGAAAGAGAGGACTGGAGAGAAAGAACTGGGAAGAGTGGACTGGAGAGAAATAACTGGGAAGAGAGGATTGGATAGAAATAACTGGGAAGAGAGGACTGGAGAGAAAGAACTGGGAAGAGAGGACTGGAGAGAAAGAGAGGACAGGAGAGAAAGAGAGGATTGGAGAGAAAGAACTGGGAAGAGAGGATTGGAGAGAAAGAACTGGGAAGAGAGGACTGGAGAGAAAGAGTGGGGAAGAGAGGACTGGAGAGAATGAGCTGGGAAGAGAGGACTGTAGAGAAAGAGAGGATTGGAGAGAAAGAACTGGGAAGAGAGGACTGGATGGAAAGACCTGGGAAGAGAGGACTGGAGGGAAAGAGAGGACTGGAGAGAAAGAACTGGGAAGAGAGGACTGGAGAGAAAGAGAGGACATGAGAGAAAGAGAGGATTGGAGAGAAAGAACTGGGAAGAGAGGATTGTAGAGAAAGAACTGGGAAGAGAGGATTGGAGAGAAAGAGGGGGGAAGAGAGGACTGGAGAGAATGAGTTGGGAAGAGAGGACTGTAGAGAAAGAGAGGATTGGAGAGAAAGAACTGGGAAGAGAGGACTGGAGGGAAAGAACTGGGAAGAATGGAAAGGAGGGAAAGAGAGGACTGGAGAGAAAGAACTGGGAAGAGAGTACTGGAGGGAAAGAACTTGAAAGAGAGAACTGGAGAGAAAGAACTGGGAAGAGAGGACTGGAGAGAATGAGCTGGGAAGAGAGGACTGTATAGAAAGAGAGGATTGGAGAGAAAGAACTGGGAAGAGAGTACTGGAGGGAAAGAACTGGAAAGAGAAGATTGGAGAGAAAGACCTGGGAAGAGAGGACTGGAGAGAAAGAGAGGACTGGAGAGAAAGAGAGGACAGGAGAGAAAGAGAGGATTGGAGAGAAAGAACTGGGAAGAGAGGATTGGAGAGAAAGAGGGGGGAAGAGAGGACTGGGGAGAATGAGCTGGGAAGAGAGGACTGTAGAGAAAGAGAGGATTGGAGAGAAAGAACTGGGAAGAGAGGACTGGAGGGAAAGAACTGGGAAGAGAGGACTGTAGGGAAAGAGAGGACTGGAGAGAAAGAACTGGGAAGAGAGGACTGGAGAAAGAACTGGGAAGAGAGGACTGGAGGGAAATAACTTGGAAGAAAGGACTGGAGAGAAAGACCTGGGAAGAGAGGACTGGAGAAAAGAGTTGGGAAGAGAGGACTGGAGAGAAAGAACTGGGAAGAGAGGACTGGAGAGAAATAACTGGGAAGAGAGGACTGGAGAGAAAGAACTGGGAAAAGAGGACTGGAGAGAAAGAGAGGACTGTAGAGAAAGAGAGGATTGGAGAGAAAGAGAGTACTGGAGAGAATGAGCTGGGAAGAGAGGACTGGAGAGAAAGAGAGAATTGGAGAGAAAGAACTGGGAAGAGAGGACTGGAGGAAAGAACTGGGAAGAGAGGATTGGAGAGAAAGAGAGGACTGGAGAGAAAGAGAGGACTGGAGAGAAAGAACTGGGAAGAGAGGACTGGAGAGAAAGAGGACTGGGGAGAAAGAGAGGACTGGAGAGAAAGAGAGGACTGGAGAGAAAGAACTGGGAAGAGAGGACTGGAGAGAAATAACTGGGAAGAGAGGATTGGAGAGAAATAACTGGGAAGAGAGGACTGGAGAGAAAGAACTGGGAAGAGAGGACTGGAGAGAAAGAGAGGACAGGAGAGAAAGAGAGGATTGGAGAGAAAGAACTGGGAAGAGAGGATTGGAGAGAAAGAACTGGGAAGAGAGGACTGGAGAGAAAGAGTGGGGAAGAGAGGACTGGAGAGAATGAGCTGGGAAGAGAGGACTGTAGAGAAAGAGAGGATTGGAGAGAAAGAACTGGGAAGAGAGGACTGGATGGAAAGAACTGGGAAGAGAGGACTGGAGGGAAAGAGAGGACTGGAGAGAAAGAACTGGGAAGAGAGGACTGGAGAGAAAGAACTGGGAAGAGAGGACTGGAGAGAAAGAGAGGACTGGAGAGAAAGAATTGGGAAGAGAGGACTGGAGAAAATAGTTGGGAAGAGAGGACTGGAGAGAAAGAACTGGGAAGAGAGGACTGGAGAGAAAGAACTGGGAAGAGATGACTGGAGAGAAAGAGAGGACTGTAGAGAAAGAGAGAAAGAGAGGACTGGAGAGAATGAGCTGGGAGAATGAGCTGGGAAGAGAGGACTGGAGGGAAAGAACTGGGAAGAGAGGATTGGAGAGAAAGACCTGGGAAGAGAGGACTGGTGAGAAAGAAAGGACTGGAGAGAAAGAACTGGGAAGAGAGGACTGGAGAAAAGAGTTGGGAAGAGAGGACTGGAGAGAAAGAACTGGGAAGAGAGGACTGGAGAGAAAGAGAGGACTAGAGAGAATGAGTTGGGAAGAGAGGACTGGAGAGAAAGAACTGGGAAGAGAGGACTGGAGAGAAATAACTGGGAAGAGAGGACTGGAGAGAAAGAACTGGGAAGAGAGGACTGGAGAGAAAGAGAGGACTGTAGAGAAATAGAGGATTGGAGAGAAATAACTGCGAAGAGAGGACTGGAGGGAAAGAACTGGGAAGAGAGGACTGGAGAGAAAGAACTGGGAAGAGCGGACTGGAGAGAAAGAGAGGACTAGAGAGAATGAGCTGGGAAAAGAGGACTGGAGGGAAAGAAATAGGAAGATAGGATTGGAGAGAAAGACCTGGGAAGAGAGGATTGGAGAGAAAGAGAGGACAGGAGAGAAAGAGAGGATTGGAGAGAAAGAACTGGGAAGAGAGGACTGGAGAGAATCCTGGGAAGAGCGGACTGGAGAGAATGAGAGGGCAAGAGAGGACTGGAGAGAAAGAACTGGGAAGAGAGGACTGGAGAGAAAGAACTGGGAAGAGAGGATTGGAAAGAAAAAACTGGGACGAGAGGACTGGAGAGAAAGAGAGGACTGGAGAGAATGTGAGGATTGGAGAGAAAGAACTGGGAAGGGAGAACTGGAGAGGAAGAACTGGGAAGAGAGGACTGGAGAGAAAGAGGATTGGAGAGAAATAACTGGGAAGAGACGACTGGAGATAAAGAACTGGGAAGAGAGGACTGGAGAGAAAGAACTGTGAAGAAAGGACTGGAGAGAAAGAGAGGAAGAAACAGCTGGGAAGAGAGGACTGGAGAAAAGAGTTGGGAAGAGAGGACTGGAGAGAAAGAACTGGGAAGAGAGGACTGGAGAGAAATAACTGGGAAGAGAGGAATGGAGAGAAAGAACTGGGAAGAGAGGACTGGAGAGAAAGAGAGGACTGTAGAGAAAGAGAGGATTGGAGAGAAAGAACTGCGAAGAGAGGACTGGAGGGAAAGAACTGGGAAGAGAGGACTGGAGAGAAAGAACTGGGAAGAGAGGACTGGAGAGAAAGACCTGGGAAGAGAGGACTGGAGAGAAAGAGAGGACTGGAGCGAAAGAACTGGGAATAGAGGACTGGAGAGAAAGAGGACTGGGAGAAAGAGAGGACTGTAGAGAAAGAGAGGATTGGAGAGGAAGAACTGGGAAGAGAGGACTGGAGAGAAAGAATTGGGAAGAGAGGACTGGAGAGAATGAACTGGGAAGAGAGGACTGGAGAGAAAGAGAGGACTGGAGAGAAAGAGAGGACATGAGAGAAAGAGAGGATTGGAGAGAAAGAACTGGGAAGAGAGGATTGGAGAGAAAGAACTGAGAAGAGAGGATTGGAGAGAAAGAGGGGGAAGAGAGGACTGGAGAGAATGAGCTGGGAAGAGAGGACTGTAGAGAAATAGAGGATTGGAGAGAAAGAACTGGGAAGAATGGAAAGGAGGGAAAGAGAGGACTGGAGAGAAAGAACTGGGAAGAGAGGACTGGAGGGAAAGAACTTGAAAGAGAGGACTGGAGAGACAGAACTGGGAAGAGAGGACTGGAGAGAATGAGCTGGGAAGAGAGGACTGTAGAGAAAGAGAGGATTGGAGAGAAAGAACTGGGAAGAGAGGACTGGAGGGAAAGAACTGGAAAGAGAAGATTGGAGAGAAAGACCTGGGAAGAAAGGACTGGAGAGAAAGAGAGGACTGGAGAGAAAGAGAGGACAGGAGAGAAAGAGGGGGAAGAGAGGACTGGAGAGAATGAGCTGGGAAGAGAGGACTGTAGAGAAAGAGAGGATTGGAGAGAAAGAACTGGGAAGAGAGGACTGGAGGGAAAGAACTGGGAAGAGAGGACTGTAGGGAAAGAGAGGACTGGAGAGAAAGAACTGGGAAGAGAGGACTGGAGAAAGAACTGGGAAGAGAGGACTGGAGGGAAATAACTTGGAAGAAAGGACTGGAGAGAAAGACCTGGGAAGAGAGGACTGGAGAAAAGAGTTGGGAAGAGAGGACTGGAGAGAAAGAACTGGGAAGAGAGGACTGGAGAGAAATAACTGGGAAGAGAGGACTGGAGAGAAAGAACTGGGAAAAGAGGACTGGAGAGAAAGAGAGGACTGGAGAGAAAGAGAGGATTGAGAGAAAGAGAGTACTGGAGAGAATGAGCTGGGAAGAGAGGACTGGAGAGAAAGAGAGAATTGGAGAGAAAGAACTGGGAAGAGAGGACTGGAGGGAAAGAACTGGGAAGAGAGGATTGGAGAGAAAGAGAGGACTGAGAGAAAGAGAGGACTGGAGAGAAAGAACTGGGAAGAGAGGACTGGAGAGAAAGAGGACTGGGGAGAAAGAGAGGACTGGAGAGAAAGAGAGGACTGGAGAGAATGAGCTGGGAAGAGAGGACTGGAGAGAAAGAGAGGATTGGAGAGAAAGAACTGGGAAGAGAGGACTGGAGGGAAAGAACTGGGAAGAGAGGATTGGAGAGAGAAAGAGAGGACTGAGAGAAAGAGAGGACTGGAGAGAAAGAACTGGGAAGAGAGGACTGGAGAGAAAGAGGACTGGGGAGAAAGAGAGGACTGGAGAGAAAGAGAGGACTGGAGAGAAAGAACTGGGAAGAGTGGACTGGAGAGAAATAACTGGGAAGAGAGGATTGGAGAGAAATAACTGGGAAGAGAGGACTGGAGAGAAAGAACTGGGAAGAGAGGACTGGAGAGAAAGAGAGGACAGGAGAGAAAGAGAGGATTGGAGAGAAAGAACTGGGAAGAGAGGATTGGAGAGAAAGAACTGGGAAGAGAGGACTGGAGAGAAAGAGTGGGGAAGAGAGGACTGGAGAGAATGAGCTGGGAAGAGAGGACTGTAGAGAAAGAGAGGATTGGAGAGAAAGAACTGGGAAGAGAGGACTGGATGGAAAGACCTGGGAAGAGAGGACTGGAGGGAAAGAGAGGACTGGAGAGAAAGAACTGGGAAGAGAGGACTGGAGAGAAAGAGAGGACATGAGAGAAAGAGAGGATTGGAGAGAAAGAACTGGGAAGAGAGGATTGGAGAAAGAACTGGGAAGAGAGGATTGGAGAGAAAGAGGGGGAAGAGAGGACTGGAGAGAATGAGTTGGGAAGAGACGACTGTGAGAAAGAGAGGATTGGAGAGAAAGAACTGGGAAGAGAGGACTGGAGGAAAGAACTGGGAAGAATGGAAAGGAGGGAAAGAGAGGACTGGAGAGAAAGAACTGGGAAGAGAGTACTGGAGGAAAGAACTTGAAAGAGAGAACTGGAGAGAAAGAACTGGGAAGAGAGGACTGGAGAGAATGAGCTGGGAAGAGAGGACTGTAGAGAAAGAGAGGATTGGAGAGAAAGAACTGGGAAGAGAGTACTGGAGGGAAAGAACTGGAAAGAGAAGATTGGAGAGAAAGACCTGGGAAGAGAGGACTGGAGAGAAAGAGAGGACTGGAGAGAAAGAGAGGACAGGAGAGAAAGAGAGGATTGGAGAGAAAGAACTGGGAAGAGAGGATTGGAGAGAAAGAGGGGGGAAGAGAGGACTGGGGAGAATGAGCTGGGAAGAGAGGACTGTAGAGAAAGAGAGGATTGGAGAGAAAGAACTGGGAAGAGAGGACTGGAGGGAAAGAACTGGGAAGAGAGGACTGTAGGGAAAGAGAGGACTGGAGAGAAAGAACTGGGAAGAGAGGACTGGAGAAAGAACTGGGAAGAGAGGACTGGAGGGAAATAACTTGGAAGAAAGGACTGGAGAGAAAGACCTGGGAAGAGAGGACTGGAGAAAAGAGTTGGGAAGAGAGGACTGGAGAAAAGAGTTGGGAAGAGAGGACTGGAGAGAAAGAACTGGGAAGAGAGGACTGGAGAGAAATAACTGGGAAGAGAGGACTGGAGAGAAAGAACTGGGAAAAGAGGACTGGAGAGAAGAGAGGACTGTAGAGAAAGAGAGGATTGGAGAGAAAGAGAGTACTGAGAGAATGAGCTGGGAAGAGAGGACTGGAGAGAAAGAGAACTGGAGAGAAAGAACTGGGAAGAGAGGACTGGAGGGAAAGAACTGGGAAGAGAGGATTGGAGAGAAAGAGAGGACTGGAGAGAAAGAGAGGACTGGAGAGAAAGAACTGGGAAGAGAGGACTGGAGAGAAAGAGGACTGGAGAAAGAGAGGACTGGAGAGAAAGAGAGGACTGGAGAGAAAGAACTGGGAAGAGAGGACTGGAGAGAAATAACTGGGAAGAGAGGATTGGAGAGAAATAACTGGGAAGAGAGGACTGGAGAGAAAGAACTGGGAAGAGAGGACTGGAGAGAAAGAGAGGACAGGAGAGAAAGAGAGGATTGGAGAGAAAGAACTGGGAAGAGAGGATTGGAGAGAAAGAACTGGGAAGAGAGGACTGGAGAGAAAGAGTGGGGAAGAGAGGACTGGAGAGAATGAGCTGGGAAGAGAGGACTGTAGAGAAAGAGAGGATTGGAGAGAAAGAACTGGGAAGAGAGGACTGGATGGAAAGAACTGGGAAGAGAGGACTGGAGGGAAAGAGAGGACTGGAGAGAAAGAACTGGGAAGAGAGGACTGGAGAGAAAGAACTGGGAAGAGAGGACTGGAGAGAAAGAGAGGACTGGAGAGAAAGAATTGGGAAGAGAGGACTGGAGAAAATAGTTGGGAAGAGAGGACTGGAGAGAAAGAACTGGGAAGAGAGGACTGGAGAGAAAGAACTGGGAAGAGATGACTGGAGAGAAAGAGAGGACTGTAGAGAAAGAGAGAAAGAGAGGACTGGAGAGAATGAGCTGGGAGAATGAGCTGGGAAGAGAGGACTGGAGGGAAAGAACTGGGAAGAGAGGATTGAGAGAAAGACCTGGGAAGAGAGGACTGGGAGAAAGAAAGGACTGGAGAGAAAGAACTGGGAAGAGAGGACTGGAGAAAAGAGTTGGGAAGAGAGGACTGGAGAGAAAGAACTGGGAAGAGAGGACTGGAGAGAAAGAGAGGACTGAGAGAATGAGTTGGGAAGAGAGGACTGGAGAGAAAGAACTGGGAAGAGAGGACTGGAGAGAAATAACTGGGAAGAGAGGACTGGAGAGAAAGAACTGGGAAGAGAGGACTGAGAGAAAGAGAGGACTGTAGAGAAAGAGGATTGGAGAGAAATAACTGCGAAGAGAGGACTGGAGGAAAGAACTGGGAAGAGAGGACTGGAGAGAAAGAACTGGGAAGAGCGGACTGGAGAGAAAGAGAGGACTAGAGAGAATGAGCTGGGAAAAGAGGACTGGAGGGAAAGAAATAGGAAGATAGGATTGGAGAGAAAGACCTGGGAAGAGAGGATTGGAGAGAAAGAGAGGACAGGAGAGAAAGAGAGGACTGGAGAGAAAGAACTGGGAAGAGAGGACTGGAGAGATCCTGGGAAGAGCGGACTGGAGAGAATGAACTGGCAAGAGAGGACTGGAGAGAAAGAACTGGGAAGAGAGGACTGGAGAGAAAGAACTGGGAAGAGAGGATTGGAAAGAAAAAACTGGGAAGAGAGGACTGGAGAGAAAGAGAGGACTGGAGAGAAGAGAGGATTGGAGAGAAAGAACTGGGAAGGGAGAACTGGAGAGGAAGAACTGGGAAGAGAGGACTGGAGAGAAAGAACTGGAGAGAAATAACTGGGAAGAGACGACTGGAGATAAAGAACTGGGAAGAGAGGACTGGAGAGAAAGAACTGTGAAGAAAGGACTGGAGAGAAAGAGAGGACTGGAGAGAAAGAAGCTGGGAAGAGAGGACTGGAGAAAAGAGTTGGGAAGAGAGGACTGGAGAGAAAGAACTGGGAAGAGAGGACTGGAGAGAAATAACTGGGAAGAGAGGAATGGAGAGAAAGAACTGGGAAAGAGAGGACTGGAGAGAAAGAGAGGACTGTAGAGAAAGAGAGGATTGGAGAGAAAGAACTGGGAAGAGAGGACTGGAGGGAAAGAACTGGGAAGAGAGGACTGAGAGAAAGAACTGGGAAGAGAGGACTGGAGAGAAAGACCTGGGAAGAGAGGACTGGAGAGAAAGAGAGGACTGGAGAGAAAATAACTGGGAATAGAGGACTGGAGAGAAAGAGGACTGGGAGAAAGAGAGGACTGTAGAGAAAGAGAGGATTGGAGAGGAAGAACTGGGAAGAGAGGACTGGAGAGAAAGAATTGGGAAGAGAGGACTGGAGAGAATGAACTGGGAAGAGAGGACTGGAGAGAAAGAGAGGACTGGAGAGAAAGAGAGGACATGAGAGAAAGAGAGGATTGGAGAGAAAGAACTGGGAAGAGAGGATTGGAGAGAAAGAACTGGAGAAGAGAGGATTGGAGAGAAAGAGGGGGAAGAGAGGACTGGAGAGAATGAGCTGGGAAAGAGGACTGTAGAGAAATAGAGGATTGGAGAGAAAGAACTGGGAAGAATGGAAAGGAGGGAAAGAGAGGACTGGAGAGAAAGAACTGGGAAGAGAGGACTGGAGGGAAAGAACTGGGAAGAGAGGACTGGAGAGACAGAACTGGGAAGAGAGGACTGGAGAGAATGAGCTGGGAAGAGAGGACTGTAGAGAAAGAGAGGATTGGAGAGAAAGAACTGGGAAGAGAGGACTGGAGGGAAAGAACTGGAAGAGAAGATTGGAGAGAAAGACCTGGGAAGAAAGGACTGGAGAGAAAGAGAGGACTGGAGAGAAAGAGAGGACAGGAGAGAAAGAGGGGGAAGAGAGGACTGGAGAGAATGAGCTGGGAAGAGAGGACTGTAGAGAAAGAGAGGATTGGAGAGAAAGAACTGGGAAGAGAGGACTGGAGGGAAAGAACTGGGAAGAGAGGACTGTAGGGAAAGAGAGGACTGGAGAGAAAGAACTGGGAAGAGAGGACTGGAGAAAGAACTGGGAAGAGAGGACTGGAGGGAAATAACTTGGAAGAAAGGACTGGAGAGAAAGACCTGGGAAGAGAGGACTGGAGAAAAGAGTTGGGAAGAGAGGACTGGAGAGAAAGAACTGGGAAGAGAGGACTGGAGAGAAATAACTGGGAAGAGAGGACTGGAGAGAAAGAACTGGGAAAAGAGGACTGGAGAGAAAGAGAGGACTGTAGAGAAAGAGAGGATTGGAGAGAAAGAGAGTACTGGAGAGAATGAGCTGGGAAGAGAGGACTGGAGAGAAAGAGAGAATTGGAGAGAAAGAACTGGGAAGAGAGGACTGGAGGGAAAGAACTGGGAAGAGAGGATTGGAGAGAAAGAGAGGACTGGAGAGAAAGAGAGGACTGGAGAGAAAGAACTGGGAAGAGAGGACTGGAGAGAAAGAGGACTGGGGAGAAAGAGAGGACTGGAGAGAAAGAGAGGACTGGAGAGAAAGAACTGGGAAGAGAGGACTGGAGAGAAATAACTGGGAAGAGAGGATTGGAGAGAAATAACTGGGAAGAGAGGATTGGAGAGAAAGAACTGGGAAGAGAGGACTGGAGAGAAAGAGAGGACAGGAGAGAAAGAGAGGATTGGAGAGAAAGAACTGGGAAGAGAGGATTGGAGAGAAAGAACTGGGAAGAGAGGACTGGAGAGAAAGAGTGGGGAAGAGAGGACTGGAGAGAATGAGCTGGGAAGAGAGGACTGTAGAGAAAGAGAGGATTGGAGAGAAAGAACTGGGAAGAGAGGACTGGATGGAAAGAACTGGGAAGAGAGGACTGGAGGGAAAGAGAGGACTGGAGAGAAAGAACTGGGAAGAGAGGACTGGAGAGAAAGAACTGGGAAGAGAGGACTGGAGAGAAAGAGAGGACTGGAGAGAAAGAATTGGGAAGAGAGGACTGGAGAAAAGTTGGGAAGAGAGGACTGGAGAGAAAGAACTGGGAAGAGATGACTGGAGAGAAAGAGAGGACTGTAGAGAAAGAGAGAAAGAGAGGACTGGAGAGAATGAGCTGGGAGAATGAGCTGGGAAGAGAGGACTGGAGGGAAAGAACTGGGAAGAGAGGATTGGAGAGAAAGACCTGGGAAGAAAGGACTGGAGAGAAAGAGAGGACTGGAGAGAAAGAGAGGACAGGGAGAAAAGGGGGAGAGGACTGGAGAGAATGAGCTGGGAAGAGAGGACTGTAGAGAAAGAGAGGATTGGAGAGAAAGAACTGGGAAGAGAGGACTGGAGGGAAAGAACTGGGAAGAGAGGACTGTAGGGAAAGAGAGGACTGGAGAGAAAGAACTGGGAAGAGAGGACTGGAGAAAGAACTGGGAAGAGAGGACTGGAGGGAAATAACTTGGAAGAAAGGACTGGAGAGAAAGACCTGGGAAGAGAGGACTGGAGAAAAGAGTTGGGAAGAGAGGACTGGAGAGAAAGAACTGGGAAGAGAGGACTGGAGAGAAATAACTGGGAAGAGAGGACTGGAGAGAAAGAACTGGGAAAAGAGGACTGGAGAGAAAGAGAGGACTGTAGAGAAAGAGAGGATTGGAGAGAAAGAGAGTACTGGAGAGAATGAGCTGGGAAGAGAGGACTGAGAGAAAGAGAGAATTGGAGAGAAAGAACTGGGAAGAGAGGACTGGAGGGAAAGAACTGGGAAGAGAGGATTGGAGAGAAAGAGAGGACTGGAGAGAAAGAGAGGACTGGAGAGAAAGAACTGGGAAGAGAGGACTGGAGAGAAAGAGGACTGGGAGAAAGAGAGGACTGGAGAGAAAGAGAGGACTGGAGAGAAAGAACTGGGAAGAGAGGACTGGAGAGAAATAACTGGGAAGAGAGGATTGAGAGAAATAACTGGGAAGAGAGGATTGGAGAGAAAGAACTGGGAAGAGAGGACTGGAGAGAAAGAGAGGACAGGAGAGAAAGAGAGGATTGGAGAGAAAGAACTGGGAAGAGAGGATTGGAGAGAAAGAACTGGGAAGAGAGGACTGGAGAGAAAGAGTGGGGAAGAGAGGACTGGAGAGAATGAGCTGGGAAGAGAGGACTGTAGAGAAAGAGAGGATTGGAGAGAAAGAACTGGGAAGAGAGGACTGGATGGAAAGAACTGGGAAGAGAGGACTGGAGGGAAAGAGAGGACTGGAGAGAAAGAACTGGGAAGAGAGGACTGGAGAGAAAGAACTGGGAAGAGAGGACTGGAGAGAAAGAGAGGACTGGAGAGAAAGAATTGGGAAGAGAGGACTGGAGAAAATAGTTGGGAAGAGAGGACTGGAGAGAAAGAACTGGGAAGAGATGACTGGAGAGAAAGAGAGGACTGTAGAGAAAGAGAGAAAGAGAGGACTGGAGAGAATGAGCTGGGAGAATGAGCTGGGAAGAGAGGACTGGAGGGAAAGAACTGGGAAGAGAGGATTGGAGAGAAAGACCTGGGAAGAGAGGACTGGTGAGAAAGAAAGGACTGGAGAGAAAGAACTGGGAAGAGAGGACTGGAGAAAAGAGTTGGGAAGAGAGGACTGGAGAGAAAGAACTGGGAAGAGAGGACTGGAGAGAAAGAGAGGACTAGAGAGAATGAGTTGGGAAGAGAGGACTGGAGAGAAAGAACTGGGAAGAGAGGACTGGAGAGAAATAACTGGGAAGAGAGGACTGGAGAGAAAGAACTGGGAAGAGAGGACTGGAGAGAAAGAGAGGACTGTAGAGAAATAGAGGATTGGAGAGAAATAACTGCGAAGAGAGGACTGGAGGGAAAGAACTGGGAAGAGAGGACTGGAGAGAAAGAACTGGGAAGAGCGGACTGGAGAGAAAGAGAGGACTAGAGAGAATGAGCTGGGAAAAGAGGACTGGAGGGAAAGAAATAGGAAGATAGGATTGGAGAGAAAGACCTGGGAAGAGAGGATTGGAGAGAAAGAGAGGACAGGAGAGAAAGAGAGGATTGGAGAGAAAGAACTGGGAAGAGAGGACTGGAGAGAATCCTGGGAAGAGCGGACTGGAGAGAATGAGAGGGCAAGAGAGGACTGGAGAGAAAGAACTGGGAAGAGAGGACTGGAGAGAAAGAACTGGGAAGAGAGGATTGGAAAGAAAAAACTGGGACGAGAGGACTGGAGAGAAAGAGAGGACTGGAGAGAATGTGAGGATTGGAGAGAAAGAACTGGGAAGGGAGAACTGGAGAGGAAGAACTGGGAAGAGAGGACTGGAGAGAAAGAGGATTGGAGAGAAATAACTGGGAAGAGACGACTGGAGATAAAGAACTGGGAAGAGAGGACTGGAGAGAAAGAACTGTGAAGAAAGGACTGGAGAGAAAGAGAGGACTGGAGCGAAACAGCTGGGAAGAGAGGACTGGAGAAAAGAGTTGGGAAGAGAGGACTGGAGAGAAAGAACTGGGAAGAGAGGACTGGAGAGAAATAACTGGGAAGAGAGGAATGGAGAGAAAGAACTGGGAAGAGAGGACTGGAGAGAAAGAGAGGACTGTAGAGAAAGAGAGGATTGGAGAGAAAGAACTGCGAAGAGAGGACTGGAGGGAAAGAACTGGGAAGAGAGGACTGGAGAGAAAAACTGGGAAGAGAGGACTGGAGAGAAAGACCTGGGAAGAGAGGACTGGAGAGAAAGAGAGGACTGGAGCGAAAGAACTGGGAATAGAGGACTGGAGAGAAAGAGGACTGGGAGAAAGAGAGGACTGTAGAGAAAGAGAGGATTGGAGAGGAAGAACTGGGAAGAGAGGACTGGAGAGAAAGAATTGGGAAGAGAGGACTGGAGAGAATGAACTGGGAAGAGAGGACTGGAGAGAAAGAGAGGACTGGAGAGAAAGAGAGGACATGAGAGAAAGAGAGGATTGGAGAGAAAGAACTGGGAAGAGAGGATTGGAGAGAAAGAACTGAGAAGAGAGGATTGGAGAGAAAGAGGGGGAAGAGAGGACTGGAGAGAATGAGCTGGGAAGAATGGAAAGGAGGGAAAGAGAGGACTGGAGAGAAAGAACTGGGAAGAGAGGACTGGAGGGAAAGAACTTGAAAGAGAGGACTGGAGAGACAGAACTGGGAAGAGAGGACTGGAGAGAATGAGCTGGGAAGAGAGGACTGTAGAGAAAGAGAGGATTGGAGAGAAAGAACTGGGAAGAGAGGACTGGAGGGAAAGAACTGGAAAGAGAAGATTGGAGAGAAAGACCTGGGAAGAAAGGACTGGAGAGAAAGAGAGGACTGGAGAGAAAGAGAGGATTGGAGAGAAAGAGGGGGGAAGAGAGGACTGGAGAGAATGAGCTGGGAAGAGAGGACTGTAGAGAAAGAGAGGATTGGAGAGAAAGAACTGGGAAGAGAGGACTGGAGGGAAAGAACTGGGAAGAGAGGACTCGAGGGAAAGAGAGGACTGGAGAGAAAGAACTGGGAAGAGAGGACTGGAGAAAGAACTGGGAAGAGAGGACTGGAGGGAAAGAACTTGGATGAGAGGACTGGAAAGAAAGACCTGGGAAGAGAGGACTGGAGAGAAATAACTGGGAAGAGAGGACTGGAGAGAAAGAGAGGATTGGAGAGAAAGAGAGGACTGGAGAGAATGAGCTGGGAAGAGAGGACTGGAGAGAAAGAGAGGATTGGAGAGAAAGAACTGGGAAGATAGGACTGGAGGGAAAGAACTGGGAAGAGAGGATTGGAGAGAAAGAGAGGACTGGAGAGAAAGAGAGGACTGGAGAGAAAGAACTGGGAAGAGAGGACTGGAGAGAAAGAGGACTGGGGAGAAAGAGAGGACTGGAGAGAAAGAGAGGACTGGAGAGAAAGAACTGGGAAGAGAGGACTGGAGATAAATAACTGGGAAGAGAGGATTGGAGAGAAATAACTGGGAAGAGAGGACTGGAGAGAAAGAACTGGGAAGAGAGGACTGGAGAGAAAGAGAGGACAGGAGAGAAAGAGATGATTGGAGAGAAAGAACTGGGAAGAGAGGATTGGAGAGAAAGAACTGGGAAGAGAGGACTGGAGAGAAAGAGTGGGGAAGAGAGGACTGGAGAGAATGAGCTGGGAAGAGAGGACTGTAGAGAAAGAGAGGATTGGAGAGAAAGAACTGGGAAGAGAGGACTGGATGGAAAGAACTGGGAAGAGAGGTCTGGAGGGAAAGAGAGGACTGGAGAGAAAGAACTGGGAAGAGAGGACTCGATAGAAAGAACTGGGAAGAGAGGACTGGAGAGAAAGAGAGGACTGGAGAGAAAGAACTGGGAAGAGAGGACTGGAGAAAAGAGTTGGGAAGAGAGGACTGGAGAGAAAGAACTGGGAAGAGAGGACTGGAGAGAAAGAACTGGGAAGAGAGGACTGGAGAGAAAGAGAGGACTGTAGAGAAAGAGAGGATTGGAGAGAAAGAACTGCGAAGAGAGGACTGGAGGGAATGAACTGGGAAGAGAGGACTGGAGAGAAAGAACTGGGAAGAGAGGACTGGAGAGAAAGAGAGGACTGGAGAGAATGAGCTGGGAAGAGAGGACTGGAGGGAAAGAACTGGGAAGAGAGGATTGGAGAGAAAGACCTGGGAAGAGAGGACTGGTGAGAAAGAGGGGACTGGAGAGAAAGAACTGGGAAGAGAGGACTGGAGAAAATAGTTGGGAAGAGAGGACTGGAGAGAAAGAACTGGGAAGAGAGGACTGGAGAAAAGAGTTGGGAAGAGAGGACTGGAGAGAAAGAACTGGGAAGAGAGGACTGGAGAGAAATAACTGGGAAGAGAGGACTGGAGAGAAAGAACTGGGAAGAGAGGACTGGTGAGAAAGAGAGGACTGTAGAGAAATAGAGGATTGGAGAGAAATAACTGCAAAGAGAGGACTGGAGGGAAAGAACTGGGAAGAGAGGACTGGAGAGAAAGAACTGGGAAGAGAGGACTGGAGAGAAAGAGAGGACTAGAGAGAATGAGCTGGGAAGAGAGGACTGGAGGGAAAGAAATAGGAAGAGAGGATTGGAGAGAAAGACCTGGGAAGAGAGGATTGGAGAGAAAGAGAGGACAGGAGAGAAAGAGAGGATTGGAGAGAAAGAACTGGGAAGAGAGGACTGGATAGAATGCTGGGAAGAGCGGACTGGAGAGAAATAACTGGGAAGAGAGGACTGGAGAGAAAGAGAGGACAGGAGAGAAAGAGAGGATTGGAGAGAAAGAACTGGGAAGAGAGGACTGGAGAGAAAGAACTGGGAAGAGAGGATTGGAAAGAAAAAACTGGGACGAAAGGACTGGAGAGAAAGAGAGGACTGGAGAGAATGTGAGGATTGGAGAGAAAGAACTGGGAAGGGAGAACTGGAGAGGAAGAACTGGGAAGAGAGGACTGGAGAGAAAGAGGATTGGAGAGAAATAACTGGGAAGAGACGACTGGAGATAAAGAACTGGGAAGAGAGGACTGGAGAGAAAGAACTGGGAAGAAAGGACTGGAGAGAAAGAGAGGACTGGAGAGAAACAGCTGGGAAGAGAGGACTGGAGAGAATGAGAGGACTGAAGAGACAGAGCTGAGAAGAGAGTACTGGAGAGAAAGAACTGGGAAGAGAGACTGGAGAGAAAGAGAGGGCTGGAGAGAAAAAGCTGGGAAGAGAAGAGTGGAGAGAAAGCTGGGAAATTAGGACTGGAGAGAATGAGAGGACTGGAGAGAAAGAGCTGGGAAGAGAGGACTGGAGAGAAAGAGCTGGGAAGAGAGGACTGGAGAGAAAGCTGGGAAGAGAGGACTGGAGAGAAAGAGAGGACTGGAGAGAAAGAACTTGTGAAGAGAGGACTGGAGAAAAGAGTTGGGAAGAGAGGACTGGAGAGAAAGAACTGGGAAGAGAGGACTGGAGAGAAAGAACTGGGAAGAGAGGACTGGAGAGAAAGAGAGGACAGGAGAGAAAGAGATGATTGGAGAGAAAGAACTGGGAAGAGAGGATTGGAGAGAAAGAACTGGGAAGAGAGGACTGGAGAGAAAGAGTGGGGAAGAGAGGACTGGAGAGAATGAGCTGGGAAGAGAGGACTGTAGAGAAAGAGAGGATTGGAGAGAAAGAACTGGGAAGAGAGGACTGGATGGAAAGAACTGGGAAGAGAGGTCTGGAGGGAAAGAGAGGACTGGAGGGAAAGAACTGGGAAGAGAGGACTCGATAGAAAGAACTGGGAAGAGAGGACTGGAGAGAAAGAGAGGACTGGAGAGAAAGAATTGGGAAGAGAGGACTGGAGAAAAGAGTTGGGAAGAGAGGACTGGAGAGAAAGAACTGGGAAGAGAGGACTGGAGAGAAAGAACTGGGAAGAGAGGACTGGAGAGAAAGAGAGGACTGTAGAGAAAGAGAGGATTGAGAGAAAGAACTGCGAAGAGAGGACTGGAGGGAATGAACTGGGAAGAGAGGACTGGAGAGAAAGAACTGGGAAGAGAGGACTGGAGAGAAAGAGAGGACTGGAGAGAATGAGCTGGGAAGAGAGGACTGGAGGGAAAGAACTGGGAAGAGAGGATTGAGAGAAAGACCTGGGAAGAGAGGACTGGTGAGAAAGAGAGGACTGGAGAGAAAGAACTGGGAAGAGAGGACTGGAGAAAATAGTTGGGAAGAGAGGACTGGAGAGAAAGAACTGGGAAGAGAGGACTGGAGAAAAGAGTTGGGAAGAGAGGACTGGAGAGAAAGAACTGGGAAGAGAGGACTGGAGAGAAATAACTGGGAAGAGAGGACTGGAGAGAAAGAACTGGGAAGAGAGGACTGGTGAGAAAGAGAGGACTGTAGAGAAATAGAGGATTGGAGAGAAATAACTGCAAAGAGAGGACTGGAGGGAAAGAACTGGGAAGAGAGGACTGGAGAGAAAGAACTGGGAAGAGAGGACTGGAGAGAAAGAGAGGACTAGAGAGAATGAGCTGGGAAGAGAGGACTGGAGGGAAAGACCTGGGAAGAGAGGATTGGAGAGAAAGAGAGGACAGGAGAGAAAGAGAGGATTGGAGAGAAAGAACTGGGAAGAGAGGACTGGATAGAATGCTGGGAAGAGCGGACTGGAGAGAAATAACTGGGAAGAGAGGACTGGAGAGAAAGAACTGGGAAGAGAGGACTGGAGAGAAAGAGAGGACAGGAGAGAAAGAGAGGATTGGAGAGAAAGAACTGGGAAGAGAGGACTGGAGAGAAAGAACTGGGAAGAGAGGATTGGAAAGAAAAAACTGGGACGAAAGGACTGGAGAGAAAGAGAGGACTGGAGAGAATGTGAGGATTGGAGAGAAAGAACTGGGAAGGGAGAACTGGAGAGGAAGAACTGGGAAGAGAGGACTGGAGAGAAAGAGGATTGGAGAGAAATAACTGGGAAGAGACGACTGGAGATAAAGAACTGGGAAGAGAGGACTGGAGAGAAAGAACTGGGAAGAAAGGACTGGAGAGAAAGAGAGGACTGGAGAGAAACAGCTGGGAAGAGAGGACTGGAGAGAATGAGAGGACTGAAGAGACAGAGCTGAGAAGAGAGTACTGGAGAGAAAGAACTGGGAAGAGAGACTGGAGAGAAAGAGAGGGCTGGAGAGAAAAAGCTGGGAAGAGAAGAGTGGAGAGAAAGCTGGGAAATTAGGACTGGAGAGAATGAGAGGACTGGAGAGAAAGAGCTGGGAAGAGAGGACTGGAGAGAAAGAGCTGGGAAGAGAGGACTGGAGAGACAGAACTGGGAAGAGAGGACTGGAGAGAATGAGCTGGGAAGAGAGGACTGTAGAGAAAGAGAGGATTGGAGAGAAAGAACTGGGAAGAGAGGACTGGAGGGAAAGAACTGGAAAGAGAAGATTGGAGAGAAAGACCTGGGAAGAAAGGACTGGAGAGAAAGAGAGGACTGGAGAGAAAGAGAGGACAGGAGAGAAAGAGAGGATTGGAGAGAAAGAACTGGGAAGAGAGGATTGGAGAGAAAGAGGGGGGAAGAGAGGACTGGAGAGAATGAGCTGGGAAGAGAGGACTGGATAGAATGCTGGGAAGAGAGGACTGGAGAGAATGAGCTGGGAAGAGAGGACTGTAGAGAAAGAGAGGATTGGAGAGAAAGAACTGGGAAGAGAGGACTGGAGGGAAAGAACTGGAAAGAGAAGATTGGAGAGAAAGACCTGGGAAGAAAGGACTGGAGAGAAAGAGAGGACTGGAGAGAAAGAGAGGACAGGAGAGAAAGAGAGGATTGGAGAGAAAGAACTGGGAAGAGAGGATTGGAGAGAAAGAGGGGGGAAGAGAGGACTGGAGAGAATGAGCTGGGAAGAGAGGACTGGATAGAATGCTGGGAAGAGCGGACTGGAGAGAAATAACTGGGAAGAGAGGACTGGAGAGAAAGAACTGGGAAGAGAGGACTGGAGAGAAAGAACTGGGAAGAGAGGACTGGAGAGAAAGAACTGGGAAGAGAGGATTGGAAAGAAAAAACTGGGACGAAAGGACTGGAGAGAAAGAGAGGACTGGAGAGAATGTGAGGATTGGAGAGAAAGAACTGGGAAGGGAGAACTGGAGAGGAAGAACTGGGAAGAGAGGACTGGAGATAAAGAACTGGGAAGAGAGGACTGGAGAGAAAGAACTGGGAAGAAAGGACTGGAGAGAAAGAGAGGACTGGAGAGAAACAGCTGGGAAGAGAGGACTGGAGAGAATGAGAGGACTGAAGAGACAGAGCTGAGAAGAGAGTACTGGAGAGAAAGAACTGGGAAGAGAGACTGGAGAGAAAGAGAGGGCTGGAGAGAAAAAGCTGGGAAGAGAAGAGTGGAGAGAAAGCTGGGAAATTAGGACTGGAGAGAATGAGAGGACTGGACAGAAAGAGCTGGGAAGAGAGGACTGGAGAGAAAGAGCTGGGAAGAGAGGACTGGAGAGACAGAACTGGGAAGAGAGGACTGGAGAGAATGAGCTGGGAAGAGAGGACTGTAGAGAAAGAGAGGATTGGAGAGAAAGAACTGGGAAGAGAGGACTGGAGGGAAAGAACTGGAAAGAGAAGATTGGAGAGAAAGACCTGGGAAGAAAGGACTGGAGAGAAAGAGAGGACTGGAGAGAAAGAGAGGACAGGAGAGAAAGAGAGGTTTGGAGAGAAAGAACTGGGAAGAGAGGATTGGAGAGAAAGAGGGGGGAAGAGAGGACTGGAGAGAATGAGCTGGGAAGAGAGGACTGTAGAGAAAGAGAGGATTGGAGAGAAAGAACTGGGAAGAGAGGACTGGAGGGAAAGAACTGGGAAGAGAGGATCGAGGGAAAGAGAGGACTGAGAGAAAGAACTGGGAAGAGAGGACTGGAGAAAGAACTGGGAAGAGAGGACTGGAGGGAAAGAACTTGGATGAGAGGACTGGAAAGAAAGACCTGGGAAGAGAGGACTGGAGAGAAATAACTGGGAAGAGAGGACTGGAGAGAAAGAACTGGAGAGAAGAGAGGACTGGAGAGAAAAGAGGACTGAGAGAAAGAGAGGACTGGACTGGGAAGAGAGGACTGGAGAGAGAAGAGAGGACTGGAGAGAAAGAAGAGAGGACTGGAGAGAATGAACTGGGAAGAGAGGACTGAAAGAAGGAAGAGAGGACTGGAGAGAAAGAACTGGGAAGAGAGGACTGGAGAGAAAGAACTGGGAAGAGAGGACTGGAAAGAAAAGAGAGGACTGGAGAGAAAGAACTGGGAAGAGAGGAAAGAACTGGGAAGAGAGAGGACTGAAAAGAGAAAGAGGACTGGAGAGAAAGACCTGGGAAGAGAGGACTGGAGAGAAAGAACTGGGGAGAGAGAGGACTGGAGAGAAAGAGAGGACTGGGAAGAGAGGACTGGAGAGAAAGAACTGGGAAGAGAGGACTGGAGAGAAATAACTGGGAAGAGAGGACTGGAGAGAAAGAACTGGGAAGAGAGGACTGGAGAGAGCTGGGAAGAGAGGACTGAGAGAAAGAACTGGGAAGAGAGGATTGGAGAGAAAGAACTGGGAAGAGAGGACTGGGAAGAGAGAAGCTGGGAAGAGAGGACTGTAGAGAAAGAGAGGACTGAGAGAAAGAACTGGGAAGAGAGGACTGGATGGAAAGAACTGGGAAGAGAGGACTGGAGAGAAAGAACTGGGAAGAGAGGACTGGAGAGAAAGAACTGGGAAGAGAGGAAGAGAGAGAGGACTGGAGAGAAAGAACTGGGAAGAGAGGACTGGAGAAAAGAACTGGGAAGAGAGGACTGGAGAGAAAGAACTGGGAAGAGAGGACTGGAGAGAAAAAGAAGAGAGGACTGGAGAGAATAGACTGGGAGAAAGAGAGGACTGGAGAGAAAGAACTGGGAAGAGAGGACTGGAGAGAAAGAGGACTGGGAAGAGAGGACTGGAGAGAAAGAGAACTGGGAAGAGAGGATTGAGAGAAAGAACTGGGAAGAGAGGACTGGAGGGAAAGAAGCTGGGAAGAACTGGGAAAGAGAGGACTGGAGAGAAAGAACTGGGAAGAGAGGACTGAAAGAGAAGAAGAGAGGAAAGAACTGGGAAGAGAGGACTGGAGAGCTGGGAAGAGAGGACTGGAGAGAAAGAGACTGGGAAGAGAGAGGACTGGAGAGAAAAGAGAGGACTGGAGAGAAAGAACTGGGAAAAGAGGACTGGAGAGAAAGAGAGGACTGGAGAGAAAGAGAGGACTGTGGAGAGAAAGAGAGGACTGGAGAGAAAGACTGGAGAAAGAGAGGATTGGAGAGAAAGAACTGGGAAGAGAGGACTGGAGAGAAAAACTGGGAAGAGAGGACTGGAGAGAAAGAGAGGACTGGGAGAGAAAGAGAGGACTGGAGAGAAAGAACTGGGAAGAGAGGACTGGAGAGAAAGAACTGGGAAGAGAGGACTGGAGAGAAAAGAGGACTGGAGAGAAAGAACTGGAGGAAGAAGACTGGAGGACTGGGAAGAGAGGATTGGAGAGAAAGAACTGGGAAGAGAGGACTGGAGAGAAAGAACTGGGAAGAGAGGACTGGAGAGAAGAGAGGACTGGAGAGAAAGAACTGGGAAGAGAGGAGAGAGAAAGAACTGGGAAGAAAGGACTGGAGAGCTTTTCCTTAAGAGAGGGGAAGAGAGGAAATGAGCTGGGAAGAGAGGACTGTAGAGAAAGAGAGGATTGGAGAGAAAGAACTGGGAAGAGAGGACTGGATGGAAAGAACTGGGAAGAGAGGACTGATTTTGGAAAGAGAACTGGAGAGAAAGAACTGGGAAGAGAGGACTGGAGAAAGAACTGGGAAGAGAGGACTGGAGAAAGAGAGAAAGAATAAGCTGGGAAGAGAGGACTGGAAGAAAGCTGGGAGAGGACTGCTGGGAGAAAGACTGGGAAGAGAGGACTCCAGTCTGGGAAGAGAGGAAGAGAAAGAACTGGGAAGAGAGGACTGGGAAAGAACTGGGAAGAGAGGACTGGAGAGAAAGAACTGGGAAGAGAGGACTGGAGAGAAAGAGAGGACTGGAGAAAGAGAGGATTGGAGAGAAAGAGAGGACTGGAGAAAGATGAGCTGGGAAAGAGGACTGGAGAGAAAGAGAGGATTGGAGAGAAAGAACTGGGAAGAGAGGACTGAGAAAGAACTGGGAAGAGAGGACTGGAGAGAAAGAGAGGACTGGAGAAAAGAGTTGGGAAGAGGACTGGAGAGAAAGAACTGGGAAGAGAGGACTGGAGAGAAAGAACTGGGAAGAGAGGACTGGAGAAAGAACTGGGAAGAGAGGACTGGAGAGAAAGAGAGGACTGTAGAGAAAGAGAGGATTGGAGAGAAAGAACTGGAGAGGGAAAGAACTGGGAAGAGAGGACTGGAGAGAAAGAACTGGGAAGAGAGGACTGGAGAGAAAGAGAGGACTGGAGAGAATGAGCTGGGAAGAGAGGACTGAGGACTGGAGAGAAAGAACTGGGAAGAGAGGACTGGAGAGAAAGAACTGGGAAGAGAGGACTGGAGAGAAAGAGGGAAGAGAACTGGGAAGAGAGGATTGGAGAGAAAGAACTGGGAAGAGAGGACTGGAGAGAAAGAACTGGAAAGAGAGGATTGGAGAGAAAGAACTGGGAAGAGAGGACTGGAGAGAAAGAGAGGACAGGAGAGAAAGAGAGGATTGGAGAGAAAGAACTGGGAAGAGAGGACTGGAGAGAAAGAACTGAAGGAAGAGAGAAAGAACTGGACTGGAGAGAAAGAGAGGACTGGAGAGAAAGAACTGGGAAGAGAGGACTGGAGGGAAAGAACTGGGAAGAGAATTGAGAGAAAGAACTGGGAAGAGAGGACTGGAGAGAAAAGAGGATTGGAGAGAAAAGAACTGGGAAAGAGAGGACTGGAGAGAAAGAACTGAGAGGACTGGAGAGAAATAACTGGGAAGAGAGGACTGGAGAGAAAGAACTGGGAAGAGAGGACTGGAGAGAAAGAGAGGACTAGAGAAAGAGAGGGAAGAGAGGACTGGAGGGAAAGAACTGGGAAGAGAGGACTGGAGAGAAAGAACTGGGAAGAGAGGACTGGAGAGAAAGACCTGGGAAGAGAGGACTGGAGAAAGAGAGGACTGGAGAGAAAGAACTGGGAAGAGAGGACTGGAGAGAAAGAGGACTGGGAAAGAGAGGACTGGAGAGAAAGAGGACTGGAGAGAAAGAAGAGGACTGGAGAGAAAGAACTGGGAAGAGAGGACTGGAGAGAAAAGAGAGGACTGGAGAAGAGAGACTGGTAGAGACTGGAGAGAAAGAAGAGAACTGGGAAGAGAGGACTGGAGAGAAAGAACTGGGAAGAGAGGACTGGAGAGAAAGAACTGGGAAGAGAGGACTGGAGAGAAAGAACTGGGAAGAGAGGACTGGAGAGAAAGAACTGGGAAGAGAGGACTGGAGAGACTGGAGGGAAACTGGGAAGAGAGGACTGGAGAGAAAGAACTGGGAAGAGAGGACTGGAGAGAAAGAACTGGGAGAGGACTGGAGAGAAAGAGACTGGGAAGAGAGGACTGGAGAGGAAAGAACTGGGAAGAGAGGACTGGAGAGAAAGAACTGGGAAGAGAGATTGGAGAGAAAGAACTGGGAAGAGAGGACTGGAGAGAAGAGAGGACTGGAGAGAAAAGAGGACTGGGAAGAGAGGATTGGAGAGAAAGAACTAGAGAAAGAACTGGGAAGAGGATTGGAGAGAAAGAGGGGGAAGAGAGGACTGGAGAGAATGAACTGGGAAGAGAGGACTGTAGAGAAAGAGAGGATTGGAGAGAAAGAACTGGAAAGAGAGGACTGGAGGGAAAGAACTGGGAAAGAATGGAAAGAGAAAGGACTGGAGAGAAAGAACTGGGAAGAGAGTACTGGAAAGAGAGAACTGGAGAGAAAGAACTGGGAAGAGAGGACTGGAGAAAAGACTGGGAAGAGAGGACTAGAGAGAAAGAACTGGGAAGAGAGGACTGGAGAGAAATAACTGGGAAAGAGGACTGGAGAGAAATAACTGGGAAGAGAGGACTGGAGAGAAAGAGAGGACTGGGAAGAGAGGACTGGAGAGAAAGAGAGGACTGGAGAGAATGAGCTGGGAGAGGACTGAGAAGAGAGATTGGAGAGAAAGAACTGGGAAGAGAGGACTGGAGGGAAAGAACTGGGAAGAGAGGATTGGAGAGAAAGAGAGGACTGGAGAGAAAGAGAGGACTGGAGAGAAAGAACTGGGAAGAGAGGACTGGAGAGAAAGAGGACTGGGGAGAAAGAGAGGACTGGAGAGAAAGAGAGGACTGGAGAGAAAGAACTGGGAAGAGAGGAGAGGACTGGGAAGAGAGGATTGGAGAGAAATAACTGGGAAGAGAGGACTGGAGAGAAAGAACTGGGAAGAGAGGACTGGAGAGAAAGAGAGGACAGGGAGAGAAAGAGAGGATTGGAGAGAAAGAACTGGGAAGAGAGGATTGGAGAGAAAGAACTGGGAAGAGAGGACTGGAGAGAAAGAGTGGGGAAGAGAGGACTGGAGAGAAGAGCTGGGAAGAGAGGACTGGAGAGAAAGAGAGGATTGGAGAGAAAGAACTGGGAAGAGAGGACTGGATGGAAAGACCTGGGAAGAGAGGACTGGAGGGAAAGAGAGGACTGGAGAGAAAGAACTGGGAAGAGAGGACTGGAGAGAAAGAGAGGACATGAGAGAAAGAGAGGATTGGAGAGAAAGAACTGGGAAGAATGGAAAGGAGGGAAAGTGGGGACTGGAGAGAAAGACCTGGGAAGAGAGGACTGGAGGGAAAGAGAGAACTGGAGAGAAAGAACTGGGAAGAGAGGACTGGAGGAAAGAGTTGGGAAGAGAGGACTGGAGAGAAAGAACTGGGGAGAGAGAAATAACTGGGAAGAGAGGACTGGAGAGAAAGAACTGGGAAGAGAGGACTGGAGAGAAAGAGAGGACTGGAGAGAAAGAGAGGATTGAGAGAAAGAGGACTGGGAGAGAAGAGCTGGGAAGAGAGGACTGGAGAGAAAGAGAGGATTGGAGAGAAAGAACTGGGAAGAGAGGACTGGAGGGAAAGAACTGGGAAGAGAGGACTGGAGAAGAGAGGACTGGAGAGAAAGAGAGGACTGGAGAGAAAGAACTGGGAAGAGAGGACTGGAGAGAAAGAGGACTGGGGAGAAAGAGAGGACTGGAGAGAAAGAGAACTGGAGAGAAAGAAGAAGAGAGGACTGGAGAGAAATAACTGGGAAGAGAGGATTGGAGAGAAATAACTGGGAAGAGAGGACTGGAGAGAAAGAACTGGGAAGAGAGGACTGGAGAGAAAGAGAGGACAGGAGAGAAAGAGAGGATTGGAGAGAAAGAACTGGGAAGAGAGGATTGGAGAGAAAGAACTGGGAAGAGAGGACTGGAGAGAAAGAACTGGGGAAGAGAGGACTGGAGAGAATGAAAGAGGACTGTAGAGAAAGAGAGGATTGGAGAGAAAGAACTGGGAAGAGAGGACTGGAGGAAAGAACTGGGAAGAGAGGACTGGAGAGAAAAGAGGACTGGAGAGAAGAGAAAAGAACTGGGAAGAGAGGACTGGAGAGAAAGAACTGGGGAAGAGAGGATTGGAGAGAAAGAACTGGGAAGAGAGGACTGGGAAGAGAGGACTGAGAGAAGAACTGGGAAGAGAGGACTAGAGAAAGAGAGGATTGAGAGAAAGAACTGGGAAGAGAGGACTGGAGGGAAAGAACTGGGAAGAATGGAGAGAAAGAGAGGACTGGAGAGAAAGAACTGGGAAGAGAGAGAGGGAAAGAACTGAAAGAGAGAACTGGAGAGAAAGAACTGGGAAGAGAGGACTGGAGAGAAAGAGAGGACTGTATAGAAAGAGAGGATTGGAGAGAAAGAACTGGAAGAGAGAGAGGAAAGACTGGAAAGAGAAGATTGAGAGAAAGACCTGGGAAAGAGGACTGAGAGAAAAGAGGACTGGGAAAGAGAGGACTGGAGAGAAAGAACTGGGAAGAGAGGATTGGAGAGAAAGAGGGGGAAGAGAACTGGAGAGAATGAGCTGGGAAAGAGGACTGTAGAGAGGATTGGAGAGAAAGAACTGGGAAGAGAGGACTGGAGGAAAGAACTGGGAAGAGAGGACTGGAGGGAAAGAGAGGACTGGAGAGAAAGAACTGGGAAGAGAGGACTGGAGAAAGAACTGGGAAGAGAGACTGGAGGGAAATAACTGGGAAGAAGGACTGGAGAGAAAGACTGGGAAGAGAGGACTGGAGAAAAGAGTTGGGAAGAGAGGACTGGAGAGAAAGAACTGGGAAGAGAGACTGGAGAGAAAGAACTGGGAAGAGAGGACTGGAGAGAAAAAGAGGACTGGAGAGAAAGAGAGGACTGGAGAGAAAGAGAGGATTGGAGAGAAAGAGAACTGGAGAGAATGAGCTGGGAAGAGAGGACTGGAGAGAAAGAGAGAATTGGAGAGAAAGAACTGGGAAAGAGGACTGGAGGGAAAGAACTGGGAAGAGAGGACTGGAGAGAAAGAGAGGACTGGAGAGAAAGAGAGGACTGGAGAGAAAGAACTGGGAAGAGAGGACTGAGAGAAAGAGGACTGGGAAGAGAGGACTGGAGAGAAAGAGAGGACTGGAGAGAAAGAACTGGGAAGAGAGGACTGGAGAGAAATAACTGGGAAAAGGATTGAGAGAAATAACTGGGAAGAGAGGACTGGAGAGAAAGAACTGGGAAGAGAGGACTGGAGAGAAAGAGAGGACAGGAGAGAAAGAAGGATTGGAGAGAAAGAACTGGGAAGAGAGGATTGGAGAGAAAGAGAGGACAGGAGAGAAAGAGAGGATTGGAGAGAAAGAACTGGGAAGAGAGGACTGGAGAGAATCCTGGGAAGAGAGGACTGGAGAGCAAAGAGACTGGAGAGAAAGAACTGGGAAGAGAGGACTGGAGAGAAAGAACTGGGAAGAGAGGATTGGAAAGAAAAAACTGGGACGAGAGGACTGGAGAGAAAGAGAGGACTGAGAGAATGTGAGGATTGGAGAGAAAGAACTGGGAAGGAGAACTGGAGAGGAAGAACTGGGAAGAGAGGACTGGAGAGAAAGAGGATTGGAGAGAAATAACTGGGAAGAGACGACTGGAGATAAAGAACTGGGAAGAGAGGACTGGAGAGAAAGAACTGTGAAGAAAGGACTGGAGAGAAAGAGAGGACTGAGAGAAACAGCTGGGAAGAGAGGACTGGAGAAAAGAAGAGAGGACTGGGAAGAGAGGACTGGAGAGAAATAACTGGGAAGAGAGGAATGGAGAGAAAGAACTGGGAAGAGAGGACTGGAGAGAAAGAACTGAAAGAGAGGATTGGAGAGAAAGACTGGGAAGAGAGGACTGGAGAAAGACTGGGAAGAGAGGACTGGAGAGAAAGAACTGGGAAGAGAGGACTGGAGAGAAAGACCTGGGAAGAGAGGACTGGAGAGAAAGAGGACTGAAAGAACTGGGAGAGGACTGGAGAGAAAGAGGACTGGGAGAAGAGAGGACTGAGAAAGAGAGGATTGGAGAGGAAGAACTGGGAAGAGAGGACTGGAGAGAAAGAACTGGGAAGAGAGGACTGGAGAGAATGAACTGGGAAGAGAGGACTGGAGAGAAGAGAGGACTGAGAGAAAGAGAGGACTGAGAGAAAGAGAGGATTGGAGAGAAAGAACTGGGAAGAGAGGACTGAAGAGAGGATTGGAGAGAAAGAGGGGGAAGAGAGGACTGGAGAGAGAAGACTGGGAAAGAGAGGACTGGAGAGAAAGAACTGGGAAGGAGAGGACTTGAAAGAGAGGACTGGAGAGACAGAACTGGGAAGAGAGGACTGGAGAGAATGAGCTGGGAAGAGAGGACTGTAGAGAAAGAGAGGATTGGAGAGAAAGAACTGGGAAGAGAGGACTGGAGGGAAAGAACTGGAAAGAGAAGATTGGAGAGAAAGACCTGGGAAGAAAGGACTGGAGAGAAAGAGAGGACTGGAGAGAAAGAGAGGACAGGAGAGAAAGAGAGGATTGGAGAGAAAGAACTGGGAAGAGAGGATTGGAGAGAAAGAGGGGGGAAGAGAGGACTGGAGAGAATGAGCTGGGAAGAGAGGACTGTAGAGAAAGAGAGGATTGGAGAGAAAGAACTGGGAAGAGAGGACTGGAGGGAAAGAACTGGGAAGAGAGGACTCGAGGGAAAGAGAGGACTGGAGAGAAAGAACTGGGAAGAGAGGACTGGAGAAAGAACTGGGAAGAGAGGACTGGAGGGAAAGAACTTGGATGAGAGGACTGGAAAGAAAGACCTGGGAAGAGAGGACTGGAGAGAAATAACTGGGAAGAGAGGACTGGAGAGAAAGAGAGGATTGGAGAGAAAGAGAGGACTGGAGAGAATGAGCTGGGAAGAGAGGACTGGAGAGAAAGAGAGGATTGAGAGAAAGAACTGGGAAGATAGGACTGGAGGGAAAGAACTGGGAAGAGAGGATTGAGAGAAAGAGAGGACTGGAGAGAAAGAGAGGACTGGAGAGAAAGAACTGGGAAGAGAGGACTGGAGAGAAAGAGGACTGGGGAGAAAGAGAGGACTGGAGAGAAAGAGAGGACTGGAGAGAAAGAACTGGGAAGAGAGGACTGGAGATAAATAACTGGGAAGAGAGGATTGGAGAGAAATAACTGGGAAGAGAGGACTGGAGAGAAAGAACTGGGAAGAGAGGACTGGAGAGAAAGAGAGGACAGGAGAGAAAGAGATGATTGGAGAGAAAGAACTGGGAAGAGAGGATTGAGAGAAAGAACTGGGAAGAGAGGACTGGAGAGAAAGAGTGGGGAAGAGAGGACTGGAGAGAATGAGCTGGGAAGAGAGGACTGTAGAGAAAGAGAGGATTGGAGAGAAAGAACTGGGAAGAGAGGACTGGATGGAAAGAACTGGGAAGAGAGGTCTGGAGGGAAAGAGAGGACTGGAGAGAAAGAACTGGGAAGAGAGGACTCGATAGAAAGAACTGGGAAGAGAGGACTGGAGAGAAAGAGAGGACTGGAGAGAAAGAACTGGGAAGAGAGGACTGGAGAAAAGAGTTGGGAAGAGAGGACTGGAGAGAAAGAACTGGGAAGAGAGGACTGGAGAGAAAGAACTGGGAAGAGAGGACTGGAGAGAAAGAGAGGACTGTAGAGAAAGAGAGGATTGGAGAGAAAGAACTGCGAAGAGAGGACTGGAGGGAATGAACTGGGAAGAGAGGACTGGAGAGAAAGAACTGGGAAGAGAGGACTGGAGAGAAAGAGAGGACTGGAGAGAATGAGCTGGGAAGAGAGGACTGGAGGGAAAGAACTGGGAAGAGAGGATTGGAGAGAAAGACCTGGGAAGAGAGGACTGGTGAGAAAGAGAGGACTGGAGAGAAAGAACTGGGAAGAGAGGACTGGAGAAAATAGTTGGGAAGAGAGGACTGGAGAGAAAGAACTGGGAAGAGAGGACTGGAGAAAAGAGTTGGGAAGAGAGGACTGGAGAGAAAGAACTGGGAAGAGAGGACTGGAGAGAAATAACTGGGAAGAGAGGACTGGAGAGAAAGAACTGGGAAGAGAGGACTGGTGAGAAAGAGAGGACTGTAGAGAAATAGAGGATTGGAGAGAAATAACTGCAAAGAGAGGACTGGAGGGAAAGAACTGGGAAGAGAGGACTGGAGAGAAAGAACTGGGAAGAGAGGACTGAGAGAAAGAGAGGACTAGAGAGAATGAGCTGGGAAGAGAGGACTGGAGGGAAAGAAATAGGAAGAGAGGATTGGAGAGAAAGACCTGGGAAGAGAGGATTGGAGAGAAAGAGAGGACAGGAGAGAAAGAGAGGATTGGAGAGAAAGAACTGGGAAGAGAGGACTGATAGAATGCTGGGAAGAGCGGACTGGAGAGAAATAACTGGGAAGAGAGGACTGGAGAGAAAGAACTGGGAAGAGAGGACTGGAGAGAAAGAGAGGACAGGAGAGAAAGAGAGGATTGGAGAGAAAGAACTGGGAAGAGAGGACTGGAGAGAAAGAACTGGGAAGAGAGGATTGGAAAGAAAAAACTGGGATGAAAGGACTGGAGAGAAAGAGAGGACTGGAGAGAATGTGAGGATTGGAGAGAAAGAACTGGGAAGGGAGAACTGGAGAGGAAGAACTGGGAAGAGAGGACTGGAGAGAAAGAGGATTGGAGAGAAATAACTGGGAAGAGACGACTGGAGATAAAGAACTGGGAAGAGAGGACTGGAGAGAAAGAACTGGGAAGAAAGGACTGGAGAGAAAGAGAGGACTGGAGAGAAACAGCTGGGAAGAGAGGACTGGAGAGAATGAGAGGACTGAAGAGACAGAGCTGAGAAGAGAGTACTGGAGAGAAAGAACTGGGAAGAGAGACTGGAGAGAAAGAGAGGGCTGAGAGAAAAAGCTGGGAAGAGAAGAGTGGAGAGAAAGCTGGGAAATTAGGACTGGAGAGAATGAGAGGACTGGAGAGAAAGAGCTGGGAAGAGAGGACTGGAGAGAAAAGCTGGGAAGAGAGGACTGGAGAGAAAGAGAGGACTGAGAGAAAGAACTGGAGAGTGAGAAGAGAGGACTGGAGAAAAGAGTTGGGAAGAGAGGACTGGAGAGAAAGAACTGGGAAGAGAGGACTGGAGAGAAAGAACTGGGAAGAGAGGACTGGAGAGAAAGAGAGGACAGGAGAGAAAGAGATGATTGGAGAGAAAGAACTGGGAAGAGAGGATTGGAGAGAAAGAACTGGGAAGAGAGGACTGGAGAGAAAGAGTGGGGGAAGAGAGGACTGGAGAGAATGAGCTGGGAAGAGAGGACTGTAGAGAAAGAGAGGATTGGAGAGAAAGAACTGGGAAGAGAGGACTGGATGGAAAGAACTGGGAAGAGAGGTCTGGAGGGAAAGAGAGGACTGGAGGGAAAGAACTGGGAAGAGAGGACTCGATAGAAAGAACTGGGAAGAGAGGACTGGAGAGAAAGAGAGGACTGGAGAGAAAGAACTGGGAAGAGAGGACTGGAGAAAAGGAGTTGGGAAGAGAGGACTGGAGAGAATGAACTGGGAAGAGAGGACTGGAGAGAAAGAACTGGGAAGAGAGGACTGGAGAGAAAGAGAGGACTGTAGAGAAAGAGAGGATTGGAGAGAAAGAACTGCGAAGAGAGGACTGGAGGGAATGAACTGGGAAGAGAGGACTGGAGAGAAAGAACTGGGAAGAGAGGACTGGAGAGAAAGAGAGGACTGGAGAGAATGAGCTGGGAAGAGAGGACTGGAGGGAAAGAACTGGGAAGAGAGGATTGGAGAGAAAGACCTGGGAAGAGAGGACTGGTGAGAAAGAGAGGACTGGAGAGAAAGAACTGGGAAGAGAGGACTGGAGAAAATAGTTGGGAAGAGAGGACTGGAGAGAAAGAACTGGGAAGAGAGGACTGGAGAAAAGAGTTGGGAAGAGAGGACTGGAGAGAAAGAACTGGGAAGAGAGGACTGGAGAGAAATAACTGGGAAGAGAGGACTGGAGAGAAAGAACTGGGAAGAGAGGACTGGTGAGAAAGAGAGGACTGTAGAGAAATAGAGGATTGGAGAGAAATAACTGCAAAGAGAGGACTGGAGGGAAAGAACTGGGAAGAGAGGACTGGAGAGAAAGAACTGGGAAGAGAGGACTGGAGAGAAAGAGAGGACTAGAGAGAATGAGCTGGGAAGAGAGGACTGGAGGGAAAGAAATAGGAAGAGAGGATTGGAGAGAAAGACCTGGGAAGAGAGGATTGGAGAGAAAGAGAGGACAGGAGAGAAAGAGAGGATTGGAGAGAAAGAACTGGGAAGAGAGGACTGGATAGAATGCTGGGAAGAGCGGACTGGAGAGAAAGAACTGGGAAGAGAGGACTGGAGAGAAAGAGAGGACAGGAGAGAAAGAGAGGATTGGAGAGAAAGAACTGGGAAGAGAGGACTGGAGAGAAAGAACTGGGAAGAGAGGATTGGAAAGAAAAAACTGGGACGAAAGGACTGGAGAGAAAGAGAGGACTGGAGAGAATGTGAGGATTGGAGAGAAAGAACTGGGAAGGGAGAACTGGAGAGGAAGAACTGGGAAGAGAGGACTGGAGAGAAAGAGGATTGGAGAGAAATAACTGGGAAGAGACGACTGGAGATAAAGAACTGGGAAGAGAGGACTGGAGAGAAAGAACTGGGAAGAAAGGACTGGAGAGAAAGAGAGGACTGGAGAGAAACAGCTGGGAAGAGAGGACTGGAGAGAATGAGAGGACTGAAGAGACAGAGCTGAGAAGAGAGTACTGAGAGAAAGAACTGGGAAGAGAGACTGGAGAGAAAGAGAGGGCTGGAGAGAAAAAGCTGGGAAGAGAAGAGTGGAGAGAAAGCTGGGAAATTAGGACTGGAGAGAATGAGAGGACTGGAGAGAAAGAGCTGGGAAGAGAGGACTGGAGAGAAAGAGCTGGGAAGAGAGGACTGAGAGAAAGAACTGGGAAGAGAGGACTGGAGAGAATGAGCTGGGAAGAGAGGACTGTAGAGAAAGAGAGGATTGGAGAGAAAGAACTGGGAAGAGAGGACTGGAGGGAAAGAACTGGAAAGAGGACTGGAGAGAAAGACCTGGGAAGAAAGGACTGGAGAGAAAGAGAGGACTGGAGAGAAAGAGAGGACAGAGAGAAAGAGAGGATTGGAGAGAAAGAACTGGGAAGAGAGGATTGGAGAGAAAGAGGGGGAAGAGAGGACTGGAGAGAATGAGCAGGGGAAGAGAGACTGAGACTGGAAGAGAGGACTGGAGAGAAGAGCTGGGAAGAGAGGACTGGAGAGAAAGAATTGGAGAGAAAGAACTGGGAAGACTGACTGGAGGGAAAGAACTGGAAAGAGAAGACTGGAGAGAAAGACTGAGGACTGGAGAAAGAAGAGAGGACTGGAGAGAAAGAACTGGGAAAGAGAGGACTGGAGAGAAAGAACTGGGAAGAGAGGACTGGAGAGAAAGAGGATTGGGGAAGAGAGGACTGGAGAGGAATGAGCTGGGAAGAGAGGACTGGGAAAGAACTGGGAAGAGAGGACTGGAGAGAAAGAACTGGGAAGAGAGGACTGAGAGAACTGGGAAGAGAGGACTGAGAAAGAACTGGGAAGAGAGGACTGGAGAGAAAGAACTGGGAAGAGAGGACTGGAGAGAAAGGACTGGAGAAGAGAGGACTGGAGAGAAAGAGAGGATTGGAGAGAAAGAACTGGGAAGAGAGGACTGGGAAGAGAGGAGATAAAGAACTGGGAAGAGAGGACTGGAGAGAAAGAACTGGGAAGAGGACTGAGAGAGAAGAGAGGACTGGAGAGAGAGGACTGAAGAGACAGAAGAAGAGGACTGGAGAGAAAGAACTGGGAAGAGAGGACTGAGAGAAGAGAGGACTGGAGAGAAAAAGCTGGGAAGAGGAGTGGAGAGAAAGAACTGGGAAGAGAGGACTGGGAAGAGAGGAAACTGGGAAGAGAGGACTGGAGAGAAAGAACTGGGAAGAGAGGACTGAGAAGAGCTGGGAAAGAGGACTGTAGAGGCTGGGAAGAGAAAGGACTGGAGGGAAAGAACTGGGAAGAGAGACTGGAGAGAAAACTGGGAAGAGAGGACTGGAGAGAAAGAGAGGACTGGAGAGAAAGAGAGGACAGGAGAGAAAGAGAGGATTGGAGAGAAAGAGGACTGGGAAGAGAGGACTGGAGAGAATGAACTGGGAAAGAGAGGACTGTAGAGAAGAGAGGATTGGAGAGAAAGAACTGGGAAGAGAGGACTGGAGAGGGAAAGAACTGGGAAGAGAGGACTGGAGAGAAAGAGAACTGGAGAGAAAGAACTGGGAAAAGAGGACTGGGAGAAAGAACTGGGAAGAGAGGACTGGAGGGAAAGAACTTGGATGAGAGGACTGAAAGAAAGAACTGGGAAGAGAGGACTGGAGGGAAAGAGGACTGGAGAGAAAGAGAGGACTGGAGAGAAAGAGAGACTGGAGAGAAAGAACTGGGAAGAGAGGACTGGAGAGAAAGAGAGGACTGAGAGAGAACTGGGAAGAGCTGGGAAAAGAGAGAGGACTGGAGAGAAAGAACTGGGAAGAGAGGACTGAGAGAGAACTGGGAAGAGAGGACTGGAGAGAAAGAGGACTGGGGAGAAGAGAGGACTGGGAAGAAAGAGGACTGGAGAGAAATAACTGGGAAGAGAGGACTGAGATAAATAACTGGGAAGAGAGGATTGGAGAGAAATAACTGGGAAGAGAGGACTGGAGAGAAAGAACTGGGAAGAGAGGACTGGAGAGAAAGAGAGGACAGGAGAGAAAGAGAGGATTGGAGAGAAAGAACTGGGAAGAGAGGATTGGAGAGAAAGAACTGGGAAGAGAGGACTGGGGAAGAGAGGACTGGAGAGAAAGAGCTGGGAAGAGAGGACTAGAGAAAGAGAATTGGAGAGAAAGACTGAGAGGACTGGATGGAAAGAACTGGGAAGAGAGGACTGGAGAGAGAAAGAACTGGGAAGAGAGGACTGGAGAAAGAACTGGGAAGAGAGGACTGGAGAGAAAGAGAGGACTGGAGAGAAAGAACTGGGAAGAGAGGACTGGAGAAAAGACTGGGAAGAGAGGACTGGAGAGAAAGAACTGGGAAGAGAGGACTGGAGAGAAAGAACTGGGAAGAGAGGACTGGAGAGAAAGAGAGGACTGGAGAGAAAGAGAGGAAGAGAAAGAACTGGGAAGAGAGGACTGGAGGGAAGAACTGGGAAGAGAGGACTGGAGAGAAAGAACTGGGAAGAGAGGACTGGAGAGAAAGAGAGGACTGGAGAGAAGAGACTGAGAGAAAGAGAGGACTGGAGAGAAAGAACTGGGAAGAGAGGACTGGAGAGAAAGACCTGGGGAAGAGAGGACTGAGAGAAAGAGAGACTGGAGAGAAAGAACTGGGAAGAGAGGACTGGAGAAAGAACTGGGAAGAGAGGACTGGAGAGAAAGAACTGGGAAGAGAGGACTGGAGAAAAGAACTGGGAAGAGAGGACTGGAGAGAAAGAACTGGGAAGAGAGGACTGGAGAGAAAGAACTGGGAAGAGAGGACTGGAGAGAAAGAACTGGGAAGAGAGGACTGGAGAAAGAGGACTGTAGAGAAAGAGAGGAGAGAAATAACTGCAAAGAGAGGACTGGAGAAAGAACTGGGAAGAGAGGACTGGAGAGAAAGAACTGGGAAGAGAGGACTGGAGAGAAAGAGAGGACTGGAGAGAATGAGCTGGGAAGAGAGGACTGGAGGGAAAGAACTAGGAAGAGAGGATTGGAGAGAAAGACCTGGGAAGAGAGGAGAGAGAAACTGGAGAGAAAGAGAGGATTGGAGAGAAAGAACTGGGAAGAGAGGACTGGAGAGAAAACTGGGAAGAGAGGACTGGAGAGAAAGAACTGGGAAGAGAGGACTGGAGAGAAAGAGAGGACTGGAGAGAAAGAGAGGATTGGAGAGAAAGAACTGGGAAGAGAGGACTGGAGAGAAAGAACTGGGAAGAGAGGATTGGAGAGAAAGAACTGGGAAGAAGAGGACTGGAGAGAAAGAGAGGACTGAGGATTGGAGAGAAAGAACTGGGAAGAGAACTGGAGAGGAAGAACTGGGAAGAGAGGACTGGAGAGAAAGAGGATTGGAGAGAAATAAGACTGGAGATAAAGAACTGGGAAGAGAGGACTGGAGAGAAAGAACTGGGAAAGAGGACTGAGAGAAAGAGGACTGGAGAGAAACAGGGGAAGAGAGGACTGGAGAGAATGAGAGGACTGAAGAGACAGACTGAGAAGAGGACTGGAGAGAAAGAACTGGGAAGAGGACTGGAGAGAAAGAGAGGGCTGGAGAGAAAAAGCTGAAGAGAGAGTGGAGAGAAAGCTGGGAAATTAGGACTGGAGAGAATGGAGAGAAAGAGCTGGGAAGAGAGGACTGAGAGAAAGAGCTGGGAAGAGAGGACTGAGAGAAAGAAAGAGGACTGGGAAGAGAGGACTGGAGGAAAGAACTGGGAAGAGAGGACTGGAGAAAAGAAAGAGAGGACTGGAGAGAAAGAACTGGGAAGAGAGGACTGGAGAGAAAGAACTGGGAAGAGAGGACTGGAGAGAAAGAGAGGACTGGGAAGAAAGAACTGGGAAGAGAGGACTGGAGAGAAAGAACTGGGAAGAGAGGACTGGAGAGAAATAACTGGGAAGAGAGGACTGGAGAGAAAGAGAGGACAGGAGAGAAAGAGAGGATTGGAGAAAGAACTGGGAAGAGAGGACTGGAGAGAAAGAACTGGGAAGAGAGGATTGGAGAGAAAAACTGGGAAGAAAGGACTGGAGAGAAAGAGAGGACTGGAGAGAATGTGAGGATTGGAGAGAAAGAACTGGGAAGGAGAACTGGAGAGGAAGAACTGGGAAGAGAGGACTGGAGAGAAAGAGGATTGGAGAGAAATAACTGGGAAGAGACGACTGGAGATAAAGAACTGGGAAGAGAGGACTGGAGAGAAAGAACTGGGAAGAAAGGACTGGAGTGAAAGAGAGGACTGGAGAGAAACAGCTGGGAAGAGAGGACTGGAGAGAATGAGAGGACTGAAGAGACAGAGCTGAGAAGAGAGTACTGGAGAGAAAGAACTGGGAAGAGAGACTGGAGAGAAAGAGAGGGCTGGAGAGAAAAAGCTGGGAAGAGAAGAGTGGAGAGAAAGCTGGGAAATTAGGACTGGAGAGAATGAGAGGACTGGAGAGAAAGAGCTGGGAAGAGAGGACTGGAGAGAAAGAGCTGGGAAGAGAGGACTGGAGAGAAAGAACTGGGAAGAGAGGATTGGAAAGAAAAAACTGGGACGAAAGGACTGGAGAGAAAGAGAGGACTGGAGAGAAAGAACTGGGAAGAGAGGATTGGAGAGAAAGAACTGGGAAGAGAGGACTGGAGAGAAAGAAGAAGGAGAGAAAGAGAGGACTGAGAAAGAAGAAAGAGGATTGGAGAGAAAGAACTGGGAAGAGAGGACTGGGGAAGAGAGGACTGGAAGAGCTGGGAAAGAACTGGGAAGAGAGGATTGGAGAGAAAGAACTGGGAAGAGAGGACTGGATGGAAAGAACTGGGAAGAGAGGTCTGGAGGGAAGAGAGGACTGGAGGAAAGAACTGGGAAGAGAGGACTGGAGAGAAAGAACTGGGAAGAGAGGACTGGAGAGAAAGAGAGGACTGGAGAGAAAGAACTGGGAAGAGAGGACTGGAGAGAAAGGGGGAAGAGAGGACTGGAGAGAATGAGCTGGGAAGAGAGGACTGTAGAGAAAGAGAGGATTGGAGAGAAAGAACTGGGAAGAGAGGACTGGAGGGAAAGAACTGGAAAGAGGACTGGAGAGAAAGACCTGGGAAGAAAGGACTGGAGAGAAGAGAGGACTGGAGAGAAAGAGAGGACAGGAGAGAAAGAGAGGATTGGAGAGAAAGAACTGGGAAGAGAGGACTGAAAGAGGGGGAAAGAGGACTGGGAGAGAATGAGCTGGGAAGAGAGGACTGGATAGAATGCTGGGAAGAGAGGACTGGAGAGAAATAACTGGGAAGAGAGGACTGGAGAGAAAGAACTGGGAAGAGAGGACTGGAGAGAAAGAGAGGACAGGAGAGAAAGAGAGGACTGGAGAGAAAGAACTGGGAAGAGAGGACTGGAGAGAAAGAACTGGAAAGAAAAAACTGGGAGAAAGGACTGGAGAGAAAGAGAGGACTGGAGAGAATGAGAGGATTGGAGAGAAAGAACTGGGAAGGAGAACTGGAGAGGAAGAACTGGGAAGAGAGGACTGAGAGAAAGAGGATTGGAGAGAAATAACTGGGAAGAGACGACTGGAGATAAAGAACTGGGAAGAGAGGACTGGAGAGAAAGACTGGAGAGAAAGAGAGGACTGGAGAGAAACAGCTGGGAAGAGAGGACTGGAGAGAATGAGAGGACTGAAGAGACAGAGCTGAGAAGAGAGTACTGGAGAGAAAGAACTGGGAAGAGAGACTGGAGAGAAAGAGAGGGCTGGAGAGAAAAAGCTGGGAAGAGAAGAGTGGAGAGAAAGCTGGGAAATTAGGACTGGAGAGAATGAGAGGACTGGAGAGAAAGAGCTGGGAAGAGAGGACTGGAGAGAAAGAGCTGGGAAGAGAGGACTGGAGAGACAGAACTGGGAAGAGAGGACTGGAGAGAATGAGCTGGGAAGAGAGGACTGTAGGAAGAGAGGATTGGAGAGAAAGAACTGGGAAGAGAGGACTGGAGGGAAAGAACTGGAAAGAGAAGATTGGAGAGAAAGACCTGGGAAGAAAGGACTGGAGAGAAAGAGAGGACTGGAGAGAAAGAGAGGACTGAGAGAAAGAGAGGATTGGAGAGAAAGAACTGGGAAGAGAGGATTGGAGAGAAAGAGGGGGGAAGAGAGGACTGGAGAGAATGAGCTGGGAAGAGAGGACTGTAGAGAAAGAGAGGATTGGAGAGAAAGAACTGGGAAGAGAGGACTGGAGGGAAAGAACTGGGAAGAGAGGACTCGAGGGAAAGAGAGGACTGGAGAGAAAGAACTGGGAAGAGAGGACTGGAGAAAGAACTGGGAAGAGAGGACTGGAGGGAAAGAACTTGGATGAGAGGACTGGAAAGAAAGACCTGGGAAGAGAGGACTGGAGAGAAATAACTGGGAAGAGAGGACTGGAGAGAAAGAGAGGATTGAGAGAAAGAGAGGACTGAGAGAAAGCTGGGAAGAGAGGACTGGAGAGAAAGAGAGGATTGGAGAGAAAGAAGAAGATAGGACTGGAGGGAAAGAACTGGGAAGAGAGGATTGGAGAGAAAGAGAACTGGAGAGAAAGAGAGGACTGGAGAGAAAGAACTGGGAAGAGAGGACTGGAGAGAAAGAGAGGACTGGGGAGAATGAGCTGAGGAAAGAGAGGACTGGAGGAAAGAACTGGGAAGAGAGGATTGGAGATAAAGAACTGGGAAGAGAGGATTGGAGAGAAATAACTGGGAAGAGAGGACTGGAGAGAAAGAACTGGGAAGAGAGGACTGGAGAAAATAGTTGGGAAGAGAGGACTGGAGCGAAAGAACTGGGAAGAGAGGACTGGAGAAAAGAGTTGGGAAGAGAGGACTGGAGAGAAAGAACTGGGAAGAGAGGACTGGAGAGAAATAACTGGGAAGAGAGGACTGGAGAGAAAGAACTGGGAAGAGAGGACTGGTGAGAAAGAGAGGACTGTAGAGAAATAGAGGATTGGAGAGAAATAACTGCAAAGAGAGGACTGGAGGAAAGAACTGGGAAGAGAGGACTGGAGAGAAAGAACTGGGAAGAGAGGACTGGAGAGAAAGAGAGGACTAGAGAGAATGAGCTGGGAAGAGAGGACTGGAGGGAAAGAAATAGGAAGAGAGGATTGGAGAGAAAGACCTGGGAAGAGAGGATTGGAGAGAAAAGAGGACAGGAGAGAAAGAGAGGATTGGAGAGAAAGAACTGGGAAGAGAGGACTGGATAGAATGCTGGGAAGAGCGGACTGGAGAGAAATAACTGGGAAGAGAGGACTGGAGAGAAAGAACTGGGAAGAGAGGACTGGAGAGAAAGAGAGGACAGGAGAGAAAGAGAGGATTGGAGAGAAAGAACTGGGAAGAGAGGACTGGAGAGAAAGAACTGGGAAGAGAGGATTGGAAAGAAAAAACTGGGATGAAAGGACTGGAGAGAAAGAGAGGACTGGAGAGAATGTGAGGATTGGAGAGAAAGAACTGGGAAGGGAGAACTGGAGAGGAAGAACTGGGAAGAGAGGACTGGAGAGAAAGAGGATTGGAGAGAAATAACTGGGAAGAGACGACTGGAGATAAAGAACTGGGAAGAGAGGACTGGAGAGAAAGAACTGGGAAGAAAGGACTGGAGAGAAAGAGAGGACTGGAGAGAAACAGCTGGGAAGAGAGGACTGGAGAGAATGAGAGGACTGAAGAGACAGAGCTGAGAAGAGAGTACTGGAGAGAAAGAACTGGGAAGAGAGACTGGAGAGAAAGAGAGGGCTGGAGAGAAAAAGCTGGGAAGAGAAGAGTGGAGAGAAAGCTGGGAAATTAGGACTGGGAGAAGAATGAGAGGACTGGAGAGAAAGAGCTGGGAAGAGAGGACTGGAGAGAAAGAGCTGGGAAGAGAGGACTGAGAGAAAGCTGGGAAGAGAGGACTGGAGAGAAAGAGAGGACTGGAGAGAAAGAACTTGTGAAGAGAGGACTGGAGAAAAGAGTTGGGAAGAGAGGACTGGAGAGAAAGAACTGGGAAGAGAGGACTGGAGAAAAGAACTGGGAAGAGAGGACTGGAGAGAAAGAGAGGACAGGAGAGAAAGAGATGATTGGAGAGAAAGAACTGGGAAGAGAGGATTGGAGAGAAAGAACTGGGAAGAGAGGACTGGAGAGAAAGAGTGGGGAAGAGAGGACTGGAGAGAATGAGCTGGGAAGAGAGGACTGTAGAGAAAGAGAGGATTGGAGAGAAAGAACTGGGAAGAGAGGACTGGATGGAAAGAACTGGGAAGAGAGGTCTGGAGGGAAAGAGAGGACTGGAGGGAAAGAACTGGGAAGAGAGGACTCGATAGAAAGAACTGGGAAGAGAGGACTGGAGAGAAAGAGAGGACTGGAGAGAAAGAACTGGGAAGAGAGGACTGGAGAAAGGAGTTGGGAAGAGAGGACTGGAGAGAAAGAACTGGGAAGAGAGGACTGGAGAGAAAGAACTGGGAAGAGAGGACTGGAGAGAAAGAGAGGACTGTAGAGAAAGAGAGGATTGGAGAGAAAGAACTGCGAAGAGAGGACTGGAGGGAATGAACTGGGAAGAGAGGACTGGAGAGAAAGAACTGGGAAGAGAGGACTGGAGAGAAAGAGAGGACTGGAGAGAATGAGCTGGGAAGAGAGGACTGGAGGGAAAGAACTGGGAAGAGAGGATTGGAGAGAAAGACCTGGGAAGAGAGGACTGGTGAGAAAGAGAGGACTGGAGAGAAAGAACTGGGAAGAGAGGACTGGAGAAAATAGTTGGGAAGAGAGGACTGGAGAGAAAGAACTGGGAAGAGAGGACTGGAGAAAAGAGTTGGGAAGAGAGGACTGGAGAGAAAGAACTGGGAAGAGAGGACTGGAGAGAAATAACTGGGAAGAGAGGACTGGAGAGAAAGAACTGGGAAGAGAGGACTGGTGAGAAAGAGAGGACTGTAGAGAAATAGAGGATTGGAGAGAAATAACTGCAAAGAGAGGACTGGAGGGAAAGAACTGGGAAGAGAGGACTGGAGAGAAAGAACTGGGAAGAGAGGACTGGAGAGAAAGAGAGGACTAGAGAGAATGAGCTGGGAAGAGAGGACTGGAGGGAAAGAAATAGGAAGAGAGGATTGGAGAGAAAGACCTGGGAAGAGAGGATTGGAGAGAAAGAGAGGACAGGAGAGAAAGAGAGGATTGGAGAGAAAGAACTGGGAAGAGAGGACTGGATAGAATGCTGGGAAGAGCGGACTGGAGAGAAATAACTGGGAAGAGAGGACTGGAGAGAAAGAACTGGGAAGAGAGGACTGGAGAGAAAGAGAGGACAGGAGAGAAAGAGAGGATTGGAGAGAAAGAACTGGGAAGAGAGGACTGGAGAGAAAGAACTGGGAAGAGAGGATTGGAAAGAAAAACTGGGACGAAAGGACTGGAGAGAAAGAGAGGACTGGAGAGAATGTGAGGATTGGAGAGAAAGAACTGGGAAGAGAGGATTGGATAGAATGCTGGGAAGAGCGGACTGGAGAGAAAGAGGATTGGAGAGAAATAACTGGGAAGAGACGACTGGAGATAAAGAACTGGGAAGAGAGGACTGGAGAGAAAGAACTGGGAAGAAAGGACTGGAGAGAAAGAGAGGACTGGAGAGAAACAGCTGGGAAGAGAGGACTGGAGAGAATGAGAGGACTGAAGAGACAGAGCTGAGAAGAGAGTACTGGAGAGAAAGAACTGGGAAGAGAGACTGGAGAGAAAGAGAGGGCTGGAGAGAAAAAGCTGGGAAGAGAAGAGTGGAGAGAAAGCTGGGAAATTAGGACTGGAGAGAATGAGAGGACTGGAGAGAAAGAGCTGGGAAAGAGGACTGAGAAAGAGAAAGAGCTGGGAAGAGAGGACTGGAGAGAGAGCTGGGAAGAGAGGACTGGAGGAAGAGAGGACTGGAGAGAAAGAACTGGGAAGAGAGGACTGGAAAGAACTGGGAAGAGAGGACTGGAGGGAAAGAGAGGACTGGAGAGAAAGAACTGGGAAGAGAGGACTGAGAGAAAGAACTGGGAAGAGAGGACTGGAGGGAAAGACTTGGATGAGAGGACTGGGAAGAGACCTGGGAAGAGAGGACTGGAGAGAAATAACTGGGAAGAGAGGACTGGAGAGAAAAGAACTGGGAAGAGAGGACTGGAGAGAAAGAAGAGAGGACTGGAGAGAAAGAGAGGATTGGAGAGAAAGAACTGGGAAGAGAGGACTGGAGAAAGAACTGGGAAGAAGGATTGGAGAGAAAGAGAGGACTGAGGAAGAGAGGACTGGAGAGAAAGAACTGGGAAGAAAGGACTGGAGAGAAAGAGAGGACTGGAGAGAAAAGCTGAGGACTGGGAGAAGAGAGGACTGAAGAGACAGAGCTGAGAAGAAGAGAGAGAAAGAACTGGGAAGAGAGACTGAGAGAGAAGAAAACTGGGAAGAGAGGACTGGAGAGAATGAGAGGACTGGAGAGAAAGAGCTGGGAAGAGAGGACTGGAGAAAAGAGTTGGGAAGAGAGGACTGGAGAGAAAGAACTGGGAAGAGAGGACTGGAGAGAAAGAACTGGGAAAGAGGACTGAGAGAAAGAGAGGACAGGAGAGAAAGAGATGATTGGAGAGAAAGAACTGGGAAGAGAGGATTGGAGAGAAAGAACTGGGAAGAGAGGACTGGAGAGAAAGAGTGGGGAAGAGAGGACTGGAGAGAATGAGCTGGGAAGAGAGGACTGTAGAGAAAGAGAGGATTGGAGAGAAAGAACTGGGAAGAGAGGACTGGATGGAAAGAACTGGGAAGAGAGGTCTGGGAAAGAGAGGACTGGAGGGAAAGAACTGGGAAGAGAGGAGAGAAAGAACTGGGAAGAGAGGACTGGAGAGAAAGAGAGGACTGGAGAGAAAGAACTGGGAAGAGAGGACTGGAGAGAGTTGGGAAGAGAGGACTGGAGAGAAAGAACTGGGAAGAGAGGACTGGAGAGAAAGAACTGGGAAGAGAGGACTGGAGAGAAAGAGAGGACTGTAGAGAAAGAGAGGATTGGAGAGAAAGAACTGCGAAGAGAGGACTGGAGGGAATGAACTGGGAAGAGAGGACTGGAGAGAAAGAACTGGGAAGAGAGGACTGGAGAGAAAGAGAGGACTGGAGAGAATGAGCTGGGAAGAGAGGACTGGAGGGAAAGAACTGGGAAGAGAGGATTGGAGAGAAAGACCTGGGAAGAGAGGACTGGTGAGAAAGAGAGGACTGGAGAGAAAGAACTGGGAAGAGAGGACTGGAGAAAATAGTTGGGAAGAGAGGACTGGAGAGAAAGAACTGGGAAGAGAGGACTGGAGAAAAGAGTTGGGAAGAGAGGACTGGAGAGAAAGAACTGGGAAGAGAGGACTGGAGAGAAATAACTGGGAAGAGAGGACTGGAGAGAAAGAACTGGGAAGAGAGGACTGGTGAGAAAGAGAGGACTGTAGAGAAATAGAGGATTGGAGAGAAATAACTGCAAAGAGAGGACTGGAGGGAAAGAACTGGGAAGAGAGGACTGGAGAGAAAGAACTGGGAAGAGAGGACTGGAGAGAAAGAGAGGACTAGAGAGAATGAGCTGGGAAGAGAGGACTGGAGGGAAAGAAATAGGAAGAGAGGATTGGAGAGAAAGACCTGGGAAGAGAGGATTGGAGAGAAAGAGAGGACAGGAGAGAAAGAGAGGATTGGAGAGAAAGAACTGGGAAGAGAGGACTGGATAGAATGCTGGGAAGAGCGGACTGGAGAGAAATAACTGGGAAGAGAGGACTGGAGAGAAAGAACTGGGAAGAGAGGACTGGAGAGAAAGAGAGGACAGGAGAGAAAGAGAGGATTGGAGAGAAAGAACTGGGAAGAGAGGACTGGAGAGAAAGAACTGGGAAGAGAGGATTGGAAAGAAAAAACTGGGACGAAAGGACTGGAGAGAAAGAGAGGACTGGAGAGAATGTGAGGATTGGAGAGAAAGAACTGGGAAGGGAGAACTGGAGAGGAAGAACTGGGAAGAGAGGACTGGAGAGAAAGAGGATTGGAGAGAAATAACTGGGAAGAGACGACTGGAGATAAAGAACTGGGAAGAGAGGACTGGAGAGAAAGAACTGGGAAGAAAGGAGAGAGAAAGAGAGGACTGGAGAGAAACAGCTGGGAAGAGAGGACTGGAGAGAATGAGAGGACTGAAGAGACAGAGCTGAGAAGAGAGTACTGGAGAGAAAGAACTGGGAAGAGAGACTGGAGAGAAAGAGAGGGCTGGAGAGAAAAAGCTGGGAAGAGAAGAGTGGAGAGAAAGCTGGGAAATTAGGACTGGAGAGAATGAGAGGACTGGAGAGAAAGAGCTGGGAAGAGAGGACTGGAGAGAAAGAGCTGGGAAGAGAGGACTGGAGAGACAGAACTGGGAAGAGAGGACTGGAGAGAATGAGCTGGGAAGAGAGGACTGTAGAGAAAGAGAGGATTGGAGAGAAAGAACTGGGAAGAGAGGACTGGAGGGAAAGAACTGGAAAGAGAAGATTGGAGAGAAAGACCTGGGAAGAAAGGACTGGAGAGAAAGAGAGGACTGGAGAGAAAGAGAGGACAGGAGAGAAAGAGAGGATTGGAGAGAAAGAACTGGGAAGAGAGGATTGGAGAGAAAGAGGGGGGAAGAGAGGACTGGAGAGAATGAGCTGGGAAGAGAGGACTGTAGAGAAAGAGAGGATTGGAGAGAAAGAACTGGGAAGAGAGGACTGGAGGGAAAGAACTGGGAAGAGAGGACTCGAGGGAAAGAGAGGACTGGAGAGAAAGAACTGGGAAGAGAGGACTGGAGAAAGAACTGGGAAGAGAGGACTGGAGGGAAAGAACTTGGATGAGAGGACTGGAAAGAAAGACCTGGGAAGAGAGGACTGGAGAGAAATAACTGGGAAGAGAGGACTGGAGAGAAAGAGAGGATTGGAGAGAAAGAGAGGACTGGAGAGAATGAGCTGGGAAGAGAGGACTGGAGAGAAAGAGAGGATTGGAGAGAAAGAACTGGGAAGATAGGACTGGAGGGAAAGAACTGGGAAGAGAGGATTGGAGAGAAAGAGAGGACTGGAGAGAAAGAGAGGACTGGAGAGAAAGAACTGGGAAGAGAGGACTGGAGAGAAAGAGGACTGGGGAGAAAGAGAGGACTGGAGAGAAAGAGAGGACTGGAGAGAAATAACTGGGAAGAGAGGACTGGAGATAAATAACTGGGAAGAGAGGATTGGAGAGAAATAACTGGGAAGAGAGGACTGGAGAGAAAGAACTGGGAAGAGAGGACTGGAGAGAAAGAGAGGACAGGAGAGAAAGAGATGATTGGAGAGAAAGAACTGGGAAGAGAGGATTGGAGAGAAAGAACTGGGAAGAGAGGACTGGAGAGAAAGAGTGGGGAAGAGAGGACTGGAGAGAATGAGCTGGGAAGAGAGGACTGTAGAGAAAGAGAGGATTGGAGAGAAAGAACTGGGAAGAGAGGACTGGATGGAAAGAACTGGGAAGAGAGGTCTGGAGGGAAAGAGAGGACTGGAGAGAAAGAACTGGGAAGAGAGGACTCGATAGAAAGAACTGGGAAGAGAGGACTGGAGAGAAAGAGAGGACTGGAGAGAAAGAACTGGGAAGAGAGGACTGGGAGAAAAGAGTTGGGAAGAGAGGACTGGAGAGAAAGAACTGGGAAGAGAGGACTGGAGAGAAAGAACTGGGAAGAGAGGACTGGAGAGAAAGAGAGGACTGTAGAGAAAGAGAGGATTGGAGAGAAAGAACTGCGAAGAGAGGACTGGAGGGAATGAACTGGGAAGAGAGGACTGGAGAGAAAGAACTGGGAAGAGAGGACTGGAGAGAAAGAGAGGACTGGAGAGAATGAGCTGGGAAGAGAGGACTGGAGGGAAAGAACTGGGAAGAGAGGATTGGAGAGAAAGACCTGGGAAGAGAGGACTGGAGAGAAAGAGAGGACTGGAGAGAAAGAACTGGGAAGAGAGGACTGGAGAAAATAGTTGGGAAGAGAGGACTGGAGAAAGAACTGGGAAGAGAGGACTGGAGAAAAGAGTTGGGAAGAGAGGACTGGAGAGAAAGAACTGGGAAGAGAGGACTGGAGAGAAATAACTGGGAAGAGAGGACTGGAGAGAAAGAACTGGGAAAGAGGACTGGAGAAAGAGAGGACTGAGAGAAATAGAGGATTGGAGAGAAATAAGCAAAAGAGGACTGGAGGGAAAGAACTGGGAAGAGAGGACTGGAGAGAAAGAACTGGGAAGAGAGGACTGGAGAGAAAGAGAGGACTAGAGAGAATGAGCTGGGAAAGAGGACTGGAGGGAAAGAAATAGAAGAGAAGAGAAAGACCTGGGAAGAGAATTGGAGAGAAAGAGAGGACAGGGAGAAAGAGAGGATTGGAGAGAAAGAACTGGGAAGAGGACTGGATAGAATGCTGGGAAGAGCGGACTGGAGAGAAATAACTGGGAAGAGAGGACTGGAGAGAAAGAACTGGGAAGAGAGGACTGGAGAGAAAGAGAGGACAGGAGAGAAAGAGAGGATTGGAGAGAAAGAACTGGGAAGAGAGGACTGGAGAGAAAGAACTGGGAAGAGAGGACTGGAAAGAGAAAGAGAAAGGACTGGGAGAAAGAGAGGAAAGAGAGGATTGGAGAGAAAGAACTGGGAAGGGAGGACTGGGGAAGAAGAAGGAGGACTGGAGAGAAAGAACTGGGAAGAGAGGACTGGAGATAAAGAACTGGGAAGAGAGGACTGGAGAGAAAGAACTGGGAAGAGAGGACTGGAGAGAAAGAGAGGACTGGAGAGAAAGAACTGGGAAGAGAGGACTGGAGAGAAAGAACTGGGAAGAGAGTACTGGAGAGAAAGAACTGGGAAGAGAGACTGGAGAGAAAGAACTGGGAAGCTGGGAGAGGTGGAGAAAGCTGGGAAATTAGGACTGGAGAGAATGAGAGGACTGGAGAGAAAGAGCTGGGAAGAGAGGACTGGAGAGAAAGAGCTGGGAAGAGAGGACTGAGAGAAAGCTGGGAAGAGAGGACTGAGGAAGAGAGGACTGGAGAGAAAGAACTTGTGAAGAGAGGACTGGAGAGGAAGACCTGGGAAGAGAGGATTGGAGAGAAAGAACTGGGAAGAGAGGACTGGAGGGAAAGAGTGGGGAAGAGAGGACTGAGAGAATGAGCTGGGAAGAGAGGACTGTAGAGAAAGAGGATTGGAGAGAAAGAACTGGGAAGAGAGGACTGGATGGAAAGAACTGGGAAGAGAGGTCTGGAGGGAAAGAGAGGACTGGAGAGAAAGAACTGGGAAGAGAGGACTGGAGAAAGAACTGGGAAGAGAGGACTGGAGAGAAAGAGAGGACTGGAGAGAAAGAACTGGGAAGAGAGGACTGGAGAAAAGAGTTGGGAAGAGAGGACTGGAGAGAAAGAACTGGGAAGAGAGGACTGGAGAGAAAGAACTGGGAAGAGAGGACTGGAGAGAAAGAGAGGACTGTAGAGAAAGAGAGGATTGGAGAGAAAGAACTGCGAAGAGAGGACTGGAGGGAATGAACTGGGAAGAGAGGACTGGAGAGAAAGAACTGGGAAGAGAGGACTGGAGAGAAAGAGAGGACTGGAGAGAATGAGCTGGGAAGAGAGGACTGGAGGGAAAGAACTGGGAAGAGAGGATTGGAGAGAAAGACCTGGGAAGAGAGGACTGGTGAGAAAGAGAGGACTGGAGAGAAAGAACTGGGAAGAGAGGACTGGGAAGAGAGGACTGGAGCGAAAGAACTGGGAAGAGAGGACTGGAGAAAAGAGTTGGGAAGAGAGGACTGGAGAGAAAGAACTGGGAAGAGAGGACTGGAGAGAAATAACTGGGAAGAGAGGACTGGAGAGAAAGAACTGGGAAGAGAGGACTGGTGAGAAAGAGAGGACTGTAGAGAAATAGAGGATTGGAGAGAAATAACTGCAAAGAGAGGACTGGAGGGAAAGAACTGGGAAGAGAGGACTGGAGAGAAAGAACTGGGAAGAGAGGACTGGAGAGAAAGAGAGGACTAGAGAGAATGAGCTGGGAAGAGAGGACTGGAGGGAAAGAAATAGGAAGAGAGGATTGGAGAGAAAGACCTGGGAAGAGAGGATTGGAGAGAAAGAGAGGACAGGAGAGAAAGAGAGGATTGGAGAGAAAGAACTGGGAAGAGAGGACTGGATAGAATGCTGGGAAGAGCGGACTGGAGAGAAATAACTGGGAAGAGAGGACTGGAGAGAAAGAACTGGGAAGAGAGGATTGGAAAGAAAAAACTGGGACGAAAGGACTGGAGAGAAAGAGAGGACAGGAGAGAAAGAGAGGATTGGAGAGAAAGAACTGGGAAGAGAGGACTGGAGAGAAAGAACTGGGAAGAGAGGATTGGAAAGAAAAAACTGGGACGAAAGGACTGGAGAGAAAGAGAGGACTGGAGAGAATGTGAGGATTGGAGAGAAAGAACTGGGAAGGGAGAACTGGAGAGGAAGAACTGGGAAGAGAGGACTGGAGAGAAAGAGGATTGGAGAGAAATAACTGGGAAGAGACGACTGGAGATAAAGAACTGGGAAGAGAGGACTGGAGAGAAAGAACTGGGAAGAAAGGACTGGAGAGAAAGAGAGGACTGGAGAGAAACAGCTGGGAAGAGAGGACTGGAGAGAATGAGAGGACTGAAGAGACAGAGCTGAGAAGAGAGTACTGGAGAGAAAGAACTGGGAAGAGAGACTGGAGAGAAAGAGAGGGCTGGAGAGAAAAAGCTGGGAAGAGAAGAGTGGAGAGAAAGCTGGGAAATTAGGACTGGAGAGAATGAGAGGACTGGAGAGAAAGAGCTGGGAAGAGAGGACTGGAGAGAAAGAGCTGGGAAGAGAGGACTGGAGAGAAAGCTGGGAAGAGAGGACTGGAGAGAAAGAGAGGACTGGAGAGAAAGAACTTGTGAAGAGAGGACTGGAGAGGAAGACCTGGGAAGAGAGGATTGGAGAGAAATAACTGGGAAGAGGGGACTGGAGGGAAAGAATTGGGAAGAGATGACGGTAGAGAAAGAACTGGGAGGAGAGGACTGGAGAGAAAGAGAGGACTGGAGAGAAAGAGAGGATTGGAGAGAAAGAACTGGGAAGAGAGGAATGGAGAGAAAGAACTGGGAAGAGAGGACTGGAGAGAAAGAGAGGACTGGAGAGAAAGAGAGGGCTGGAGAGAATGAGCTGGGAAGAGAGGACTGGAGAGAAAGAACTGGGAAGAGATGACTGGAGAGAAAGAACTGGCAAGTTAGGACTGGAAGGAAAGAGCTTTGAAGAGAGGACTGTAGAGAAAGAGCTGGGAAGAGAGGACTGGAGAGAAAGAGAGGACTGGAGAGAAAGAACTGGGAAGAAAGGACTGGAGAGAAAGCTGGGAAGAGAGGACTGGAGAGACAGAGCTGGGAAGTGTCAGTGAATCTGATCAAACCTGATCAAAGGTGCATTATGCATCACAGTTGCTAAAGCCCTTCTCTTCTCTCTGGCACTTCTGGGTCAGTGTGTGTTTGTGTGTGCGAGTTTGTGTAGAGTAGGTGTGTGTACGTGTATTTGTGTGTGCGCGTGTGCGTGTGCGTGCATGTGTATGCCTGCGTGCGAGTGTGTGTAGGTGCATGTACATGTGTACATATCTATGTGTGTGAATGTGTGCATGCATGTTTGTCCCTGTATGAGCCAAACAATAATTGTTAGTCTGTGAAGGCATTGCTCACACCTGGGCTTCCCCTGACTCTATCCTCCCCTGTGATTGGTTGCAGATGTCTGTATGCAAATTATGTCAAATTGCAAATACCAGGAACCAATTTGTAGCAATTTCTCACCTCTTTTTCATCCAGCTGCTCACCGCCATAGAAATGCATCAGTCAGAAGGTCATTGTGTATTCACAGCAAAACCAGCATAAAGAACAACCACAGGAGGAAATCAACAAAGAACATAATTTTGCTGCTGAAGCTCAGGTGTGAGACAAGCCTTCTCAGAAAGGCAATTATAGTTTGGCTCATACAAGGGCAAATATGCATGCAAACATTCACACATTCTTAGAGAGCAGAAAGGACAATGTTGCTTTTAATGTTACTGAGTTGAATCCAGAGGTCACATGCTTGTCATTTAATGTTACTGAGTTGACTCCAGAGGTCAAATGCTTGTCATTTAATGTTACTGAGTTGAATCCAGAGGTCAAATGCTTGTCATTTAATGTTACTGAGTTGACTCCAGAGGTCAGATGCTTGTCTTTTAATGTTACTGAGTTGAATCCAGAGGTCAGATGCTTGTCATTTAATGTTACTGAGTTGAATCCAGAGGTCAGATGCTTGTCATTTAATGTTACTGAGTTGAATCCAGAGGTCAGATGCTTGTCATTTAATGTTACTGAGTTGAATCCAGAGGTCAAATGCTTGTCATTTAATGTTACTGAGTTGAATCCAGAGGTCAAATGCTTGTCATTTAATGTTACTGAGTTGACTCCAGAGGTCAGATGCTCTGTCCTTTCAGCTCTCTATATTATTTGTTATTTTTCAGTCTTTGCTGCTCTATTTCTTATTTTCAGAGGAAGAGTTGGAAACAGTGTAATAATATTCAACTCCCACATCTGGAACTAGAACCAGTGTGTGTGTGTGTGTGTGTATGTGTGTGTGTGTGTGTGGACATGATTTGGTTTAGGGTTAGGAGCTAGGGTTGGGTTTAAGGTTAAGTTTTTGGGTAAAGGTTAGGATTAGGGTAAGAATACTGGTTAGGGTTAGGGTTAGGGGTTAGGGGGGAAATTATTTTGAATGGGACTGAATTGTGTGTCCCCACAAGGTTAGCTGTACAAGACTGTGTGTGTGTGTGTGTGTGCTTTTGTGTGCTTTTGTGTTTTAAAACTTGTATTTTTCTGTCAGCCTACCTGCGTCTCCCTAATGAAGACCATTGTGTATTGCCTTATTTCTGCTTGGTCGATTTCAATACTCAGGGCAACAACAACAACAATGACACATGATTGTGATGACAAAGCTGAAAATACAAGGACAACAATAACACAATTATTGTGCAGTCCCAACATTCTGTCCTCCTAAGGGAACATGGAGCTAGGAGTGATGCAATGAAAGTAGCAGGAGTGTTCTAGTCCTGGGGCCAGCCTCCTAAAACAGCCCCAGGGAAGAGGAGTTACATGAAGTGTTCACTCTCAGCAAGTCCACTAGGGTTAGTGTGTACCCCATGCTTCACATTGCTGTTAATGAATAGCACGGTTAGTACTGACACAGATACACACACACACACACACACATACACTCATGCACGCACGTTGGGACACACACACATAGGCACGCACACATAGACACACAGACACACAGACACACAGACACACAGACACACAGACACACAGACACACAGTCACACACAGACACACAGACACACAGACACACAGACACACAGACACACAGACACACAGACACACAGACACACATGCACACACAAATGAGCCATTAGCCAAAGATATACCATCCAAACTGAGTCAGTAAGCCTAGTGTGTATTCTCCTTTTCTTCTGGAAGCTAACAAACACACACTTAGTTAGATACAGCAACGAAGACAAGTACAAGATCATTATTATACTGTACATATTGACAGATACTAATACAGCAATCACAGATGGCTATCTATATCTTAGCTCTCAGTCTGCTGTCTCTCTCAATCCCTCTTTCGTTCTCTCTTTCTCTCTAGAACGGGGGGATCCGGTATGTTGCACCAGTTGATTAAGGCTTTGGTTGCTGGGCAACAGTGTAATTAAAGGGATTAATTATACAGCCTGGCGCCGCAGTACAATGGAAAACACATCTCAAACACACACACTTTCATACACACACACACACACACACACACACATACACACACACACACACACTCACACACACCCGCACGAGCATATACACACGAATACACACACACAAACACACACACACACGCGCCCACACACGCACACACAACGGGTGTATATAATTCATACAGTGTACTGCACAGACACAATAGGTGTACATAATTTACACAGTTTACTGCAAACAATAGCCATTACATTGCTAAATGCTTCTCCAACTCAACTCTACCTAACACAGAAGTTATAACATTATAATAGAACCATCAATAAACTATACTGATGTCACTTGTTAATTCAATCCACTTAAATCAGTGTAGATGCCCGGGAGGAGACATTTTTAAGCCTTGAGACAATTGAGACATGGATTGTGAATGTGTGCCATTCAGAGGGTGAATGACAAAATATTTAAGAGCCTTTGAATAGGGTATGGTATTAGATCCCAGGCCCACTAGTTTGTTTCAAGAAATGGAATGCTACTACTGTTTTTTTCTGCTCAACAGATTCCCGTGTGTATCAATAACGGTCCACCACCCAAAGGACATCTAGTCAACTTCACACAACTGTGGGAAGCATTGGAAGGGAAAGGGGATGCCTAGTACATTACACAACTGAATGCATTCAACCGAAATAGGTGTTCGGCATTTAACCCAACCCCTCTGAATCAGAGGTGAAGGGGGCTGACGAATCACAGGTGAAGGGGGCTGACGAATCAGAGGTGACCGTGGCTGACTTAATTGACGTCCATGTCATCAGGAACAGGTGTTGCTCCCCGGGGAACACTGCCTTGCTCAAGGGCAGAATGGCTGATTTCCCCCCCTGACCTAAAGCTCTTAACCGCATTGGCTACCTGCCGCCCCTCTTGAGTCAACAATGGCCAGCATCTCTGTGGAACGCTTTTGACACATTGTAGAGTCCATGCCCCGACGAATTGAGACTGTTCTGAGGGCAAAAGGGGGTTTAACTCAATAGTAGGAAGGTGTTCTTAATGTTTGTACACTCAGTGTGTTTTACATACATGGATTGCCAACTGGGGTCATTTTGACACCAATAAGAAACTATTGGAAAAACAACAATCCTTGCAAATATATCAATTTATTTCTTATCAGATTTTTGAAGTAAATACAAATGTTGTCATATGTGGTAAAAACAACAGGCATTTAAAGGGGCAGTGGATCAACATTTGGAATATATTTAATTTTATTGACAAAAAGTGATTCCTCCATTGATCCTGAGAGACATCGACTAACTATGTGGCTTAGTTTTATTTATTTACTTTACCCACAGCCAGCATTGCTGTTAGTGAACCAATGAGCAGGGACAATGGCAGGATGCTTCAAAAGACATGCACAATCCTCAAAGTCACTTCAAACCAAATGTTATAGCATGCAAAATATCATAACTTCCTTCTGTAGCTCAGTTGGTAGAGCATGGCGCTTGTAACGCCAGGGTAGTGGGTTCGATTCCCGGGACCACCCATACGTAGAATGTATGCACACATGACTGTAAGTCGCTTTGGATAAAAGCGTCTGCTAAATGGCATATATATATATATATATATATATACATATATATAAGTTGACCATATAGAATATTGCAGGAAATTATATAAATTCTGGTATTTATATACAATTTTCTGTATTATAAAACATTTCAAGGGAGAATACACAATAACACAGCCCGGTTTGTAAATTTAGAGTAGCTAGTTTCTGTATAACAGTTCTACCAAGTAGACAGAGCATTCGGAACGTTTTCAGACCCTTTCACCTTTTCCACATTTTGTTAAGTTACAGCCTCATTAAACAAAACAATTCCCTCATCAATCTACACACAATACCCCATAATGATGAATCGTTAACAGGTTTTTAGGAATATTTGCAACAAAATAAACAGAAATACATTATTTACATAAGTATTCAGACCCTTTGCTATGAGACAAGAAATGGAGCTCAGGTGCATCCTGTTTCCATTGATCATCCTTGAGATGTTTCTACAACTGGATTGTAGTACACCTGTGATAAATTCAAATGATTTTAAAATAATGGGTTTAATGGTGCTCTGTGGGATGTTCAAAGTTTCTGATATTTTTTTTATAACCCAACCCTGATCTGTACTTCTCTAAAACTTTGTCCCTGACCTGTTTGGAGAGCTCCTTGGTCTTCATGGTGCTGCTTGCTTGGTGGTGCCCCTTGGTTAGTGGTGTTGCAGTATCTGGGGCCTTTCAGAACAGCTGTATATATACTGAGATTATGTGACAGATCGTGTGACACATAGATTGCACAGAGGTGGACTTTATTTACCAAATGATGTGACTTCTGAAGGTTGTACCAGATCTTATTTAGAGGCTTCGTAGTAAAGGGCGTGAATACATATGTACACACCACTTTTGTTTTGTATTTTTACTAATTTTTTTAAACAAGTTATTTTTCATTTCACTTCAGCAATTTGGACTATTTTGTGTATGTCCATTACATGAAATCCACTGTACATGTCAATACAGCTGTCTGTGTAGATTGAGTGTATCTGAGTTCTGTATTGCAGTTCATTTAAGTAACGTTCATATTCACCAAATTACCATAGGCCGAATTAGGTATTTTTGACTGGGGTCCATATTCTGACCCCAAAGGACTATAAAAAAAATATGTATTTATTGATCAGGGGTTTGAACCGATATGGGGAACCAAACAAAACCCTGAAAATCACAAATATTTGCAAGCAACAGAATCAAAACCGAGAAGGAAAGTGATCTATACTGTTCCTGAAGGGAGCGGCTATTTTAAAAGCACGAGAACTGGTTAATATCATTATTTACCTTCTGGGCATTTTTTTAAAAGTTCCACAAAAACACAACTAAGCGGCAGTTTAAAGTCCCCACTCTGTCACTCAGAAACGTATTCCAGTGTCTGCCTGCCTGACTGTCAGTTGAAAATATGTGCTAGTGTGTATGCGTGTGTAGGCTACCTGCCCCTCCACCTCGTAGCATAGTTTACTGTAGCCTACTGACATTACAAGCGTGATTCAGAAATTAGACAGAGAGATTTTTAAATAGAGAAGAATGAATAAATGTTTTCAATGCTAATTATGGATACTATAGTTATCCCATTTCACATTGGATTTATTAACTGCATTAAAGGTAAAATGTTACATTTATTTTATTTTAATTTAATTATTGTACCGCTTTGCACACACATAAGCTTCTTAGCTACAGTAGCTAGCTAAGGCTTTCAAAGGCATTCAAAGTTCCTTCAAAGAAGCCGCTCCTCCGTAGATATAATTATGTGGGACTAAATCAGATAATGCATTTCATAACAATATGATGCCCAGTGCTTCTTCCTTCACTCTGTCTTGCTCTCTCCTCAACCGCAACATTTCAGTCACATCAAGTGCCCTACACTTGTCTGTCAAATGCATGTAAATGACTCTATCAACGCAGTCCTGCATTCGAGGAAGAGGAAATTAATCTTGCTTAATTAATCCCACCTTACGTCTGTACAAAATCTATTTGTCCCATCTGGTTTCCTGACCAAGAAACAGGGAGAAGCCCAACTGGAGAAAGAATGCCCTGCTATCTCACTCTCCAGCATGTACCTCCAAGACTCCACTTCGCCAGATGATTACGTGAACTATCAAGTTAGCCAGGTGAATCTGGCGGTGATTACAGCCATCTATTGTATAATTATGCTAAACTAATTGGATCTGGAATTTGTCTTTCAGCAGCAATAGAACACGCCTGTCTCTCCTCCACCAGTCATACAAGGAGAATGGTCTAATGCCTCCAATCAGAAAGTCCTGTAGAACACGCCTGTCTCTCCTCCTCCAGTCATACAAGGAGAATGGTCTAATGCCTCCAATCAGAAAGTCCTGTAGAACACGCCTGTCTCTCCTCCTCCAGTCATACAAGGAGAATGGACTAATGCCTCCAATCAGAAAGTCCTGTAGAACACGCCCGTCTCTCCTCCACCAGTCATACAAGGAGAATGGACTAATGCCTCCAATCAGAAAGTCCTGTAGAACACGCCCGTCTCTCCTCCACCAGTCATACAAGGAGAATGGACTAATGCCTCCAATCAGAAAGTCCTGTAGAACACGCCCGTCTCTCCTCCACCAGTCATACAAGGAGAATGGACTAATGCCTCCAATCAGAAAGTCCTGTAGAACACGCCCGTCTCTCCTCCACCAGTCATACAAGGAGAATGGACTAATGCCTCCAATCAGAAAGACCTGTACAAGGAGAAGAAAACAGAAAGCCTGTCTTTCCTCCTCCAGTCATACAAGGAGAATGGACTAATGCCTCCAATCAGAAAGTCCTGTAGAACACGCTGGTCCGTCTCTCCTCCACCAGTCATACAAGGAGAATGGACTAATGCCTCCAACGTTCAAGTGCCTTTTCCGAGGCAACCTGCAGTTCAAGATCGAGTCTCCAGTCTGTTCTCGTCCTTCTGATGGAAATTGTGCTTTATGATTGTATTTTTCTGTCGCTTTTGGGTCAAGAACTCCACCAGTCATACAAGGAGAATTCACCAATCAGAAAGTCCTGTAGAACATGCCCGTCTCTCCTCCACCAGTCATACAAGGAGAATGGACTAATGCCTCCAATCAGAAAGTCCTGTAGAACACGCCCGTCTCTCCTCCACCAGTCATACAACGCCTTCCTTCAAAAAGAGAGCTGGCCCCAGCAAGCACAGATTACACCTGAAGTATGAGGACTTGCAACCAGTTGTGAACTTCACCAACAACTATGCAGAGCATAATGCAACAGTAGTAGCAGGATGCCACCCAGGACAAACACACTTTGGTGAAAAGCTGCTGCCAATCTCATGTGTCAAAAGCAGCGGTGTGGAGTCTCTACAAGGAATCAATGACTACACTCGGTATCTAAAGCATAAACAACACATACATTACCGGTCAAAAGTTTTAGAACACCTACTCATTTTGACTATTTTCTACATTATAGAATAATAGTGAAAACATAAACTATGAAATAAAATGTAGTAACCAAAAAAATGTTAAACAAATCAAAATACATTTTATATTTGAGATTCTTCAAATAGCCACCCTTTGCCTTGATGATATCTTTGCACACTCTTGGCATTCTCTCAACCAGCTTCACCTGGAAGGCAGGTGACGACCTCATGGAGCTGGTTGAGAAAACTAATAGTGCATTTTGTTATTTAATTTACCTTCTACATGAATGGCACTACTTATATTGATCTCACATTGTGTATTTTTCAGAGATATGTGTAGTCTGGCTGTCTTCCTTCAGGAATCTTTTGAGAGATTGCTGGTATGGTGAAGGACAACCGTGTGAAAGAGGTTAACATCCCACAGCTGGTTGGACTGGAGGATGGTACGGTGCTGGTGGAACGTTATGGCTGGCAACAACACCTGACTCTGTACTTTAGGCCGCTGCCACAGATCAAGCAGTACCAGCACTTCAGGAGAAAATAATGTTCATTGCATTGTATGAGGTTATTCTTCTTATCTAAACTTGGGATGTAAATTAATGTTATTCAAGGTTGTAATGTCTTCTCTATTCCTTTGCCTATTTTCCTGTTTTACAGCTTTGATGCTCTAGAGGCTGGTGTTATTTGTTTCCAAGGAGCGTTCAGACTCAGTCGGGACCAGGTTCCAGCTGCTGCCCACCACTGACATCCTTCCTCCCACAGATGGTCTGACTGTACAAGTATCACCTGGACTGGACACAACTAGACAAACATCTTTTTGAGAAGATCAGGGAGTGTTGCGACAAACAGACCTTGGACATCACATGCTCTGCACCAAAGTCAAGGGCAGGACAGAAACAGACTCTCACTGGGGGGCGAGTTCCCAGTCATCCAGACTATCTGCAGTGCCTAATAGCAACACTTGCACATGACTCTCTCCTAACACACACACACACACACACACACACACACACACACACACACACACACACACACACACACACACACACACACACACACACACACACACACACACACACACACACACACACACACACACACACACACACACACACACACACACACACACCATACATTACTGCTGCTCAGCCACTGAGCTGTTACTGCATAAACAATAACAACCTCATCCATCACCTGTTTGGCACATGGCCTCACATGTGAATCCTCACAGAGATGCGTGGGTCTAAGGCTTATTAGGCTGTGAATGCTGTTGAATAGGTGTAAGTAAATAAAGAACAGCTCTCCAGTAGGTATACCAAACCAAAAAGGGTCATTTTCTCAAATGTAGGGTTACAAGTTTATCAACATTCAGAATTCTTTCCCATTGTTCCTCAACTGCAGTTCATGATATACCATGTTCTAACTTTGAGTCTCTACTTTTATTCAATGTAAAAAAAAAAAATCAAATGTTGCTGCATAAGAAGAATCAAGGCGGTGAGTCACAAATGGGTACCTACTCTTTCACACAAAACACAGGACTTTCCACAATCCAAAACCTTGTCTTTGACACAGCACAAATGCAGTGTTTTGTCATTATCCAAGTCAATGAGTTCTCCACAACGAAAACCTTGTTTTTTTTTCATCTCCACAACGGCAAAGCAGAAGCGTTTCATAATTGCTTTAAACTCATCCACTGCTGGTGAATGTTGCACATGAAGGTTTCATTTCCAAACACTATATGCACCAATTTTCACATTTGTGTTTTTTTAATCAGAACTTATTTCTTATGGATATGTTATTTTTTGTGTAAAATACTAATCTTCTCAGATTTTTTATGAATAGATTTTAGATGTGTTTGAAAATGTTTGTTTGTTTGCCAAACGCTATGCAGTATATCCATTGTTTAACTGGAATGGAATATCCTCTACATTTGACTGAGATTTGTGGTTGTCCCATCTAGCTTTCTTTAGATGAATGCACTTATTGTAAGTCACAAATGTAACTGTATTTGTACAGTTGTTCATAAGAAATGTAGTTATTTATTACATTTGATGGTGTAAAACTTAGCAGTACTACTTATTTACCAACATGTCTAAAAATGGATATATAAGGTTTTATATAACTTTGTGTATCTCCACAGAGAGTTAAATCTTCAAAGCACATACATTTTATTTTGTATTTTTTTATTTAACCTTTATTTAACTAGGCAAAAGGCCTCCTGTGGGGACGGGGGCTGGGATTAAAAATACTAATGATCAAATACAAATATAGAAAAACACACATCACGACAAGAGAGACAAAACAACACACAATCACAACAAGAGAGATAAAACACACATCGCGACAAGAGAGACAAAATAACAATACATAAAGAGAGACAACAACATAGCATGGCAGCAACACATGCAGGCTTCCTCTCAGGGATTACAGTAAACACAACATCAGACTTCATCTCAAAGATTACAGTAAACACCACATACAGGCTTCCTCTCAGGGATCACAGTAAACACAACATACAGGCTTCCTCTCAGGGATCACAGTAAACACAACATACAGGCTTCCTCTCAGGGATTACAGTAAACACCACATACAGGCTTCCTCTCATGGATTAAGGTAAACACCACATACAGGCTTCCTCTCAGTGATTACAGTAAACACAACATACAGGCTTCCTCTCAAAGACTACACTAAACACCACATACAGGCTTCCTCTCAGGGATTACAGTAAACACCACATACAGGATTCCTCTCAGGGATTACAGTAAACACAACATACAGGCTTCCTCTCAGGGATTACAGTAAACACCACATACAGGATTCCTCTCAGGGATTACAGTAAACACAACATACAGGCTTCCTCTCGGGGATTACAGTAAACACCACATACAGGCTTCCACTCAGGGATTAAGGTAAACACCACATACAGGATTCCTCTCAGGGATTACAGTAAACAAAACATACAGGCTTCCTCTCAGGGATTAAGGTAAACACCACATACAGGCTTCCTCTCAGGGATTACAGTAAACACAACATACAGGCTTCCTCTCAGGGATTAAGGTAAACACCACATACAGGCTTCCTCTCAGGGATTACAGTAAACACAACATACAGGCTTCCTCTCAGGGATTACAGTAAAAACTTAGCAGTATTTATTATGTCTAAAATGGATTTGTTTTATATAACTTTATTGTAAACACCACATACAGGCTTCCTCTAGGGATTACAGTAAACACAACATACAGGTTTCCTCTCAAAGACTACAGTAAACACCACCTACAGGCTTGCTCTCAGGGATTACAGTAAGCACAACATACAGGCTTCCTCTCAGGGATTACAGTAAACACAATGTCAGACTTCCTTTCAAAGAGTACAGTAAACACCACATACAGGATTCCTCTCAGGGATTACAGTAAACACCACATACAGGCTTCCTCTCAGGGATTACAGTAAACACCACATACAGGCTTCCTCTCATGGATTAAGGTAAACACCACATACATGCTTCCTCTCAGGGATTACAGTAAACACAACATACAGGCTTCCTCTCAAAGACTACACTAAACACCACATACAGGCTTCCTCTCAGATGATTACAGTAAACACCACATACAGGATTCCTCTCAGGGATTACAGTAAACACCACATACAGGATTCCTCTCAGGGATTACAGTAAACACAACATACAGGCTTCCTCTCAGGGATTACAGTAAACACCACATACAGGCTTCCTCTCATGGATTAAGGTAAACACCACATACATGCTTCCTCTCAGGGATTACAGTAAATACAACATACAGGCTTCCTCTCAAAGACTACACTAAACACCACATACAGGCTTCCTCTCAGATGATTACAGTAAACACCACATACAGGATTCCTCTCAGGGATTACAGTAAACACCACATACAGGATTCCTCTCAGGGATTACAGTAAACACAACATACAGGCTTCCTCTCAGGGATTACAGTAAACACCACATACAGGCTTCCTCTCATGGATTAAGGTAAACACCACATACATGCTTCCTCTCAGGGATTACAGTAAACACAACATACAGGCTTCCTCTCAAAGACTACACTAAACACCACATACAGGCTTCCTCTCAGATGATTACAGTAAACACCACATACAGGATTCCTCTCAGGGATTACAGTAAACACAACATACAGGCTTCCTCTCAGGGATTACAGTAAACACCACATACAGGATTCCTCTCAGGGATTACAGTAAACACAACATACAGGCTTCCTCTCAGGGATTACAGTAAACACCACATACAGGCTTCCTCTCAGGGATTAAGGTAAACACCACATACATGCTTCCTCTCAGGGATTACAGTAAACACAACATACAGGCTTCCTCTCAGGGATTACAGTAAACACAATGCCAGACTTCCTTTCAAAGATTACAGTAAACACCACATACAGGCTTCCTCTCAGGGATCACAGTAAACACCACACACAGGCTTCCTCTCAGGGATTACAGTAAACACAACATACAGGCTTCCTCTCAGGGATTACAGTAAGCACAACATACAGGCTTCCTCTCAGGGATTACAGTAAACACAATGTCAGACTTCCTTTCAAAGATTACAGTAAACACCACACACAGGCTTCCTCTCAGGGATTACAGTAAACAAAACATACAGGCTTCCTCTCACACACAAGTCATGAAATATGAAGACTCAACATACACACACACACACAAAAACAAACACAGCGACCAAGATACCTGTCAAATAGTTAGAAAAGCATGCGGTAGCTGAGGGAGGTCAGAGGCAAAGAGTCCCTGCTCTCTGCGTCCCTGCTCTCTGTGTTTCTGCATTCCTTTGCTGTGTATGTGTATGTGTATGTGTATGTGTATGTGTATGTGTATGTGTATGTGTATGTGTGTGTGTGTGTATGTGTATGTGTATGTGTATGTGTATGTGTATGTGTTTGTGTTTGTGTATGTGTATGTGTGTGTGTGTGTGTGTGTGTGTGTGTGTGTGTGTGTGTGTGTGTGTGTGTGTGTGTGTGTGTGTGTGTGTGTGTGTGTGTGTGTGTGTGTGTGTGTGTGTGTGTGTGTGTGTGTGTGTGTGTGTGTGTGTGTGTGTGTGTGTGTGTGTACCTCCATGGAGAGCCATCATTTTAGAATTGTGTTTTATTTTACGACCCTCCATCTACCACAACAGTGATTATTATGCCCAGTGCAGTGTGTGCATGTGTGCTTGCCAGCATGTGTGTGCGTGCCTGTACTGCAGATGTTTCCATTCATTCCACTGGAATGCACACACACTGCTAGCAGGCTCTTTGTCAAGTGTGGGTGTGGGGTTAAAGGCTAACTAAGAACTGAATGCTGTGGTCATGTGTTCCTGTGTTCCACCTGACCTGAGTGGGTAGCTGCTTGACGCCAGCAACCCTCGCCTCCTCATTCCTCATAGGCTGTTGAGTTGAGATGGACTAGGATGTAGTTGCCCCTTGACATTGATCTTAGGTCAGTTTTTTTATTATACCCCCTGATCTAAGGTCAGATTTTCAAGGAGCACAAATGATCCTGGATGTGTGAATATGACCAACTTCTGCTTGCAGAGAGTGAGTGAGAACCATGGGTTGGAAACAAAATTATTATCCAATTGTTGAGTTCTGAAAATAAACATTTTTTTTCGTTGCTTTCCACTGTTCCGACCAGCAAAATAAAGTTCTGAACCGGTTCGAGAAAAAAAAGAAGAAGTTTATATCGTTCCTTGTTTTTGTTTTTTTTTTACATTCAGCTGGATATTAAATGACTTCACCAATCAGTGAGGATAAAGCAGCTTGTTGTGGAGCGGGTAAGCAATTTCATCTGTATAGGAAAGTCGTTAAGAGCAAATGTTATTTTTCCGTAACTGTATGGTTTAATCATACTGAGGGAGTTTGATTTATCTCGTCGGTGTGCCCGTGTAGGTGTGTTTTGGATTGGCTGAAAGTTGATTGGATTCGATTTGGAACCGGGCTGCCTCCCAGGTACCCCGTTCAAAGCCCACTGTGATGTCGGCTCAAAACAAAATTGACGTACGTGTGGTAACTCTGATTTTCTGTTATCCCATGCAAAAGTGATTGATTTAGATAAAAACACTTTATCTGCCTTCCCAATGAAAAATATGAAGAACATTTAAATATTTACTTTATTTATGTTTCTGAACACCATGCTGCCTTGTTGAAAACATGACCAAGCAGTGCAGATTAGTGTTCAATTTGGGAATAGTGCTCTTCCCTCTCAGCTTTCAAGAAGAGGTGATGGGCAAATCCCGGTGCCCCGCGGCTCAGAATAATCGAATCTGTCCAATGAAAGACAAATACAAGCACTGTGCTGCCAGTCAGAGCGAGCGAGAGAGGATGGAGGAAGCTTGCCTTGAAGCTTAGGGGATCTTTTTAAGACATGCATTATCTGAATTAGGCCCACAGAGTTATACCTACGAAGTAACGGATTCTATGGAGGAACTTTGAATGTCTTTGAACTTCCGAGTTGGTTTAACATTGGACCAAAGCAAATGTTAGCTAGCTAATGTAGCTAACAAGCCCAAGTGCGCAGAGCAGCACTACACTCTAAAAAGAAAAGGATTCTGGAGTATCCTTTAAGGTTTCTTTAAATTGAAACTATGTAGGAACTCCTATAAGTTCTTCAAAGAACCCATTTTAGAGGATCCTCAAAGAACCTTTTGGGGTTAATTTTGAACTATCTGTTATTATTCATGACAATAAAATTCATAAAAATAACAACAATAACACAATATTTTAGTCCTCAGTGTTTATTGTGATTTTAGTGGGAAAGCAGAATAAACCATTCTAAATATGAGGTAAACTCCCAGCAGAGCCCCAAGTCCAATAGGTTTATCCTCTGGCGTGTTGATGTTAATGTGTTGATGTTCTCCGTATATATCCTCTGGCGTGTTGATGTTAATGTGTTGATGTTCTCCGTATATATCCTCTGCCATGTTGATGTTAATGTGTGGATGTTCTCCGTATCCAGAGCCCCAAGTCCAATAGGTATATCCTCTGGCCTGTTGATGTTAATGTGTTGATGTTCTCTGTATCCAGAGCCCCAAATCCAATAGGTATATCCTCTGGCCTGTTGATGTTGATGTTCTCCGTATATATCCTCTGGCGTGTTGATGTTAATGTGTTGATGTTCTCCGTATATATCCTCTGGCCTGTTGATGTTAATGTGTTGATGTTCTCTGTATCCAGAGCCCCAAGTCCAATAGGTATATCCTCTGGCCTGTTGATGTTAATGTGTTGATGTTCTCTGTATCCAGAGCCCCAAATCCAATAGGTATATCCTCTGGCCTGTTGATGTTGATGTTCTCCGTATATATCCTCTGGCGTGTTGATGTTAATGTGTTGATGTTCTCCGTATATATCCTCTGGCCTGTTGATGTTAATGTGTTGATGTTCTCTGTATCCAGAGCCCCAAGTCCAATAGGTATATCCTCTGGCCTGTTGATTTTGATGTTCTCCGTATATATCCTCTGGCCTGTTGATGTTAATGTGTTGATGTTCTCCGTATATATCCTCTGGCCTGTTGATGTTAATGTGTTAATGTTCTCTGTATATATCCTCTGGCCTGTTGATGTTAATGTGTTGATGTTCTCCGTATATATCCTCTGGCCTGTTGATGTTAATGTGTTGATGTTCTCCGTATATATCCTCTGGCCTGTTGATGTTAATGTGTTAATGTTCTCTGTATATATCCTCTGGCCTATTGATGTTAATGTGTTGATGTTCTCCGTATATATCCTCTGGCCTGTTGATGTTAATGTGTTGATGTTCTCCGTATATATCCTCTGGCCTGTTGATGTTAATGTGTTGATGTTCTCCGTATATATCCTCTGGCCTGTTGATGTTAATGTGTTGATGTTCTCCGTATATATCCTCTGTCCTATTGATGTTAATGTGTTGATGTTCTCCGTATATATCCTCTGGCCTGTTGATGTTACTGTGTTGATGTTCTCTGTATCCAGAGCCCCAAGTCCAATAGGTATATCCTCTGGCCTGTTGATTTTGATGTTCTCCGTATATATCCTCTGGCCTGTTGATTTTGATGTTCTCCGTATATATCCTCTGGCCTGTTGATGTTAATGTGTTGATGTTCTCCGTATATATCCTCTGGCCTGTTGATGTTAATGTGTTGATGTTCTCCGTATATATCCTCTGGCCTGTTGATGTTAATGTGTTGATGTTCTCCGTATATATCCTCTGGCCTGTTGATGTTAATGTGTTGATGTTCTCCGTATCCAGAGCCCCAAGTCCAATAGGTATATGCTCTGGCCTGTTGATGTTAATGTGTTGATGTTCTCCGTGTATATCCTCTGGCCTGTTGATGTTAATGTGTTGATGTTCTCCGTATATATCCTCTGGCCTGTTGATGTTAATGTGTTGATGTTCTCCGTATATATCCTCTGGCCTGTTGATTTTGATGTTCTCCGTATATATCCTCTGGCCTGTTGATGTTAATGTGTTGATGTTCTCTCCAGAGCCCCAAGTATATATCCTCTGGCCTGTTGATGTTAATGTGTTGATGTTCTCCGTATATATCCTCTGGCCTGTTGATGTTAATGTGTTGATGTTCTCCGTATATATCCTCTGGCCTGTTGATGTTACTGTGTTGATGTTCTCCGTATCCAGAGCCCCAAGTCCAATAGGTATATCCTCTGGCCTGTTGATGTTAATGTGTTGATGTTCTCCGTATATATCCTCTGGCCTGTTGATGTTAATGTGTTGATGTTCTCCGTATATATCCTCTGGCCTGTTGATGTTAATGTGTTGATGTTCTCCGTATATATCCTCTGGCCTGTTGATGTTAATGTGTTGATGTTCTCCGTATATATCCTCTGGCCTGTTGATGTTAATGTGTTGATGTTCTCCGTATATATCCTCTGGCCTGTTGATGTTAATGTGTTGATGTTCTCCGTATATATCCTCTGGCCTGTTGATTTTGATGTTCTCCGTATATATCCTCTGGCCTGTTGATGTTAATGTGTTAATGTTCTCTGTATATATCCTCTGGCCTATTGATGTTAATGTGTTGATGTTCTCCGTATATATCCTCTGGCCTGTTGATGTTACTGTGTTGATGTTCTCCGTATCCAGAGCCCCAAGTCCAATAGGTATATCCTCTGGCCTGTTGATGTTAATGTGTTGATGTTCTCTGTATATATCCTCTGTCCTGTTGATGTTAATGTGTTGATGTTCTCTGTATATATGCTCTGGCCTGTTGATATTAATGTGTTGATGTTCTCCGTATATATCCTCTGTCCTGTTGATGTTAATGTGTTGATGTTCTCCGTATATATCCTCTGGCCTGTTGATGTTACTGTGTTGATGTTCTCTGTATCCAGAGCCCCAAGTCCAATAGGTATATCCTCTGTCCTGTTGATATTAATGTGTTGATGTTCTCTGTATATATCCTCTGGCCTGTTGATGTTAATGTGTTGATGTTCTCCGTATATATCCTCTGGCCTGTTGATGTTAATGTGTTGATGTTCTCCGTATATATCCTCTGTCCTGTTGATGTTAATGTGTTGATGTTCTCCGTATATATCCTCTGTCCTGTTGATGTTAATGTGTTGATGTTCTCCGTATATATCCTCTGGCCTGTTGATGTTAATGTGTTGATGTTCTCCGTATATATCCTCTGGCCTGTTGATGTTAATGTGTTGATGTTCTCCGTATATATCCTCTGGCCTGTTGATGTTGATGTGTTGATGTTCTCCGTATATACCCTCTGGCCTGTTGATGTTGATGTGTTGATGTTCTCCGTATATATCCTCTGGCCTGTTGATGTTAATGTGTTGATGTTCTCCGTATATATCCTCTGGCCTGTTGATATTAATGTGTTGATGTTCTCCGTATATATCCTCTGGCCTGTTGATGTTAATGTGTTGATGTTCTCCGTATATATCCTCTGGCCTGTTGATTTTGATGTTCTCCGTATATATCCTCTGGCCTGTTGATGTTAATGTGTTGATGTTCTCCGTATATATCCTCTGGACTGTTGATGTTAATGTGTTGATGTTCTCCGTATATATCCTCTGGCCTGTTGATGTTGATGTGTTGATGTTCTCCGTATATATCCTCTGTCCTGTTGATGTTGATGTGTTGATGTTCTCCGTATATATCCTCTGGCCTGTTGATGTTGATGTGTTGATGTTCTCCGTATATATCCTCTGTCCTGTTGATGTTAATGTGTTGATGTTCTCCGTATATATCCTCTGGCCTGTTGATGTTAATGTGTTGATGTTCTCCGTATATATCCTCTGGCCTGTTGATGTTAATGTGTTGATGTTCTCCATATATATCCTCTGGCCTGTTGATGTTAATGTGTTGATGTTCTCCGTATATATCCTCTGGCCTGTTGATGTTAATGTGTTGATGTTCTCCGTATCCATATCCAGAATGATTTTGCAGTGCATGGTGATAGAGGTGTAGGGAGGCTGAAGTCTGTGAAACCCCCAAAAATGTATTATACAGATGATTAACAAAACATGCACACAAAATTATTCACACCTTGGTTTTTGTGGTGAATGTGAATGAAAATAACTGTTTTGATAATGGTGTTCATTCACATTCCTTGCCCATAATGTAGAGGCCTATGGGACATTCATTGAACAGGTAAGGGAGGAGGATGGTACATGTGATCTGCATAACATACCAATACCAAGTCACATTCCTTGGTATGCCTCCTCCTCTGAATACCTGCATACACAATAGTGAGCAGTTCAGTAATCTGCACCCAATACAGTTAGCCTTCAACATATTCTTATAGTCTAAATATTCTTACCTCTTTGTTGATTGAAATCCATTGAATTGTCCATTTTCTGTTTAAGAAAGATTTGCACAAATATGAAAAGATAGAAGACATCATCATGAAACAATATTAATTTAGATCAGACAAGGGACACATTTTACCTTAAATCTTTAAATGTTTCAGTGAAGTGCTTTCACCTGCTGTTCTTTCAAATTCAAATCCAAATGTTTCATTTGGGCAGTTAGGTTCCTGCAAGAACCAACACCAACTAAGGAGGTTCCTCGATGAACCCCACATCTTATGGGGTTCTTGGGGAACCTTTAGGGGGCCATTTTCAGTACCAAGAACCCTGAGGTTCTTCGAAAGAAATTTGAGGATCTTAGAAGATCCCTTGTTGAACCCGTAATATTTTAGAGTGTAGTTAATAAATTCAATGTGAAACATGATACTGTTATGCAGGTGAATGAGGACCCAAAAGCGACTTAACAGAAACAGAGTTATTTCCAGTCTTAACAGAAAACGGCTAATCCTGAATTCTTTCACAGGTAATGTCCAAACAGGAATAACAGAAATCCTCTAGTCTGTAGAGGGGAACAACAGGAGAAGCGGCCACAGACTGCAGGTCGCTTCGGATAGGCGCAGGCCGTAGCTGATAGAGACACCTGCTCACTCGCAGCATCTGATGAAGGCAAAAAACACGACGGAACAAGAACACAGCACAGCAAACATCAAACAAGGATCCGACAAGGACAGAAGCGGAAACAGAGGGAGAAATAGGGACTCTAATCAGAGGGCAAAATAGGGGACAGGTGTGAAAGAGTAAACGAGGTAGTTAGGAGAATGAGGAACAGCTGCGAGCAGGAACGGAACGATAGAGAGAGAGAGAGAGAGAGAGAGAGAGAGAGAGAGAGAGAGAGAGAGAGAGAGAGAGAGAGAGAGAGAGAGAGAGAGATAGAGAGAGGGAAAGAACCTAATAAGACCAGCAGGGGGAAACGAATAGAAGAGAAAGCACAGGGACAAGACATGACAATCTATGACAAAACATGACAGTACCCCCCCACTCACCGAGCGCCTCCTGGCGCACTCGAGGAGGAACCCTGGCGGCAACGGAGGAAATCATTGATCAACGAACGGTCCAGCACGTCCCGGGAAAGAACCCAACTCCTCTCCTCAGGACCGTAACGGGAAACGATGAAGAGGGAATCTAGTGCAATAACTCTTATAAAAATGAGACACGGGTAGAGAACTGTAAGCGTTAGAGCAATCAGGACCATACAGGCCAGGAGAGTAACAACTAGGGACAGACTGAGACACAGCAAGGCTAAGACCAGGAACAGGAGAGAGGCGGTGGCTGTGGACAGACTGAGACACAGCAAGTGCAGGAACAGGACCAGGAGAGATGCGGTGGCTGGGGACAGACTGAGACCCAGCAAGGCCAGGAACAGAAGCAGGAAGAAAGTTACCGGACTTAGTCTGCGCGCAGGCCGAACAAGCAGCCACGAAACGGCGCGTGTCACGCTCCTGAGTAGGCCACCAAAAACGCTGGCGAATAGAAGCAAGCGTACCCCGAACGCCGGGGTGGCCAGCTAACTGGGCAGAGTGAGCCCACTGAAGAATGGCCAGACGAGTAGAACGGGGAACGAAAAGAAGGTTCCTAGGACAAGTGCGCGGTGACGGAGTGTGAGTGAGTGCTTGCTTTACCTGTCTCTCAATTCCCCAGACATTCAACCCGACAACACGCCCCTCAGGGAAAATTCCCTCGGGGTCGGTAGAGGCTACAGAAGAACTGAAGAGACGGGATAAAGCATCAGGCTTGGTGTTCTTAGTGCCCGGACGATAAGAAATAACGAACTCGAAATGAGCGAAATACAGCGCCCAACGAGCCTGACGCGCATTAAGTCGTTTGGCAGAACGGATGTACTCAAGGTTCTTATGGTCAGTCCAAACGACAAAAGGAACGGTCGCCCCCTCCAACCACTGTCGCCATTCGCCTAGGGCTAAACGGATGGCGAGCAGTTCGCGGTTAGCCACATCATAGTTACGTTCCGACGGCGACAGGCGATGAGAAAAATACGCGCAAGGGTGGACCTTATCGTCAGTATGGGAGCGCTGGGACAGAATGGCTCCCACGCCCACCTCTGACGCGTCTACCTCGACAATGAACTGTTTAGTGACGTCAGGTGTAACAAGGATAGGAGCGAATGTTAAACGCTTCTTGAGGAGATCAGTACAACAATCATACGACCGGTGAGGAGGAAGGGAGGTGGCTCTGGACCGACTGAAGACCGTGCGCAGATCATGATATTCCTCCGGCAATCCTGTCAAATCACCAGGCTCCTCCTGTGAAGAGGGGGCAGAAGAAACAGGAGGAAAAGCAGACATTAAACATTTCACATGACAAGAAATGTTCCAGGAAAGGATAGAATTACTAGACCAATCAAAAGAAGGATTATGACACACTAGCCAGGGATGACCCAAAACAACAGGTGTAAAAGGTGAACGAAAAATCAAAAAAGAAATGGTCTCACTATGGTTACCAGATACTGTGAGGGTTAAAGGTAGTGTTTCACATAATATACTGGGGAGAGGACTACCATCCAAGGCGAACATGACCGTGGGCTCCCCTAACTGTCTGAGAGGAATGTCATGTTCCCGAGCCCAGGCTTCGTCCACAAAACAGCCCTCCGCCCCAGAGTCTATTAATGCACTGCAGGAAGCTGCCGAACCGGTCCAGCGTAGATGGACCGGCAAGGTAGTACAGGAACTTGACGGAGAGGACAGAGTAGTAGCGCTTATCAGTAGCCCTCCGCTTACTGATGAGCTCTGGCCTTTAACTGGACATGAAAAGACAAAATGACTAGCGGAACCGCAATAGAGACAGAGGCGGTTGGTGATTCTCCGTTCCCTCTCCTTAGTCGAGATGCGAATACCCCCCAGCTGCATGGGCTCAACACCTGAGTCAGTGGGGAAAGATGGTAGTGTCGGGAGAGAGGGGGACACAGTTAACGCGAGCTCTCTTCCATGAGCTCGGTGACGAAGATCTACCCATCGTTCTATGCGAATAGCGAGTTCAATCAAAGAATCCACGCTGGATGGAACCTCCCGGGAGAGAATCTCATCCTTAACCTTAGCGTGGAGTCCCTCCAGAAAACGAGCGAGCAACGCCTGCTCGTTCCAGTTACTGGAGGCAGCAAGAGTGTGAAACTCTATAGAGTAATCCGTTATGGATCGATTACCTTGACATAGGGAAGACAGGGACCAGGAAGCTTCTTTCCCAAAAACAGAACGATCAAAAACCCGTATCATCTCCTCCTTAAAGTTCTGATACTGGATAGTACACTCAGCTCTTGCCTCCCAGATAGCCGTGCCCCACTCCCGAGCCCGTCCAGTAAGGAGAGATATGACGTAGGCGATACGAGCAATACCCCTGGAGTACGTGTGGGGCTGGAGAGAGAACACTATATCACACTGGGTAAGGAACGAGCGACATTCAGTAGGCTCCCCAGAGTAGCATGGTGGATTATTAATTCTGGGCTCCGGAGACCCGGAAGCCCAGGAGGTAACCGGTGGATCGAGGCGGAGATTGTGAATCTCCTCCGAGAGGCCGGAGACTTGGGCGGCCAGGGTCTCAACGGCATGTCGAGCAGCAGACAATTCCTGTTCGTGTCTGCCTAGCATCGCTCCCTGGAACTCGACAGCAGAGTAGAGAGAATCCGTAGTCGCTGGGTCCATTCTTGGTCGGATCCTTCTGTTATGCAGGTGAATGAGGACCCAAAAGCGACTTAACAGAAACAGAGTTATTTCCAGTCTTAACAGAAAATGACTAATCCTGAATTCTTTCACAGGTAATGTCCAAACAGGAATAACAGAAATCCTCTAGTCTGTAGAGGGGAACAACAGGAGAAGCGGCCACAGACTGCAGGTCGCTTCGGATAGGCGCAGGCCGTAGCTGATAGAGACACCTGCTCACTCGCAGCATCTGATGAAGGCAAAAAACACGACGGAACAAGAACACAGTACAGCAAACAAGGATCCGACAAGGACAGAAGCGGAAACAGAGGGAGAAATAGGGACTCTAATCAGAGGGCAAAATAGGGGACAGGTGTGAAAGAGTAAACGAGGTAGTTAGGAGAATGAGGAACAGCTGGGAGTAGGAACGCAACGATAGAGAGAGAGAGAAAGAGAGAGAGATAGAGATAGAGAGAGGGAAAGAACCTAATAAGACCAGCAGGGGGAAACGAATAGAAGAGAAAGCACAGGGACAAGACATGACAATCTATGACAAAACATGACAGATACAGTAACTATAGAATCCTTAAACTAGCATTGATATAGCCAATCCATTCTTCTCAAATTAAACATCGCTCTATAATTTCTGAATTACGCTTGTAATGTTGTCAGTAGGCTATAGTAACTTATGCTTCAGAGGGGAGGGGCATGTAGCATACACACACACACACACACACATTGGCAAAGATTTTCAGCTGGCAGTCAGATGCTGGAATACATTTCTGCGTGACAAAGTGAGGGCTTTGTATAGGCGTTTTGTTGCGATTTTTGTGGGACTGGAAAAAAATGTTATTAACCTGTTCTCATTCTTTTAAAATAATGGTTTTGTTCCGGGAATATTATAGTCCACTCTTGTTTTCAGTTGTTGTTCTGTCCCTCAAATGATTTTGTTATTTTCTGGTTTTCGGTTCTGTTCCCTGAACGGTTCCAACCCTTGGTGAGAACACAAAAAGTCCTTTTAGTTGGCTATGTGAAGTCAATAATTATTGCTGCTGTAACCTTGATAGGGCTAGGGATGATCCATTCAAATCTTTGCCTAACTTAGTTGTGTCAGGTCTAGAAAAATAGTATTAAACTGAATCTAGAGATGTCAGACTTTTAGCGATGATCCTATACCCCCATGTTGCTATCAATCTGGGACTAACAGCCCTCTCCAACCATGTCTCCTCCTGCTCTCCTCTTCTGCAGTTTCCCATATCTTCTCCAAAATATATATTTAATTGTGATTATGAAATCTCTGCCATCCCACCCACAGATTGCCAGGCTTATCAGTTGTCTACAGGGCTGTGTCCCCTCTACCCTCTCCAACTCACCCCTTTGATCCAAACTCCTCCCCCGCCTTCGCACCCCTCCTCACCCTCTCATCCCTCCTGCCAGCCCTGCTTACTGACTTCATCTGCCCAGCTGTGAAGAGAGAAGGAACTGCTCTCTCTATCTTTCTCTTGATCTCTCCATCCTCATCTCGCTCCTCTGCTCCCTATGATAGTTCATCTCTTTCTCCTTTACTATCTCCCAGTCCATCTTCCTCCTTCCCTCCGTCCCTCGTTCTCAAAAGTTGCTCACGTCTTTCTCTCTTCCTATCTCTCCATCCGGGGCCAGACGTAAGCAACATAAATGGTCGCTTAGGGCCCCCGGCCTCTAGGAGCAACTCAGTCGTGGTTTTAGTCGAACACACAAGGTGCAAGATCGACATTTGGTTGTGCATCAGTTGCTTTTCTGTAGTTTTGTCAGTCACTGACAGGAAAACAATAAGGCAGGTCAGCTAACAGTATTTACTGTGGATCGGTAACTTCGTCTAGCCAGTTACCTAAACTGGTATTACACGGTCGAATACCAACCAGGCGCACAGGGCACTTGCCCAGGGGCACTGACCTCCATGGGGCCCCCATTGATTTTGTTAGTCACACTCAGAACCTCAGATTGCAGTTTTTACAATTGCTAACATCCTTTTCTCCCATTTGTAGTCCCATTTTCAAAACTCTCAACACAATTAGCACAACATTCATCTGTTGTGGTCCATAGCATTAACACAATTCATGTTGTTTTCACAGAATATGCAGTCAATTAACAAGTTTCTAAAATGGTTACATTTTATTTATATACAAGCTTTCCCAAAACCAACATGATGGATCTTTCTGGTCTTATTTGCAAATGCTTGCACACTGCATGCCAGAAATTAAGACCTAATGTTCAAAACCTTAAATATAGTATACAGCCTCTACTGTACTGCAACAACAGCAGCTCAAAAGCTAAATTGAAATAGCTGATAAGCATTTTTAATGAACAGATCATAGAAACATTGAGAAATGGATGATTTACTGTAAGTTGTGTAAAATAAACCAACCTCACCTGATTCCAGTCTCAATCGGAGAGACATAACCAGGTGTTGAAGTTCTTTCAATTACATGGACACACACAGAAAAAAGGGGACTCTTTGGATTGATGTTGTTCAATGTGGATACAGGAGAACACAGAAAAATAATGTCTGGACAAGGGAGAGGAAAAGTTGGCCCAGGAGAGGAGTAGCTGGACCAGGGAGAGGAGTAGCTGGACCAGGGAGAGGAGTAGCTGGACAAGGGAGAGGAGTAGGTATACCAGGGAGAGGAGTAGTTGGACTAGGAAGAGGAGTAGCTGGACAAGGGAGAGGAGTAGCTGGACAAGGGAGAGGAGTAGCTGGACAAGGGAGAGGAGTAGCTGGACAAGGGAGAGGAGTAGTTGTACCAGGGAGAGGAGTAGCTGGACCAGGGAGACGGGTAGCTGGACAAGGGAGAGGAGTAGTTGGACCAGGGAGAGGAGTATTTGGACTAGGGAGAGGAGTAGTTGGACCAGGGAGAGGAGTAGCTGGACCAGGTAGAGGAGTAGTTGGACCAGGGAGAGGAGTAGTTGGACCAGGGAGAGGAGTAGTTGGACAAGAGATCAGGACACTCACCTTTCCTCCCCCCTACTCATCTTTCCTCCCCCCTACTCGCCTTTTCTCAACCAAATTGAGGAATGTTTTTCTGTCTGGAGGTGGAAAGTGTATGATCATTGGTCACATTACCAAATGCCCCTCCTGGATGCAATGGATGCAGAGGCATCTCAGCTGAAGATGTCAGGAGTGGATAAGGCAGGCCAAGCGTTTCTATCCAAGGTGCAGAGACATCTCAGCTGAGATGCCAGGAGTGGATAAGACAGGCCAAGCGTTTCTATCCAAGGTGCAGAGACATCTCAGCTGAAGACTGTCAGGAGTGGATAAGGCAGGCCAAGCGTTTCTATCCAAGGTCTATAGGCATCTCAGCTGAGATGCCAGGAGTGGATAAGGCAGGACAAGCGTTTCTATCCAAGGTGCAGAGACATCTCAGCTGAAGACTGTCAGGAGTGGATAAGACAGGCCAAGCGTTTCTATCCAAGGTCTATAGACATCTCAGCTGAAGACTGTCAGGAGTGGATAAGACAGGCCAAGCGTTTCTATCCAAGGTCTATAGACATCTCAGCTGAGATGCCAGGAGTGGATAAGGCAGGCCAAGCGTTTCTATCCAAGGTCTATAGACATCTCAGCTGAAGACTGTCAGGAGTGGATAAGGCAGGCCAAGCGTTTCTATCCAAGGTGCAGAGACATCTCAGCTGAAGACTGTCAGGGGTGGATAAGGCAGACCAAGCGTTTCTATCCAAGGTGCAGAGACATCTCAGCTGAAGACTGTCAGGGGTGGATAAGGCAGACCAAGCGTTTCAGGAGTGGATAAGGCAGACCAAGCGTTTCTATCCAAGGTGCAGAGACATCTCAGCTGAAGACTGTCAGGGGTGGATAAGGCAGACCAAGCGTTTCTATCCAAGGTCTATAGACATCTCAGCTGAAGACTGTCAGGAGTGGATAAGACAGGCCAAGCGTTTCTATCCAAGGTCTATAGACATCTCAGCTGAGATGCCAGGAGTGGATAAGGCAGGCCAAGCGTTTCTATCCAAGGTCTATAGACATCTCAGGTGAGATGCCAGGAGTGGATAAGGCAGGACAAGCGTTTCTATCCAAGGTCTATAGACATCTCAGCTGAGATGCCAGGGGTGGATAAGGCAGGACAAGCGTTTCTATCCATGGTGCAGAGACATCTCAGCTGAACATGAACATGTGTCCAAACGCTGGAGACCGTGTAGATTAGAACAGGACTGTGCATGTTTGTGTTTTTTCCCTTCTGTGCCTTTTTAATTCTCATTTTATTTGTACAAAAGGCCATGTGTGTTCCATGTTTTGTTGATCACTGGCAGCAATTTCATGCTGCTAATAAAGTTTTTACTGCAGCAATTATGTCACTTACTATTCTTTTTACTGTACATTCTATAATGTAAAGTTAACTCATTCACTTATAGATGAACAAAATGTGGTTTTGAGCAGAAAATTAACTATTTGGCTAATTGTATGATGTAGGTGTGTTGCTGTCTTAAGGGTTTAGATAAATGTATCCTAAGTATAGATAAATGCTTGTTAGCAATTGTAAAAAACTGTAACACGGCATAAGTCTTGGAAAAAAATAGGTCTGCCCCATGGCAAAATGTGTAGAATTGAATGACATTACCTTTAAACTCCTAAAAGAATTGCTCTGCCCCATGGCAAAATGTGTAGAATTGAATGACATTACCTTTAAACTCCTAAAAGAATTGCTCTGCCCCATGGCAAAATGTGTAGAATTGCAGAAAACTGGCATTAAAACTGCAACATTTTATCTACGGTCCATGGCAAAATGTGTAGAATTGCAGGAAATAAACTTTAAAATGTACATATGTTTCTCCGTCGTCAAGAAGTGGGCTACAAAATGTTTTTGCCAGCTTGATCGGGGCCCCCCCAACTAAATCTCGCTCAGGGCCCCCAAGACGTTTGAACCAGCCCTGTCTCCATCCATCTTCCTCCTTCCCTCCTCTCGTTCTCAAAGGTTGTACACCCGCTTCCTTTCTCTTCCTTTGTCTCCCTTTATCTGGTTACCCTCCTGTGCTTCCTATGGTAACTCATCCTCTCTCTCTCTCTCTGTTTGATCTCTCTCTTTCTCAGTATCTCTCTCTCAGTATCTCTCTCTCTCTCTCTCTCTCTCAGTATCTCTGTTCTATCTCTCCATTCATCTCTTTCTTTCTTGTCCCCTATGGTTGTTCAGACAATTTGATAAAATATGTATGCCACTTTACACAGCAGATGAAACAGTATTGGTGACAATGCCTCAATCCCAGCTACCTGGCAGTTCCACAACTCCACTACCATTGGCCCAGTACATTAACAAGCTACCTGGCAGTTCTACCACTCCACTACCATTGGCCCAGTACATTAACAAGCTACCTGGCAGTTCCACCACTCCACTACCATTGGCCCTGTACATTAACAAGCTAGCTGGCAGTGTCACCACTCCACTACCATTGGCCCTGTACATTAACAAGCTACCTGGCAGTTCCACCACTCCACTACCATTGGCCCAGTACATTAACAAGCTACCTGGCAGTTCCACCACTCCACTACCATTGGCCCTGTACATTAACAAGCTAGCTGGCAGTTTCACCACTCCACTACCATTGGCCCTGTACATTAACAAGCTACCTGGCAGTTCCACCACTCCACTACCATTGGCCCTGTACATTAACAAGCTAGCTGGCAGTTTCACCACTCCACTACCATTGGCCCTGTACATTAACAAGCTACCTGGCAGTTCCACCACTCCACTACCATTGGCCCAGTACATTAACAAGCTACCTGGCAGTTCTACCACTCCACTACCATTGGCCCAGTACATTAACAAGCTACCTGGCAGATCTACCACTCCACTACCATTAGCCCTGTACATTAACAAGCTACATGGCAGATCTACCACTCCACTACCATTGGCCCAGTACATTAACAAGCTACCTGGCAGTTCTACCACTCCACTACCATTGGCCCAGTACATTAACAAGCTACCTGGCAGTTTCACCACTCCACTACCATTGGCCCAGTACATTAACAAGCTACCTGGCAGTTCTACCACTCCACTACCATTGGCCCAGTACATTAACAAGCTACCTGGCAGTTCTACCACTCCACTACCATTGGCCCAGTACATTAACAAGCTACCTGGCAGTTCTACCACCCCAACACTATTGGCAAAGCTTTCTTTCTATCTCTCCTCACCTCCACCCTATTCCCTCTTTCCTGTAGTGAGTCTCAGGCCTTACACTTTATGTACTGTATTTCTTTCCACATTCCACCCTTGACCCTTTTATGCAATCTACAGTACACAAAAAGAGTTGTAACACAGTCTCACTATATCTCACTTCGAACGCCCTGTCACCTACTCACCCCCACCTAACCCCCATAATTGCACCTGACTAGTTACCCATCATCTCTGCTCCACCACCTCTACCATCTGTTATGAGGATTACCTCCCCTCAAGGGAAACCACCTCTTCGCTGTTTCCAGGTAATTCTACTCTCTTTTCCTTTATAACCCTCCAACCTAAGTGAGCACAGAAGCAAGCATGCGAAGGAACACACATGCACATATATATGCACACACACACACACTGACCAAAATCCCATGCAATGTCAAAATGGCACATATATACATCCACACACATAGGCTGACACATAGACACAAACACAGCACACAAACACACCACAGTCTCTCTCTCTCTCTCCCTCTCTCTCTCTCTCTCTCTCTCTCTCTCTCTCTCTCTCTCTCTCTCTCTCTCTCTCTCTCTCTCTCTCTATCTCTCTCTCTCTCTCTCTCAGTGTGAGCTCTCCCCATGCCCATCCCTGTCTACCTACTGAGTGATGTCTTCCCACTCCAAATTCCAATAGACCAGTGTATTTTCTTTATTTACACTTCCAGCAGAATAGTCCTTCTATCTTCATTACAGACAGGCAGGCTAAAACATTGTTTTAATGGCAGTCTTTATTGACTGTCTTCTACCCTGCTGTTAACTGCTAGACGAGAACTGAATTTAAACATGAACACACACACATACTCACACACACACATAGACACACATACAGAATGATGAATGTACAAGCACAAATACTTCACACACACACACACACACACACACACACACACACACACACACACACACACACACACACACACACACACACACACACACACACACACACACACACACACACACACACACACACACACACACACACACACACACACACACACACACACACACACACACACACAGAAGCACTAATGCCAACTAGCTCTCACAGTCTCCAGTCAGAATTAGACGTTCCTCCATGTTTCTCAAACGTCAAATTTCAAATTGTTTTACCCTTAGCCTACAATTTCCCGCCTCCAGGGAAATGTAATTAACATAATCAAAAAATCCCCATCAAAATTCGTCTGTTTAAACTAGAGATATCTGAAATCTATACCTAATCCGCCGATATCGCCCATTCACATCTCCGGTGAAAGGTGGCAGAGCTAGAGCGGTGTTTGTCAGATCATGAAGCATCCCGAAAACCAATCTTCTCACCAAGACATCTGTAGCGCCAGGACGGTTTAGCCTACCAACTATTATGAAAGCTCAGTGGATGCCCAGAAGCCTCACAAGAATCATCTGAAGGTCCATGGGGCAAGTTAGAATTTGGTAGTATACACACACACACACACACACACACACACACACACACACACACACACACACACACACACACACACACACACACACACACACACACACACACACACACACACACACACACACACGCATGTACACACACACAATATCAGGATACAATATCAGGATTTTATTTACATGCATTTAACCCCTTAATTGTGTAAATAAAAAGTATCTGTACTGTACAGTGCATGTATTTTAAGACCCCTTCACTTTTTTCACATTTTGTTACGTTACAGCCTTTTTTTCGTCATCAATCTTCACACAACATGCCATGATGACCAAGCAAAAACAGGTCTTTAGACATTTTTGCAGATTTATAAAAAATGTAAAACGGATACATCACATTTATGTAAGTATTGAGAACCTTTGCTCAGTTGAAGCACCTTTGGCAGTGTTTGCAGGTACACCTGTATTTGGGGAAATTCTCCCATTCTTCTCTCCAGATCCTCTCAAGCTCTGTCAGGCTGGATGTGGAGTGTCGCTGCACAGCTATTTTCAGGTCTCTCCAGAGATGTTCGATCGGGTTCAAGTCCGGGCTCTGGCTGGGCTGCTCATGGACATTCAGAGACTTGACCCGAAACTGTCAGGATTTGGCCAGGGTTGTTCCGGTTTTTGGTCACTAGATGCCCCCATTGTGCCTTTTGACCTTTTGTTTTCCCTTGATCCCCATTATTATTTGCACCTGTGCCTCGTTTCCCCTGATTGTATTTAAACCCTTTGTTTTCCTCAGTTCTTTGCTCTGTGTTTTTATGTTAGCACCCAGCCCTAGTACTCTGTGAACTCTTGTTGTTCCCGGTGGACTCTCTTGTGGAATTCTGTTTTTTGTTCTTGTTTGTTTGTTTTTGAGTATCTTTTGAGGCTTTTTGTGCTTTACCTTCCACCTTGTGGATTTACCTTTTTTTGTCTTGGAGGATTACCTTTGTTCTTGTGGAATTCCTTTTGAGGTTGTGGAGTTACATATTTCCCTGAAGAACTTCACTTTTTACTTCATTAAATACACCGTCTCAAGTACTGCTGTGTCTGCCTCATCTTCTGGGTTCTGCCGACTATTCGTGGCTCAGTTGGTTAAGTGACTGTTTCTCACTCCGGAGACCCGGGTGCGTAACCGGGTCCTGACAGAAACCACTCCTGCGTTGTCTTAGCTGTGTGCTTAGGGTCGTTCTCCTGTTGGAAGGTGAACCTTCACCCCAGTCTGTGGTCCTGAGCACTCTGTAGAAGGTTTTCATCAAGGATCTCTCTGTACTTTGCTCTGTTCATCTTTCCCTCAATCCTGAGTAGTCTCGCAGTCCCTGCCGCTGAAAAACATCCCCACAGCATAATGCTGTCACCACCATAGTTCACCGTAGAGATGGTTTCCAGGTTTCCCCCAGACAGACACGTGATTTTCAACCGATCGCTGCCTGCACCCGCATGCCCGACTAGCAACACCACACTGGATGGTTCCGACCTTGAATATGTGGACACCTATAAATACCTAGGTGTCTGGCTAGACTGCAAACTCTCCTTCCAGACCCATATCAAACATCTCCAATCGAAAATCAAATCAAGAGTAAGCTTTCTATTCCGCAACAAAGCTTCCTTCACTCACACTGCCAAGCTTACCCTAGTAAAACTGACTATCCTACCGATCCTCGACTTCGGCGATGTCATCTACAAAATCGCTTCCAACACTCTACTCAGCAAACTGGATGAAGTTTATCACAGTGCCATCCGTTTTGTCACTAAAGCACCTTATACTACCCACCACTGCGACTTGAATGCTCTAGTCGGCTGGCCCTCGCTACATATTCGTCGCCAGACCCACTGGCTCCAGGTCATCTACAAGGCCATGCTAGGTAAAGCTCCGCCTTATCTCAGTTCACTGGTCACGATGGCAACACCCATCCGTAGCACTCGCTCCAGCAGGTGTATCTCACTGATCATCCCTAAAGCCAACACCTCATTCGGCCGTCTTTCGTTCCAGTACTCTGCTGCCTGTGACTGGAACGAATTGCAAAAATCGCTGAAGTTGGAGACTTTTATCTCCCTCACCAACTTCAAACATCAGCTATCTGAGCAGCTAACCGATCGCTGCAGCTGTACATAATCTATTGGTAAATAGCCCACCCATTTTCACCTACCTCATCCCCACAGTTTTTATTTATTTACTTTTCTGCTCTTTTGCACACCAATATCTCTACCTGTACATGATCATCTGATCATTTATCACTCCAGTGTTAATCTGCAATATTGTAATTATTCGCCTACCTCCTCATGCCTTTTGCACACATTGTATATAGACTCCCCTTTTTTTCTACTGTGTTATTCCAAACTTCTTCCATTTAAGGATGATTGAGGCCACTGTGGTCTTGGGGACCTTCAATGCTGCAGAAGATTTGTTGGTATCCCTTCCCAAATCTGTGCCTCGACACATTCTTGTCTCGGAGCTCTATGGAAATTCCTTCGACCTCAAGGCTTGCTTTTTGCTCTGACATGCACTGTCAACTGTGGTACATCTTATAGACAGGTATGTGCCTTTCCAAATCATGTTCAATCAATTGAATTTGCGACAGGTGGACTCTAATCAAGTTGTAGAAACATCTTAAGGATGATCAATGGAAACGAGAAGCACATGAGGTCAATTTTGAGTCTCATTGTAAAGTGTCTGAATACTTATGTAAGTAAGGTATTTCTAAAAATCTGTTTTCACTTTGTCATTATGGGGTATTGTGATTAGATTGATGGGGAAAAAACACATTGAATCAATTTTAGAGTAAGACTGTAATGGATCAAAATGTGGAAAAATTCAAGGGGTCTGAATACTTTCTGAATTCACTATACTTCCATTATTTTTTTTCAGCTGGTATTGAGTGACCTTCAGACGAGTCTCGTGAGGCCTGGGAGCTTCCATAGAGGGGTCAACATAACGGTTAAAATATATATATATTTATAATAGTTTGTAGGCCAAACTGTTCGGAGGCTACAGATGATTTTGTGAGAAGACTGATGTTTTGGAGGTCTAATGGTCTGACAAACACAACTCCAGCTCTGCCACCTTTATCCGCATCCAATACACAAAACACATATCTCTAGTTTAAACTGTCTGATTTGTAACGGGAGTTTTTTGTAATACTAATTATATTTCCGCAGGGGCGCAGAAACATCGTCCTTAGGGGTTTTTAATCAGTAGGGTTAAGGAGTGCACAGACACTCTCGGTTTTAATTAGTAGGGGTTAAGGCAGTGTTCCCAAACTCCGTCCTCAGGATCCCAAGAGGTGCATGTTTTTGCCCGAACACTACATAGCTGATTCAAATTATTGAGGCTTGATGATTAGTTGATCATTTTTATCAGCTTTGTAGTGCTAGGGCAAAAACAAAACAGTGCACCCCTTGGGATCCGAGGACCAGGTTTGGGAAACCCTACCTTAAGGAGTGCATGAACACTCTGGGTTTTAATCAGTAGGAGGTAAGGAGTGGAGGAACACTCTGGGTTTTAATCAGTAGGAGGTAAGGAGTGGAGGAACACTGGGTTTTAATCAGTAGGGGGTAAGGAGTGGAGGAACACTCTGGGTTTTAATCAGTAGGAGGTAAGGAGTGGAGGAACACTGGGTTTTAATCAGTAGGGGGTAAGGAGTGGAGGAACACTGGGTTTTAATCAGTAGGGGGTAAGGAGTGGAGGAACACTGGGTTTTAATCAGTAGGGGGTAAGGAGTGGAGGAACACTGGGTTTTAATCAGTAGGGGGTAAGGAGTGGAGGAACACTCTGGGTTTTAATCGGTAGGAGGTAAGGAGTGGAGGAAAACTCTGGGTTTTAATCAGTAGGGGGTAAGGAGTGGAGGAACACTGGGTTTTAATCAGTAGGGGTAAGGAGTGGAGGAACACTGGGTTTTAATCAGTAGGGGGTAAGGAGTGGAGGAACACTCTGGGTTTTAATCAGTAGGAGGTAAGGAGTGGAGGAACTGGTTTTTAATCAGTAGGGTGTTAGGAGTGGAGGAACTGGTTTTTAATCCTGGACAAAGTGGAAGAAAACAGCACTGCTTAACAGAGCCACACAGGCCTGTTATTAATGTTTTAATGAACCAGGAAGGTTAAAGAATGTAAATTGGAAACTAATTACATAAATAAAATAAAAGTGGACGAGTTATTACAGTGCTACAGATGCTTAATTACCAACAACGACGAGACGGCCTACAGGGAGGAGGTGAGGGCCCTCGGAGTGTGGTGTCAGGAAAATAACCTCACACTCAACGTCAACAAAACTAAGGAGATGATTGTGGACTTCAGGAAACAGCAGAGGGAACACCCCCCTATCCACATCGATGGAACAGTAGTGGAGAGGGTAGCTAGTTTTAAGTTCCTCGGCATACACATCACAGACAAACTGAATTGGTCCACTCACACTGACAGCGTCGTGAAGAAGGCGCAGCAGCGCCTATTCAACCTCAGGAGGCTGAAGAAATTTGGCTTGTCACCAAAAGCACTCACAAACTTCTACAGATGCACAATCAAGAGCATCCTGGCGGGCTGTATCACCGCCTGGTACGGCAACTGCTCCGCCCTCAACCGTAAGGCTCTCCAGAGGGTAGTGAGGACTGCACAACGCATCACCGGGGGCAAACTACCTGCCCTCCAGGACACCTACACCACCCGTTGTTACAGGAAGGCCATAAAGATCATCAAGGACATCAACCACCCGAACCACTGCCTGTTCACCCCGCTATCATCCAGAAGGCGAAGTCAGTACAGGTGCATCAAAGCTGGGACCGAGAGACTGAAAAACAGCTTCTATCTCAAGGCCATCAGACTGTTAAACAGCCACCACTAACACTGAGTGGCTGCTGCCAACACACTGTCATTGACACTGACCCAACTCCAGCCATTTTAATAATGGGAATTGATGGGAAATGATGTAAATATATCACTAGCCACTTTAAACAATGCTACCTTATATAATGTTACTTACCCTACATTATTCATCTCATATGCATATGTATATACTGTACTCTACATCATCGACTGCATCCTTATGTAACACATGTATCACTAGCCACTTTAACTATGCCACTTTGTTTACTTTGTCTACACACTCATCTCATATGTATATACTGTACTCGATACCATCTACTGTATGCTGCTCTGTACCATCACTCATTCATATATCCTTATGTACATGTTCCTTATCCCCTTACACTGTGTATAAGACAGTAGTTTTGGAATTGTTAGTTAGATTACTTGTTGGTTATCACTGCATTGTCGGAAGTAGAAGCACAAGCATTTCGCTACACTCGCATTAACATCTGCTAACCATGTGTATGTGACAAATAAAATTTGATTTGATTTGATTTGATTTAATAATTTTTTGTGTAAGTATAGGTGTAGAGAACAGACATAATCTATAGTTGTCACAGATAATGTAACGTACAGGAAGTTTTCCTGATCTGGAATACCTCACCTTCAAGTGTTGCATTACCTCCGGAGAGAATTTTCTTTGGTCATGGTCACGGCCATGTAAATTACCCATGAAGCCGACACCGTGACCGCTCTCAACTGGACTGTGCAAACTGGAAACTGCATATTCTGGGGCCGCATTTATTTTAGCTGAGGACTTTAATAAATATAATCTGAGGAAAACAGCTTCTATCTCCAGGCCATTAGACTGTTAAATAGTGATTGGAAGTTAATTATTTGACTAGGCTACATGTATTTGACATTGTGTTGTTATTTTGCTGAACACTAGAAGGTTTCATTTTATTTTTGGCAGTGAAACGAGGATACTCAGGAAAGAAAAAAACTTCATTCAATTGTATAGCCTTGTTGCGAAATGTAAATGTACTATTTGTAATGTGAATCACATTTTTATTTGGCGTACCCCCGGTTTGGGAATATCTGCTTCAGTGCCTTGTTTCATACAGGATGCATGTTCTGGAATATTATTATTCTGTATATTTGTATTCTTATTCTCAAACTTGTATGCCATCTGTAAACATGAATACAATTGTTAAATTATGAGCTTAGTTGCTTTAGCCACGGAAAAAGACAGGTACCTTTCCGTTAGCCATGATTAGCTGAGATAACTGATGGGCTTGGCATGCCGAGAGATTAGTTCAGATTAATCGCATGCTTCTGTCTAAAACATGAGTTGCTCAGTATATGTAGATAATCCTTACTCAATATTTTGAAACATATCACAAAAAATGACATAAATGTTGCTAATGCTTGGAGGGCCAGGATCCAGGTGGAGAGTGAGACCCGGTTGCCTGGAGACAGGCAAGGAACAGGCCGACCGCCAACGCACCTCCCGCTGGAGACGAATGTGTGCAGGGTTATAGGTCTCCTCAGCACGACGAAACCACTCATCCACCGCAAGGGCCTTGGTCTAGCTCAGATGCCAAGGTGCCAAGGCTGGCTGATATCCCAACACACACTGGAAAGGAGGGATGTCAGTGGAGGGGTGGCGGAGGGAATTCTGCATGTACTCAGCCCAATGTAGAAAATCCACCCACTCCCCTGGCCGGTCCCGACAGTAACACCTCAGGAACCTGCCCACCTCCTGATTGAGCCTCTCCACCTGTCCATTAGCTTTAGGATGGTACCCGGAGGTGAGACTGACCGTGACCCCCAGGGGTACCAGGAACGCTTTCCATACGCGTGTGGTGAACTGAGGGCCCTGATCTGACACAATGTCCTCGGGATCCCGTAGTGCAGGAAGACCTGTCTAAAATTGCCTCAGGGGTTTGCATGGCCGACTTGCCTAGGCAGAGGAAGGAGGCGAAAAGCTTTGGAAAACCAGTCCACGATGACGAGAACAGTGGTTTCCCCTGGGATGGGGGAAGGTCAGTGACAAAGTCCACCGAGAGGTGAGACCAGTGTCTTATCACGGCTGGTGCGATATTACGGTACGGAGGGATGATGGGGGTCTCCTCTACCTCTCTCTCCTCTGCGTCATAGAGGTGTTCTTCGAGCCTGGCCTATAAGAAAGCATGGAATCTTTAAAGAAATCTCGCCATGCCCTCCAACGAACCATCAAACAGTCAAAGCGTCAATACAGGACTAAGATTGAATCATACTACACCGGCTCCGACGCTCATCGCATGTGGCATGGCTTGCAAACTATTACACACTACAAAGGGAAGCACAGCCTATAACTTCCAGTGACACAAGCTTACCAGATGAGCTAAATAACTTATATGCTCACTTCGAGGCAAGTAACACTGAACATCAACTGTTCCGGGTGTCTATGTAATCACGCTCTACGCAGCCGATGTGACTAAGACCTTCAAACAGGTCAACATTCACAAGGCCGCAGGGAAGATGGATTACCAGGACGTGTACTCCATGCATGCGCAGACCATCTGGCCAGTGTCTTCACTGACATTTTCAACCTCTCCCTATCTGAGTCTGTAATAAAAACATGTTTCAAGCAGACGAACATAGTCCCTGTTCCCAATAACACTAAGGTAACCTGCCTAGATGACTACAGACCCATAGCACTCATGTCATGAATACTTTGAAAGGCTGGTCATGGCTCACACTATTACCCCAGAAAACCTAGACCCACTCCAATTTGTATACGACGCCAACTAATCCACAGATGACGCAATCTCTATTGCACTCCACGCTGCCCATTCACACCTGGACAAATTAAACACTGATGTGAGAATGCTATTCTATGACTACAACTCATCACTAAGCTGGATCCTGACTTCCTGATGGGCCAACCCCAGGTGGAAAGGGTAGGTAACAACACATCCGACACGCTGATCTTCAACACTGGGGCCCTTTAGGGGTGCATGCTCAGTCCCCTCCTGCACTCCCTGTTCACTCATGACTGCATGGCCAGGCACGACTCCAACACCATCATCAAGTCTGCTGATGACACAACAGTGGTAGTCCTGATCACCGACCACCATCAGACAGCCTATAGGAAGGAGGTCAGAGATCTGACCGTGTGGTGCAAGGACGACAACCTCTCCCTCAACGTGATCAAGACAAAGGAGATGATTGTGGACTACGGGAAAATGAGGACCTAGCACGCCCCCATCCTCATCGACGGGGCTGTAGTGGAGCAGGTTGAGAGCTTCAAGTTCCTTGGCGTGCACATCACCAACAAACTAACATGATCCAAGCACACCAAGACAGTTGTGCATGACAAAACCTATTCCCCCTCAGGAGACTGAACATTTTTGCATGGTCCTTAGATCCTCAAAAGGTTTTACAGCTCCACCATCGAGAGCATCCTGACCGGCGGCATCACTTCCTGGTACAGCAACTGCTCGGCCTCCGACCGCAAGGCACTACAGATGGTAGTGCGTACGGCCCAGTACATCACCGGGGCCAAGCTTCCTGGACCTCTATACCAGACGGTGTCAGAGGAAGGACCTAAACATTGTCAAAGACTCTGGCAAACCTAGTCACAGACTGTTCTCTCTGCTACCGCAATGCAAGCAGTACCGGAGCGTCAAGTCTAGTTCCAAGAGGCTTCTAAACAGATTCTAGCCCCAAGCCATAAGACTCCTGAACAGCTAATCAAATGGCAACCAATACTATTTGCATTGCCCCCCCCACCCCCACGCTCTCCTATGCTGCTGCTACTCTCTGTTATTATCTATGCAGAGTCACTTTATAACTCTACATACATGTCCATATTCCTCAATTACCTCAACACTGGTGACCCTGCACAATGACTCTGTACCGGTAGACCCTGTATATAGCCCCACTATTGTTATATACTGCTGTTCTTTAATTATTTGTTATTCTTATCTCTTACTTACGCCAATTGATGGTTAAGGGCTTGTAAGTAAGCATTTCAATGTAACGACTACACCTGTTGTATTTGGCACATGTGAAAAAATACATTTGATTTGATTTGATTTGAATTGGAACCTGGCGAAGAATAGAGCCCACCTGGCCAGTCTTGGGGTTTAGCCTCTTTGCTGCCCAGATATACAAAGGCTTGATGAAGGTATTCACACCTCTTGGAATTTTTTCTATTTTGTTGCCTGCCTCACAACCTGGAATTAAAATAGATTTGCTGGAAGTTTGTGTAATTTGATTTATACAACATGCCTACCACTTTGAAAATACAAAATATTTTTTATTGTGAAACAAACAAAAAATAAGACAAAAAAACAGAAAACTTGAGCATGCATAACTATTCATCCCCCCAAGTCAATACTTTATAGAGCCACCTTCTGCAGCAATTATAGTGGCAAGTCATTTCTTTTTGTCATATGTCTCGTATAAGAACCCACTACCCTGGCGTTACAAGCACCATGCTCTACATCTACAGAAGGACAAGCCACTATGGGATTTAGCCACTGGGATTTTTGCCCATTCTTCAGCTCCTTTAATGCCATCCTTGCCTGTGAGTTTTGGTGGGTGGCCCTCTTTTGACAGGTTTCTTCTTTTTTTATTAACGTATTTAATGTTGCTCCGTGGGATGTTCAAAGTGTTGGAATTGTTTTTATTGACAATGTATGTCCATTACATGAAATCCCCCCAAAATCTATTTAAATGACAGGTTGTAATGCAACAAAACTGGCAAAATGCCAAGGGTGATGAATACTTTTTCAAGGCACATCATTTCCTTTTCTGAGCCAGGTCATATAGGATACTCAAAAATAAAGTGCCTTGCGAAAGTATTCGGCCCCCTTGAACTTTGCAACCTTTTGCCACATTTCAGGCTTCAAACATAAAGATATAAAACTGTATTTTTTGTGAAGAATCAACAACAAGTGGGACACAATCATGAAGTGGATCGACATTTATTGGATATTTCAAACTTTTTTAACATTTCAAAAACTGAAAGATTGGGCTTGCAAAATTATTCAGCCCCCTTAAGTTAATACTTTGTAGCGCCACCTTTTGCTGTGATTACAGCTGTAAGTCGCTTGGGGTATGTATCTATCAGTTTTGCACATCGAGAGACAGAAATGTTTTCCCATTCCTCCTTGCAAAACAGCTCGAGCTCAGTGAGGTTGGATGGAGAGCATTTGTGAACAGCAGTTTTCAGTTCTTTCCACAGATTCTCGATTGGATTCAGGTCTGGACTTTGACTTGGCCATTCTAACACCTGGATATGTTTATTTTTGAACCATTCCATTGTAGATTTTGCTTTATGTTTTGGATCATTGTCTTGTTGGAAGACAAATCTCTGTCCCAGTCTCAGGTCTTTTGCAGACTCTATCAGGTTTTCTTCCAGAATGGTCCTGTATTTGGCTCCATCCATCTTCCCATCAATTTTAACCATCTTCCCTGTCCCTGCTGAAGAAAAGCAGGCCCAAACCATGATGCTGCCACCACCATGTTTGACAGTGGGGATAGGGTGTTCAGGGTGATGAGCTGTGTTGCTTTTATGCCAAACATAACATTTTGCATTGTTGCCAAAAAGTTCAATTTTGGTTTCATCTGACCAGAGCACCTTCTTCCACATGTTTGGTGTGTCTCCCAGGTGGCTTGTGGCAAACTTTAAACGACACTTTTTATGGATATCTTTAAGAAATGGCTTTCTTCTTGCCACTCTTCCATAAAGGCCAGATTTGTGCAATATATGACTGATTGTTGTCCTATGGACAGAGTGTCCCACCTCAGCTGTAGATCTCTGCAGTTCATCCAGAGTGATCATGGGCCTCTTAGCTGCATCTCTGATCAGTCTTCTCCTTGTATGAGCTGAAAGTTTAGAGGGACGGCCAGGTCTTGGTAGATTTGCAGTGGTCTGATACTCCTTCCATTACAATATCATCGCTTGCACAGTGCTCCTTGGGACGTTTAAAGCTTGGGAAATCTTTTTGTATCCAAATCCGGCTTTAAACTTTCTTCACAATAGTATCTCGGACCTGCCTGGTGTGTTCCTTGTTCTTCATGATGCTCTCTGCGCTTTTAACGGACCTCTGAGACTATCACAGTGCAGGTGCATTTATATGGAGACTTGATTACAAACAGGTGGATTGTATTTATCATCATTAGTCATTTAGGTCAACATTGGATCATTCAGAGATCCTCACTGAACCTCTGGAGAGAGTTTGCTGCACTGAAAGTAAAGGGGCTGAATAATTTTGCACGCCCAATTTTTCAGTTTTTGATTTGTTAAAAAAGTTTGAAATATCCAATAAATGTCGTTCCACTTCATGATTGTGTCCCACTTGTTGTTGATTCTTCACAAAAAATAAAATTTTATATCTTTATGTTTGAAGCCTGAAATGTGGCAAAAGGTCGCAAAGTTCAAGGGGGCCGAATACTTTCGCAAGGCACTGTATATTATTTCTATCATTCATGTTCCACCATTCATCAATGAATTTCGGTCTGGATGGCTAATTAGGGGGACTTTTCTCCACTTCTCCCAGAATGACATCCTCCATATCTGCCTTTTTTCTACAGGTGACCTAACTCCAGACTCTGATGGGGAGCTTGGTACCCTGGGCCACTTGTGTGTTTGTTGATTCTGAATTGTTTGAATGAAGGCCAGCACTGCCTTCTTTTGTATTCCCCATAGACTTGCACTGCATTCAGGGTCCCTTATTATCCTTAGAGTTTTCTATTGGATTATGATTGTCACTGGTCTCAGCAGCCACTTTCCCAAATTCAATTTTTTCCATTTTTCCATGTATTATAATTATTTTTCTTAGAATGAGAGGTCTTGGATGGAGACTCTGACTCACCAGGTACCAACTCCAATGAATCATTCACTTCGTCTTTGTCCTTGGGAGCTGAGAAATTATGCTCTTCAACCTCAGTCTCACTTTCTGTCAGTTCGGCTGAGATATGTGATAAGTCTGCCCTACTCACGGGGACAGGATTGTTGTCCTGCACCTAGTGTGAAAACGTTTCCTCTATGCACCTTAAGTTGTCCAGTGTAGTAGGACTGTACTCTAGCATCTCCTGACCCCCTCTAGAGTGGGATTGTGTCATTAAGTTGTCCAGTGTAGTAGGACTGTACTCTAGCATCTCCTGACCCCCTCTAGAGTGGGATTGTGTCATTAAGTTGTCCAGTGTAGTAGGACTGTACTCTAGCATCTCCTGACCCCCTCTAGTGTGGGATTGTGTCATTAAGCTGTCCAATATAGTAGGACTGTACTCTAGCATCTCCTGACCCCCTCTAGTGTAGGATTGTGTCAGCCAGGCCTGTCTAAGTGCAGGGCCTTGTCCACTATAAAATACGTTGATCCAGTGAATGTCCATCTTTACACAACATGTTATGGGAGTGATGGGTGCTGCTTCAACATCCACAAAACGATCTCCATTGGAGCAGTTTGTATGTTGACCATTGTATATTATCATGCACCAGAAACTCAGTCACATCACCATCATCTGCTGATTCAGATATTTCTTTAATTGTAACTTGAATTGAGTTCTGGTCAGCCACACATGACTTCAAACTAAACAGATTATTCTCTGAACACAACATGTTTTCCTCTGACTGTTTTTCCTCTGATAAGAAGCTTTGCCCTTGCTTCCTTACTTAGAAGGTATATACACCAAAATGCATGTAATCTCTGTTCTCACCTCGAGTTGTTTGGATGAATTTCATGTATGAGACTGTGGTCCTCTTCCTTAATGGGGTTTGCTATGGCTTCCTCCTTTGTCAGGATTTCTCCATTGGGGCATTTCGTCCCACAACCTTACTCCAGGTCTGATTTTCCTTGACATCAGTTTTCACAACGTTGAAAATAGCCACAACTACAGCAGCCATTTTAATTGTAGTGTTAATGTTGATAGTACTTCTTACTGAAGAATTGATGGATGGTTGATCTTCAAATAGATACTTGCAGTGAAGCTTCTTAGTTGGGCTGAATACTTAGACAAAAGGAGATAACAAAACATAACAAAACTAAATATGCCATAAACATATATATAACATTTTCCAGACCATCTGTCGATAAATCCAAAAAAGAAACAAAAAAATAAACTGTTTAAGACAGCAATTTAAACAAAAAGGCATTCAGTAATTCACCTGCCCACACTCATGTAACAAAATAAAGTTAGATCTTATTTGATGTAGTGTGTGTTTACCCCAGAGACGGTATTGTGAAGAACAACATGACCTACACCAAAGTCAAATTAGGTTATAACGTTAGGCCAACGAGACAGTGTCCAAGTTCTAGAAATCTCTGGTAGAATCACCTGCTTTGATTGCATCGCACTCACAACCGTAAGCTATTTTCTGTAATTAGTTTGTAAATAATGATCTTGTTGTGAGTTAATTTTCCTGTAATAACAAATACAAATGATCCAAAGTTAAGCTTTTGTTAGTATAATTTAATTATGCCGATGTGCTTTCATCAATTGAAAGCCCTTCGTCTATTTTATGAGAATTTTGTAAGATTTCTTGTTTGCATAAAATAGACGCAGACCAGTCTTTAAATAATAGGTATTAGAATTTATTCTCGGAGCGCGCTACCACTCAAAACAAATGCATTAGTTTAAATATAGATCGTGACGTCATTTCACTGTCTTAAACGAACCTCCCCCCCTCTCGACAGGACAAAGTAAGGTGAAAAGTTCATTCTATCTTACTAACACACTCCCAGATAACTTTTGACCCCTCAACATTATCGATCACCACTGAACTGACAGGTTTAATTAACAGAAACCCTAGGAATGCACTCACTGCCCAATCTAAAAACCCCAGAGCTAAGTTTCAGGTTGGGTCAACCATAGGCTAACGACCTTATGTGTTTACACAGTCCACAACCCATTTGTTCCTGCCCAGTTGGAATGGTTTCATTACTCCTTTCTCATGTCACACAATTTCTTCCTATGAACTCATATTGTCTATTTAAACATACAGAGTATAAGTTTATCTAGACACAATTCTATTTAAAATAGGGATATTGTTTATTCATGTATCCATAATAAATCCATAATATATTCAACAGCTTTATGATTTGGTCATTATTTGAACTGTCTAGCCAGCTGACTTAAGGTTAGCTAGCTAAGAAGCTAGCAATGAACCAAAACATTGTTTAGAAGTTGCTTTTAGTTGCCTGGTTATCTAGATTAACATATACTAAATCGATGTTTAAACGGATGGGTTTATTGTTGATAAAATACACCAGTTATACAATTTTGGACCACCAGGCTGCTGTCGTTTTTGTGTTTATTCTTTTTCATAACAATAAAGACAAGTTTGATTTCAGACGACAATAGAATGTTCATGATGTCACTGCAACAACAGTCTATATACATGTTGATAGACGTAGTATAAACCATCCTTCAGTCCTGAACTCTTTGGTTGTTTACTACACTACTGTACTCCCTCTGTTTAGCACATGGCCTCACATGTGAATCCTTAAGGAGATGGGTGGGGCTAAGAGAGTGTGAATGGGTGGTCCTGTAGCTCAGTTGGTAGAGCATGGCGCTTGTAACGCCAGGGAAGTGGGTTCAATCCCCGGGACCACCCATACGTAGAATGTATGCACACATGACTGTAAGTCGCTTTGGATAAAAGCGTCTGCTAAATGGCATATATTATTATTTATATTGATGCTGAATGGGTGAAGACAAAGAAGAGCTCTCCAGGTGTACCAAAGCATTCAAGGGCCATAAAAAAAAGATAAACTTTCAAAGCAGAATTACTTTCCCATTGTTTCTCATCTGTATAGTATGATATACCATTTTCACTTTGAGATTATGGAGTATTTTTGTGTAGATCACTGGCAAAATTCACAACAGAATCCATTGCAATCCCACATTGTAATGCAACAAAATGTGAACTAATCCAAGGGGGGTGAAAACGTTTGATACCCGTTTGATGTATTGTCCTTCTTTTGATACACACATCTGATACACACATCTCTTCTTCTATGAAGTGCTGCCTCTCTCTTCTCATACCCCACTTTTTAAAAACATTTTGTTTGCCTATCCCTCATTAGCTACAATACCCGTAGAGTACGACCTTTCCTCACACAAGAAGTGGCGCAGGTCCTAATCCATGCACTATCGTATCCAGCAGACTACTGCAGCTCTCTGTTGGCTGGGTTTGCCGCTTGTGCCATTAAACCAATTTATCCTGAATGCCGCAGCCCGCCTGATGTTCAATCTTCATAAGTTCTCCCATGTCATCCTGCCCCTCAGCACACTCCACTGGCTTCCAGTCAAAGCTCGCATCATCTTCAAGGCTATGGTGCTTGCCAACAGAGCAGCACGGGGACCTGCACCTCCTTACCTCCAGGCTATGTTCAAACCCTACATCCCAACCCGAGCTCTCCGTTCCACCACATTATGTGGGGATGTTGTTATTATATTGTTTGGAGCATATTCAGTGTAACTTTATTGATTTATTAGTACACAGTCTACTATTCCGTTAGTCACTACCTCAACCAATACTTTTGCATGTGTGTCTGCTTAATCTTTTTACATGAACACGAAGGTAGACAGGAAATGAAATAAACATGCAGACATGGACATAGTTACTATGACAGTTGCTGTAAAAATGAGAAGTTTTGCAGAAAGACAAAGAGACAAGTAAACAGATAGATGGACACGGAGGTGGACAGACAGAAACTGACAGGTAGACACATAGCTGGGGATTGGGGCCATTCTTAGTGACAGTTGGAGAGAATTGACTGACTTAAGTGAATTGTGGCGTCCATCTTGTCACCTGTCATTGCAATGGAAATGTTTTGATATACTGAAGGAAAAGAAAAAGGACGATGAAGAAAAAGAGAGAGAAAAAGAAGAGAATGAATGTAGAACGTGTTTAACTATCATACTGTATGTGGGTGTCTCTCTCGTCTGAGACGAGGACAATGCTAATTTCCATTCCCCTTGAACCTGAGGCCAAGGTTTTATTCAGTTTTGCGTCAAATCCGGGATGGTGTGCGTAGGTCCATCTGTGTGTGGGATGAGTTTAGTTTGGTTTGATTGTCACTGTGTCGTCATGCTGTTTTCTTACATTTATTTTCTTTCTTTTTGTGTTTGTCTTAATGCTTTCCCTCTCCAAGGCTCCATGTACTATAACTTGGGAACCACGTTTTAAATTACCCACAAAAACACAAACAATGACAACGGGATGGAAAAAATGCAATGACACATTACTCAGGGCTGAAGTGTGCACACAGACGGAAATGCAAAGGGAGAAAAGTGCCATTGAGGTTCTGCTGCATCCTTGGAGAAGAGTCATTTGAATTTGAAGTACGCATTGAAATAGTTTCCATATTGACATTGTGTTGTAATGATTCTGATGGATAAAAATGATGTTCTTCACGTTCATCTACAACAAATTGATTAATTAACAAAACTTACCCACAGACACACATCCAGACTCCCACAGACACACACACACATCCAGACCCCCACAGACACACACACACATCCAGACCCCCACAGACACACACACACATCCAGACCCACACAGACACACACACGCATTCAGACCCCCACAGACCCCCAGACACACATCCAGACCCCCACAGACACACACACGCATCCAGACCCCCACAGACACACACACACATCCAGACCCCCACAGACACACGCGCGCATGCACGTGCGGGAAAACACTAGCGCAGACACACACACAAGGTGAGTCTGTACAGTCGTGGCCAAAAGTATTGGTAACCTTGTACTTTTTCAAGTAGCTCACAATGTTCCCTAAAAATGAGTTGAAAATTACCAAAGTATTTGATCTCCACAATTTACGTCACAGTGAATATTACAGTTTGATTCAATACTTAATATATCCATTTAAATCAAAAATATTGACTAGGACTGCCTAGAACATGCTTGAAATCCAATTATTTCAAACAACTTCCAGAAGGTGCCAATAATATTGTCAATATTGTCCCATTTTAGGATTGGGACAATATGTGGAATAGGCTAACATACTGTAAATTATTCAGACTTTTCTGTTTTGTTCAACTGCAAACTAAAAACATACAGTACATACATGTATGTGGTACCAAAATATGTTTTAATTTCAACAGTTTTCTGGAAGAAATTATAATTCATTGAGAAAAGTGCAAGGGTGCCAATATTTTTGTCCACGACTGTAGATGCATGTACACACACACACACGCACGCACGCACACACACACACACACACACACACACACACACACACACACACACACACACACACACACACACACACACACACACACACACACACACACACACGCACGCACGCACGCACGCACACGCACACAAACACGCACACGCACACGCACATATACACATGTACACACACACACGCACACGCGCACACACACACATACACGCACACGTACACACACACAATTCTGCCGCTGTCAAAGTTGAAGTGATATTAACGACAAATAGAAGCGTCATCACAGGGTTCATATAGCCAAACCACAACAGCTGGTGCCTTAAATGAACCTTTTTCGGCTCTCTCCCTTTCACTTTCCTTCTCTCCTTCATCTTCATTTTAACCAGCCTCATGTACAAATCACAACATGTTTCTCACTATAGTATCCTGTTGTTCCTGAATTAAACCAGCTATTGCGTCTTGCTGTTGAATGAGAATGATTGAAATTATTGTATACAATAACTGAACTTGTCATAGGTTGTGGGTGCCCTTGAAAAGAATGTGATTTTCTCTCTCTCTCTCTCTCTCGCTCTCTCTCTCTTGTCAAAAAAAGACCCACACCACCTCCCCCAAATTAATCATTCACCAGTTTTCGTCTTTTCCCAGAGGTGAAGGTGTATTGACAGTCTCACCTCAATACACTGCCAACCATGCCTCCAAAACACATTCTCGGTTGTTTTTCCTCCTTCCTCTCCAATCTTTTCATCTTCTCTCTCCTTCCTTCCCACTGCTCTATACATATTTCACTGGAGAGAGGAGAGGAGAGGAGAGGAGAGGAGAGGAGAGGAGAGGAGAGGAGAGGAGAGGAGAGGAGAGGAGAGGAGAGGAGAGGAGAGGAGAGGAGAGGAGAGGAGAGGAGAGGAGAGGAGAGGGCTCAGCCTCTGAAATATGACGAAGATGGAGAGAGGGATAGATAGAGGGTAAAGGACACCTGAAGAATGACACGGGACAAATGCATGTCCACCATCATGGCCTAGGCGTCCATGCGTCCATGTTTATATAATTCTAGTTTGGGATGTTTTGCAACAGATATATAGGGAAATCAGAACACAGCACTTCATTTAGAGTGAATATAAATGACTACTGTAGACTAGGGGGTGAGAGACATCATATTTAGGTCATATCATCGAGAAAGAAATTACAGTACTCTACAATCAGTCCAAACATCTACCTGTCACCTCCAGCCTAACCCTGCCTCTTTCTCTCCAACGTTCCTGTCTCTTTGATAGGAAAACACAGAGAGAGAGCGAGAGGGAGAGAGAGAGAGAGAGAGAGAGAGAGAGAGAGAGAGAGAGAGAGAGAGAGAGAGAGAGAGAGAGAGAGAGAGAGAGAGAGAGAGAGAGAGAGAGAGAGAGAGAGAATAGGAGAGAGAGAGAGCTAACAGGGGAGAGAGAGAGAGAGATAACAGGGGAGAAAAAGCTAGAGAGAGAGATCCTTTAAATAATAAAACATGGGAACTCAGTATGTTGATGGACAGGAGTCCCTGCAGTTTGAGGGCAGAGGGAAAGTGAATAGCTTGGTAAAGTGAGCTGAACTCTCTCTCTCTCTCTCTCTCTCTCTCTCTCTCTCTCTCTCTCTCTCTCTCTCTCTCTCTCTCTCTCTCTCTCTCTCTCTCTCTCTCTCTCTCTCTCAATCTCTCTCTCTACAGCTACAGATATCCTTGTCTTCACCTTGACAAAAATACCTGCCACTCTTTGACAGGTGAGAAGAGGGATAAGCCTTTCACTCACAGGCACACACACACACGCAGACACATGCATGTGCACACACACACCCAAAAGCAGGCATACACTCAGCTTCCGGGGCTATTTCCTCCACTGCTCTGGCTTGTCTTCTCCTACACCTTCATCTGGACCTTCACCAGACAGCAGCTTCATGGTTTCTCTCCTCCTACACCTTCATCTGGGCCTTCACCAGACAGCAGCTCCTTGGTTTCTCTCCTCCTACACCTTCATCTGGGCCTTCACCAGACAGCAGCTCCTTGGTTTCTCTTCTCCTACACCTTCATCTGGACCTTCACCAGACAGCAGCTCCTTGCTTTCTCTCCTCCTACATCTTCATCTGGGCCTTCACCAGACAGCAGCTCCTTGCTTTCTCTCCTCCTACATCTTCATCTGGGCCTTCACCAGACAGCAGCTCCTTGGTTTCTCTCCTCCTACACCTTCATCTGGGCCTTCACCAGACAGCAGCTCCTTGGTTTCTCTCCTCCTACACCTTCATCTGTGCCTTCACCAGACAGCAGCTCCTTGCTTTCTCTCCTCCTACATCTTCATCTCGGCCTTCACCAGACAGCAGCTCCTTGCTTTCTCTTCTCCTACATCTTCATCTGGGCCTTCACCAGACAGCAGCTCCTTGGTTTCTCTTCTCCTACACCTTCATCTGGACCTTCACCAGACAGCAGCTCCTTGGTTTCTCTTCTCCTACATCTTCATCTGGGCCTTCACCAGACAGCAGCTTCATGGTTTCTCTCCTCCTACACCTTCATCTGGGCCTTCACCAGACAGCAGCTCCTTGGTTTCTCTCCTCCTACACCTTCATCTGGGCCTTCACCAGACAGCAGCTCCTTGGTTTCTCTTCTCCTACACCTTCATCTGGGCCTTCACCAGACAGCAGCTCCTTGGTTTCTCTCCTCCTACACCTTCATCTGGGCCTTCACCAGACAGCAGCTCCTTGGTTTCTCTCCTCCTACACCTTCATCTGGACCTTCACCAGACAGCAGCTCCTTGCTTTCTCTCCTCCTACATCTTCATTTCGGCCTTCACCAGACAGCAGCTCCTTGCTTTCTCTCCTCCTACATCTTCATCTGGGCCTTCACCAGACAGCAGCTCCTTGGGGATGCCAGGAGTCAACAGGTCTGGCGTTCAGGGTGTGTGTGTGCGCGCGAGTGTGTGTGTTCAGTGAGCCAGCCTTGTGGAACAGATACAAGAGCAAAACTTAACGAGAAAGGCATTGTTCTGTCTGTGAAATGTCAAGTGTGAGTGGTTGTCAAGTGTGTGTGGTTGTCAAGTGTGTGTGGTTGTCAAGTGTGTGTGTTTTTCTCAACATCATCCTACAGTGCACCTAATGACTCTCTCAGAGGATAAGTATGGCACACACACACACGCACACACACACAAGCACACACACACACAAACACACACAAACACACACACACACTTTTATTAGGTCAACCACATGGTAGTTTGAACTTTACTCAGATAAGGAAATTCAAAAGTCTCATTCCATTCCCTCAAACTGTTCACCTTATTACTGAAGAAAACATCTAATTAGAGAAATATATATCTGTAATTAATGGAAATATCTTATTGAGGACTAATAATTATTGAGGACTAATAATAATATGAAAATAGTTTCACAAATACCAGTAAACATTTAATTACAAAGAAGTATTCTCTTCAAAACTTTAACCTCCCTGGCCTCTCTGTTACCAACCCTTGTTCTAAGAACACCTAGAATCCAATTGTGCCCCAGATGTTCAAGCTACCTGCCTCTAGTTCCTTAGAAACCTAGAATCCCATTGTGCCCCAGATGTTCAAGCTACCTGCCACTAGTTCCTTAGAAACCTAGAATCCAACAGATGTTCAAGTTCACTAGTTCCTTAGAAACCTAGAATCCCATCGTGCCCCAGATGTTCAAGCTACCTGCCACTATTTCCTTAGAAACCTAGAATCCCATTGTGCCCCAGATGTTCAAGCTACCTGCCACTATTTCCTTAGAAACTTAGAATCCCATTGTGCCCCAGATGTTCAAGCTACCTGCCACTAGTTCCTTAGAAACCTAGAATCCCATTGTGCCCCAGATGTTCAAGCTACCTGCCACTAGTTCCTTAGAAACCTAGAATCCCATTGTGCCCCAGATGTTCAAGCTACCTGCCAGTAGTTTCTTAGAAACTTAGAATCCCATTGTGCCCCAGATGTTCAAGCTACCTGCCACTAGTTCCTTAGAAACCTAGAGTCCCATTGTGCCCCAGATGTTCAAGCTACCTGCCACTAGTTCCTTAGAAACCTAGAATCCCATTGTGCCCCAGATGTTCAAGCTACCTGCCACTAGTTCCTTAGAAACCTAGAATCCCATCATGCCCCAGATGTTCAAGCTACCTGCCACTAGTTCCTTAGAAATCATTTTAGTCAATAAGATTCGCACAGAAACATGGATCACCACAGATAACACTGCTACTCCTACTGCTCTCTCTTCGTCCGCCCACGTGTTCTCGCACACCCCGAGAGCTTCTGGTCAGCGGGGTGGTGGCATCGGGATCCTTATCTCTCCCAAGTGGTCATTCTCTCTTTCTCCCTTACCCATCTGTCTATCGCCTCCTTTGAATTTCATGCTGTCACAGTTACCAGCCCTTTCAAGCTTAACATCCTTATCATTTATCGCCCTCCAGGTCCCCTCGGAGAGTTCATCAATGAGCTTGATGCATTGATAAGCTCCTTTCCTGAGGACGGCTCACCTCTCACAGTTCTGGGCGACTTTAACCTCCCCCGTCTACCTTTGACTCATTCCTCTCTGCCTCCTTCTTTCCCTCCTCTCCTCTTTTGACCTCACCCTCTCACCTTCCCCCCTACTCACAAGGCAGGCAATACGCTCGACCTCATCTTTACTAGATGCTGTTCTTCCACTAACCTCATTGCAACTCCCCTCCAAGTCTCCGACCACTACCTTGTATCCTTTTCCCTCTCGCTCTCATCCAACACTTCCCACACTGCCCCTACTCGGATGGTATCGCGCCGTCCCAACCTTCGCTCTCTCTCCCCCGCTACTCTCTCCTCTTCCATCCTATCATCTCTTCCCTCTGCTCAAACCTTCTCCAACCTATCTCCTGATTCTGCCTCCTCAACCCTCCTCTCCTCCCTTTCTGCATCCTTTGACTCTCTATGTCCCCTATCTTCCAGGCCGGCTCGGTCCTCCCCTCCCGCTCCGTGGCTTGACGACTCATTGCGAGCTCACAGAACAGGGCTCCGGGCAGCTGAGCGGAAATGGAGGAAAACTCGCCTCCCTGCGGACCTGGCATCCTTTCGCTCCCTCCTCTCTACATTTTCCTCCTCTGTCTCTGCTGCTAAAACCACTTTCTACCACTCTAAATTTCAAGCATCTGCCTCTAACCCTAGGAAGCTCTTTGCCACCTTCTCCTCCCTCCTGACTCCTCCTCCCCCTCCCCCCTCCTCCCTCTCTGCAGATGACTTTGTCAACCATTTTGAAAAGAAGGTCGACGACATCCGATCTTCGTTTGCTAACGTCAAACGACACTGCTGGTTCTGCTCACACTGCCCTACCCTGTGCTCTGACCTCTTTCTCCCCTCTCTCTCCAGATGAAATCTCGCGTCTTGTGACGGCCGGCCGCCCAACAACCTGCCCGCTCGACCCTATCCCCTCCCTCTTCTCCAGACCATTTCCGGAGACCTTCTCCTTACCTCATCTCGCTCATCAACTTATCCCTGACCGCTGGCTACGTCCCTTCCGTCTTCAAGAGAGCGAGAGTTGCACCCCTTCTGAAAAAACCTACACTCGATCCCTCCGATGTTAACAACTACAGACCAGTATCCCTTCTTTCTTTTCTCTCCAAAACTCTTGAACGTGCCGTCCTTGGTCAGCTCTCCCGCTATCTCTCTCAGAATGACCTTCTTGATCCAAATCAGTCAGGTTTCAAGACTAGTCATTCAACTGAGACTGCTCTTCTCTGTATCACGGAGGCGCTCTGCACCGCTAAAGCTAACTCTCTCTCCTCTGCGCTCATCCTTCTAGATCTATCGGCTGCCTTCGATACTGTGAACCATCAGATCCTCCTCTCCACTCTCTCCGAGTTGGGCATCTCTGGCGCGGCCCACGCTTGATTGCGTCCTACCTGACAGGTCGCTCCTACCAGGTGGCGTGGCGAGAATCTGTCTCCTCACCACGCGCTCTCACCACTGGTGTCCCCAGGGCTCTGTTCTAGGCCCTCTCCTATTCTCGCTATACACCAAGTCACTTGGCTCTGTCATAACCTCACATGGTCTCTCCTATCATTGCTATGCAGACGACACACAATTAATCTTCTCCTTTCCCCTTCTGATGACCAGGTGGCGAATCGCATCTCTGCATGTCTGGCAGACATATCAGTGTGGATGACTGATCACCACCTCAAGCTGAACCGGCAAGACGGAGCTGCTCTTCCTCCCGGGAAGGACTGCCCGTTCCATGATCTCGCCATCACGGTTGACAACTCCATTGTGTCCTCCTCCCAGAGCGCTAAGAACCTTGGCGTGATCCTGGACAACACCCTGTCGTTCTCAACTAACATCAAGGCGGTGGCCCGTTCCTGTAGGTTCATGCTCTACAACATCCGCAGATTACGACCCTGCCTCACACAGGAAGCGGCGCAGGTCCTAATCCAGGCACTTGTCATCTCCCGTCTGGATTACTGCAACTCGCTGTTGGCTGGGCTCCCTGCCTGTGCCATTAAACCCCTACAACTCATCCAGAACGCCGCAGCCCGTCTAGTGTTCAACCTTCCCAAGTTCTCTCACGTCACCCCGCTCCTCCGCTCTCTCCACTGGCTTCCAGTTGAAGCTCGCATCCGCTACAAGACCATGGTGCTTGCCTACGGAGCTGTGAGGGGAACGGCACCTCAGTACCTCCAGGCTCTGATCAGGCCCTACACCCAAATAAGGGCACTGCGTTCATCCACCTCTGGCCTGCTCGTCTCCCTACCACTGAGGAAGTACAGTTCCCGCTCAGCCCAGTCAAAACTGTTCGCTGCTCTGGCTCCCCAATGGTGGAACAAACTCCCTCACGACGCCAGGACAGCGGAGTCAATCACCACCTTCCGGAGACACCTGAAACCCCACCTCTTTAAGGAATACTTAGGATAGGATAAAGTAATCCTTCTCACCCCTCCCCCTTAAAATATTTAGATTCACTATTGTAAAGTGGCTGTTCCACTGGATGTCATAAGGTGAATGCACCAATTTGTAAGTCGCTCTGGATAAGAGCGTCTGCTAAATGACTTAAATGTAAAATGTAAATGTAAACCTAGAATCCCATTGTGCCCCAGATGTTCTAGCTACCTGCCACTAGTTCCTTAGAAACCTAGAATCCCATTGTGCCCCAGATGTTCAAGCTACCTGCCACTAGTTCCTTAGAAACTTAGAATCCCATTGTGCCCCAGATGTTCAAGCTACCTGCCAGTAGTTTCTTAGAAACTTAGAATCCCATTGTGCCCCAGATGTTCAAGCTACCTGCCAGTAGTTTCTTAGAAACTTAGAATCCCATTGTGCCCCAGATGTTCAAGCTACCTGCCACTAGTTTCTTAGAACCCTAGAATCCCATCGTGCCCCAGATGTTCTAGCTAGCATGCCACCATGGTGACCTATACCACACTTGTCACCACCAAAGCCAATTCCTCTTTGGCCGCCTCTCCTTCCAGTTCTCTGCTGCCAATGACTGGAACGAACTACAAAAATCTCTGAAACTGGAAGCACTTATCTCCCTCACTAGCTTTAAGCACCAGCTGTCAGAGCAGCTCACAGATCACTGCACCTGTACATACCCCATCTATAAATAGCCCAATCAACTACCTCTTCTCCTAAGTTTATTTATTTATTTTGCTCCTTTGCACCCCAGTATTTCTACTTTGCACATTCATGTCAAATCTAACATTTCAGTGTTTTAATTGGTATATTGTATTTACTTCGCCACCATGGCCTATTTATTGCCTTTACCTACCTTATCTCACCTCATTTGCTCACATTGTATATAGACTTATTTTTTCTACTGTATTATTGACTGTATGTTTGTTTTACTCAATGTGTAACTATGTGTTGTTGTATGTGTCGAACTGCTTTGCTTTATCTTGGCCAGGTCGCAATTGTAACTGAGAACTTGTTCTCAACTTGCCTACCTTGGTTAAATAAAGGTGAATTAAAAAATTCAAAAATACAATTAGCCGGCCTTTTTCCTAGAACTCCTAGAACTCCTGGGATTCTGTGTGCCTGTCTCTTCCAATCAGCTGTTTGCCCGAGGGCTGAAACACAATAAATACCATCTAATAAATAAATGAGTCTTCTTATCAGACATGCTTTGGGGAGACACTTGAGAGACAGAGATAAAGAAAGTGAGAAAAGGAGAGAGAGAGAGAGAGAGAGAGAGAGAGAGAGAGAGAGAGAGAGAGAGAGAGAGAGAGAGAGAGAGAGAGAGAGAGAGAGAGAGAGAGAGAGAGAGAGAGAGTGTGACTGAGAGAGAGAGAGAGAGAGAGAGAGAGAGAGAGAGAGAGAGAGAGAGAGAGAGAGAGAGAGAGAGAGAGAGAGAGAGAGAGAGAGAGAGAGAGAGAGAGAGAGTGTGTAAGTGACTGAGAGAGAGAGAGAGAGAGAGAGAGAGAGAGAGAGAGAGAGAGAGAGAGAGAGAGAGAGAGAGAGAGAGAGAGAGAGAGAGAGAGAGAGTGTGTGTAAGTGACTGAGAGAGAGAGAGAGAGAGAGAGAGAGAGAGAGAGAGAGAGAGAGAGAGAGAGAGAGAGAGAGAGAGAGAGAGAGAGAGAGAGAGAGAGAAAGGCCCAATACTTTGGTTTAAACGTTGATATATTCCTTTAGTTTTGTAGGTGTCTCTAGGTTTCTAGCCACTCAAGGGATGTTCGTTTTATCACAGTGCTGTAGGCTTGGCAGACATGAGGTGTGAGTATGGCCTGCGGGTAAGATCACACAGGGCAGGTGTAGCGACAGATCGGGGCCAGGGGGCTAGTCACTAGTGGCTGTTAGCCCACAAAGACAGACTGGAGCCAGCTAGCGTTAGGTAGCGTAGCTGAAGGCACTGAATGTGACAGGGAGGATAAATAGACAATGATGACACCTGTGTGATAGCAAATCCAGTAAGATTATTGTATTTATTTATTTAACCGATGCTGGGCCAATTGTGTGCCACCCTATGGGACTCCCAATCATGGCTGATTTTGATACAGCCTGGAATCAAACCAGCATCTGTAGTGATGCCTCTAGCACTGAGATGCGGTGCCTTAGACCACTGCACCACTCAGGAGCAAATCTTCCAGCATTATCTTCCATAGCTCCTATTATAATTACATTCACACACACACACACACACACACACACACACACACACACACACACACACACACACACACACACACACACACACACACACACACACACACACACACACACACACACACACACACACACACACACGTGTTGGACAAAACACATGGTAGACAAACATGTACAGCAGTCATCCATGGCTAATATTTACACACACACAGGTAAGGACATACTGAATAGACCCATAGGAACAACCAGAATATGTATATTTTCATTTGTTTATGTCTATTAATATATTGGGTCGTTATACCATTCATCTTTACTTGTGTACGTGTGTTTCTGCTAGTCTTTTATGCTAATGCCAGTCTGTCTGAGGAAAATGATAAATGTAATAATTTAAAATGATGTCTCATGTCTCATTCAAATGATGCAGGACAACAGCAGTCATGGCAATCCATCCATTTCAACATCAGTGCTGGAATTCGAGCTGGAATTCGAGCTGGAATTAGAGCCCGGAATTAGAGCCCGGAATTAGAGCTGGAATTAGAGCCCGGAATTAGAGCTTGGAAAAATCAGTATGCTTCGTCCAGAGAGAAATAGCTACACAGGAAGTAATGAGTACCTGTCAAGGTCGTAATTGAAGTCATTATGTGTTTTAACATATACACAGCTTCAACACACTGATTCCTTCTCAGATTCCTGAGTAACGAGTACTGTTCATGAAAACAGACAAGGGATATCTTCACCGAAAACCAGAATTTACTTACGTATTGTCGTGACGTTATATTAGTTAATGTGACGATTGTTGTTCATCTAATGATTACAAGTTTCTTATTGCGTAGACAAAACACATTATAGGCTATTTATTAGAACTTAGTATAACGGGCCAACACACTATGGCGCGTGTTACCCAACATGGGGATTTCAAAGAGAGAGTAAAAGAAAGTACACGAGAGAAATATACATTTGAGTGAATTTGTCAGTTATGCTATTGCAACCCTAGCCTTGCCCCAAACTGCTGCTCTTATTGGTCAGAATATAATGATGTAATTATGTGGGGAAGACCTCTGAGGATTCTCTGTGTGGACTGTCAGTGTCCTTTTGGCATAGGAGTCTGTTCCCTCACCCTTTGCTCTGGAAGGGGTTTTCTGAGGACAGACAGCTCTGTAGCTCAGAGCTCACAGCGTTGGAATGAAACAGTGTAGATACCACGATTCGATGGGAAATGGAGGCTAGGTGGTTCGACTTGAACATTAGCATTAGGCAGATGAGGGCAACTTTAGTCCTGGAGGGTCTTGGGGTAAGCAGATTGTTTCCTCATCTTTGTCCTAACCCACCTGATTGAACTAACCAGTCTTGATTTTCAAATCAGACAACACAGTTGAATCATATTCATCAATTATGGTCTGGAACAAATGCATGCACAAGCCACATCTTCTGATCTAGGGTTCATCCATCCACAAGCAGTTTGGAGTGTAACAAAGGTCTTTTAAAAGTGCCGTGACCAAACAGATCTCACTTTCAGTATCGAACAGGAGGGAGAGGAGGGTGAACAATAAAAGAGGAAGACAAAGAGAGAAGGTATTGAGCAGGAAGGTATTGACTCCTCCAGTGATCTGCACTCACACCTTCACACCTGACAATTAAACCCATACTTCACTTCCTGGAACAGGTCACAATTCTCATTACACCTCGATCCATTCATAACTTTCACTAGACCCAGATCCATTCATAACTTTCACTAGACCCAGATCCATTCATAACTTTCACTAGACCCAGATCCATTCATAACTTTCACTAGACCCAGATCCATTCATAACTTTCACTAGACCCAGATCCATTCATAACTTTCACTAGACCCAGATCCATTCATAACTTTCACTAGACCCAGATCCTTTCATAACTTTCACTAGACCCTGATCCATTCATAACTTTCACTAGACCCAGATCCATTAATAACTTTCACTAGACCCAGATCCATTCATAACTTTCACTAGACCCAGATCCATTAATAACTTTCACTAGACCCAGATCCATTCATAACTTTCACTAGACCCAGATTCAATCATAACATTCATTAGACCCAGATTCAATCATAACATTCATTAGACCCAGATTCAATCATGACTTTCATGAGACCCAGATTCAATCATAACTTTCTTGAGGCCCATATCACACTCTCTCTCCAGTTCTCACTATCTCTCTCACTGTCTCGCCAGTTCTCACTATCTCTCTCACATCTCTCTCCAGTTCTCACTATCTCTCTCACTGTCTCTCTCCAGTTCTCACTATCTCTCTCACTGTCTCTCTCCAGTTCTCACTATCTCTCTCACTGTCTCTCTCCATTTCTCACCATCTCTCTCACTGTCTCTCCCATTCTCATTACCTTTCACAGTGTCTCTCTCCTGTTCTCATTACCTTTCACAGTGTCTCTCTCCTGTTCTCATTACCTTTCACAGTGTCTCTCTCCTGTTCTCACAACCTTTCACAGTGTCTCTCTCCTGTTCTCATTACCTTTCACAGTGTCTCTCTCCTGTTCTCATTACCTTTCACAGTGTCTCTCTCCTGTTCTCACAACCTTTCACAGTGTCTCTCTCCTGTTCTCACAACCTTTCACAGTGTCTCTCTCCTGTTCTCATTACCTTTCACAGTGTCTCTCTCCTGTTCTCATTACCTTTCACAGTGTCTCTCTCCTGTTCTCATTACCTTTCACAGTGTCTCTCTCCTGTTCTCACAACCTTTCACAGTGTCTCTCTCCTGTTCTCATTACCTTTCACAGTGTCTCTCTCCTGTTCTCATTACCTTTCACAGTGTCTCTCTCCTGTTCTCACAACCTTTCACAGTGTCTCTCTCCTGTTCTCATTACCTTTCACAGTGTCTCTCTCCTGTTCTCATTACCTTTCACAGTGTCTCTCTCCTGTTCTCATTACCTTTCACAGTGTCTCTCTCCTGTTCTCACAACCTTTCACAGTGTCTCTCTCCTGTTCTCATTACCTTTCACAGTGTCTCTCTCCTGTTCTCATTACCTTTCACAGTGTCTCTCCTGTTCTCACAACCTTTCACAGTGTCTCTCTCCTGTTCTCATTACCTTTCACAGTGTCTCTCTCTGTTCTCATTACCTTCAGTGTCTCTCTCCTGTTCTCATTACCTTTCAGTGTCTCTCTCCTGTTCTCACAACCTTTCAGTGTCTCTCTCCTGTTCTCATTACCTTTCACAGTGTCTCTCTCTGTTCTCCACCTTTCACAGTGTCTCTCTCCTGTTCTCATTACCTTTCACAGTGTCTCTCTCCTGTTCTCATTACCTTTCACAGTGTCTCTCCTGTTCTCACAACCTTTCACAGTGTCTCTCTCCTGTTCTCATTACCTTTCACAGTGTCTCTCTCCTGTTCTCACAACCTTTCACAGTGTCTCTCTCCTGTTCTCATTACCTTTCACAGTGTCTCTCTCCCATTCTCATTACCTTTCACAGTGTCTCTCTCCTGTTCTCATTACCTTTCACAGTGTCTCTCTCCTGTTCTCATTACCTTTCACAGTGTCTCTCTCCTGTTCTCATTACCTTTCACAGTGTCTCTCTCCTGTTCTCACAACCTTTCACAGTGTCTCTCTCCTGTTCTCATTACCTTTCACAGTGTCTCTCCCATTCTCATTACCTTTCACAGTGTCTCTCTCCTGCTTTCACAGTGTCTCTCTCCTGTTCTCACTACCTTTCACAGTGTCTCTCTCCCATTCTCATTACCTTTCACAGTGTCTCTCTCCTGTTCTCATTACCTTTCACAGTGTCTCTCCTGTTCTCATTACCTTTCACAGTGTCTCTCCTGTTCTCATTACCTTTCACAGTGTCTCTCCTGTTCTCATTACCTTTCTCACTGTCTCTCCTGTTCTCACTACCTTTCACAGTGTCTCTCTCCTGTTCTCACTACCTTTCACAGTGTCTCTCTCCTGTTCTCACGACCTTTCACAGTGTCTCTCTCCTGCCCACAACTCTGCTTCAGTCTCCTGTCCTCTGCCCACTACTCTGCTTCAGTCTCCTGTCCTCTGCCCACTACTCTGCTTCAGTCTCCTGTCCTCTGCCCACTATCAGTCTCCTGTGCTCTGCCCACTACTCTGCTTCAGTCTCCTGTCCTCTGACTCTGCTTCAGTCTCCTGTCCTCTCTACTCTGCTTCAGTCTCCTGTCCTCTGCCCACTATCTGCTGAGTCTCCTGTCCTCTGGCTCAGTCTCCTGTCCTCTGCCCACTACTCTGCTTCAGTCTCCTGTCCTCTGCCCACTACTCTGCTTCAGTCTCCTGTCCTCTGCCCACTACTCTGCTTCAGTCTCCTGTCCTCTGCCCACTACTCTGTTTCAGTCTCCTGTCCTCTGCCCCCTACTCTGCTTCTCTATGGTCCTCGTCATGGGCTGAGTTCCGGCTCTCTATGGTCCTCGTCATGGGCTGAGGTCCGGCTCTCTATGGTCCTCGTCATGTGCTGAGGTCTGGCTCTCTATGGTCCTCGTCATGGGCTGAGGTCTGGCTCTCTATGGTTCTCGTCATGGGCTGAGGTCTGGCTCTCTATGGTCCTCGTCATGGGCTGAGGTCTGGCTCTCTATAGTCCTCTTCATGAGCTGAGGTCTGGCTCTCTATGGTCCTCGTCATGGGCTGAGGTCTGGCTCTCTATGGTCTTCGTCATGGGCTGAGGTCTGGCTCTCTATGATCCTCGTCATGGGCTGAGGTCTGGCTCTCTATGGTCCTCGCCATGGGCTGAGGTCTGGCTCTCTATGGTCCTCGTCATGGGCTGAGGTCTGGCTCTCTATGGTCCTCGTCATGGACTGAGGTCTGGCTTTCTATGGTCCTCGTCATGGGCTGAGGTCTGGCTCTCTATGGTCCTCGTCATGGGCTGAGGTCTGGCGCTGGCAACCTGAAAGGACTTGGCAGCAGAGAGCGGCTGCATCTCAGTCATAATACACTGCTTCTCTGACTGAGGAGGGAGAACAGGAGGTTTGGGAAATGGGGATATATAGTCAGCTGTAATTAACTGAATGCATTCAACCAAACTGTGTCTTCTGCATTTAGGTACTGGGGTGGGGCTGCCTTAATCGACATCTACGTCATCGGTGTCCAGGGAGCAGTTGTTGTAACTGCCTTGCTTGCTACCCGCAGTATGGGAAGTGTTGTATTAGCGAGGAAGAGGGTTGTGTTAGAGAGATGAGGGGTAGAGTAAGAGGGTTGTGTTAGAGAGATGAGGGGTAGAGGAAGAGGGTTGTGTTAGAGAGATGAAGGGTAGAGGAAGAGGGTTGTGTTAGAGAGATGAGGGGTAGAGGGTTGTAATAGAGAGATGAGGGGTAGACGGTTGTATTAGAGAGATGAGGGGTAGAGGGTTGTATTAGAGAGATGAGGGGTAGAGGAAGAGGGTTGTATCAGAGAGATGAGGGGTATTGGTAGAGGGTTGTATCAGAGAGATGAGGGGTAGAGGTAGAGGGTTGTATTAGAGAGATGAGGGGTAGACGGTTGTATCAGAGAGATGAGGGGTAGAGGGTTGTATTAGAGAGATGAGGGGTAGAGGGTTGTGTTAGAGAGAGGGGCAATAAGGGGTCTCGCTGACTCAGTAGTTAAGCCCCAGGAGACCAAGAGGTAGCCAGTCATGACTAAACAAACAACAGCTTACAGAGCTCTCTGAGCCGACATGTCAGAGTGGATGAGATAAACAGAGGGGGAAGAGGAGGAGAGAGGGGAGGAGGAGGAAGGAAGGAGAGAGAGAGAGAGAGAGAGAGAGAGAGAGAGAGAGAGAGAGAGAGAGAGAGAGAGAGGGGGAGAGAAAGATAGAGAGAGAGAGAGAAGGAAGGAGAGAGAGAGAGAGAGAGAGAGAGAGAGAGAGAGAGAGAGAGAGAGAGAGAGAGAGAGAGAGAGAGAGAGAGGAGAGAGGGGGAGAAAGGGAGAGAAAGAGAGGGCCAGTGAGAGGGAGGGAGAAAGGAAGCAGAAAACAGTAATGACGATGATGGCGGTGATGAAGGTGATGTTGATGCCTGTTTAATGGAAGGAGGAGAACAATGAAGCCATTCAATATAAATTAAATGATCCTGTCAATCAAATGTAAAATGAATACAAATCAAAATCATCTTAAAATACAAAGTTGTAACAACACATTTGATCTGATCCTTCTTCTCTGTCCACTAATCCTCTTTCTCCTTCTCCTCCTCCATCAATAACCTCTCTCCAACCCCTCCCTCCATCGCTCTCCCTCCGTCCCTCTTCACTAATTCGAGTCCCTGTAGTGGGGCTCCATGCATTTGTCTCAGTCAGGCTGTGGTCCAGCTGTGCAATGCCCAGGATCTAATCCCCTGGCTGGGGCTGAGAAACAGGGGGCTTAGGGGGCACATAGAGCTGAGCCTCGAGGGCTTACGGGCTGAATTTAATGCAATCATTCACTCTGCTTGACCCGCTGTCACTGAGCCCTGGCCTGGGTGACTGACATGGAACATCAGCCTCTTTCAGTTTCATCTGCTTCTTTTCTCTAAGTGTTGGACTCTGACTCACAGCCTCCTCTCGCTGTCTGCCTGTCTCTCTGTCTCCTAGACCCTCTGTGTCTGACAACTTCTTCCTTTGTTAGTCTTGGTTGTGTTTGTGCTTGTGTGTGTGAGTCTAGATACTCTTTAGAGTACACACAGGGAAGCAGTGAGGCTAACTAGGCTAACAGGGCACTGGGGGTAATTGAGTGTAAGGCTGCTAAAAACCCCATGGAGTGGAGGAGAGGAGAGAGTGAAGGTGAGAAAAATGAAAATAATGTCAGTTCTTCACCATCTCTTAGGTGTGCTCCAAAGGTCAAGTAGAATCTCTGACACAAAAACAGTGTGTGTGTGTGTGTGTGTGTGTGTGTGTGTGTGTGTGTGTGTGTGTGTGTGTGTGTGTGTGTGTGTGTGTGTGTGTGTGTGTGTGTGTGTGTGTGTGTGTGTGTGTGTGTGTGTGTGTAAAATATAGAAAGGGCTACCAATACAAATCAAATCAAATTAAAGTGTATATGACAAGTGCGCCGAATACAACAGGTGTAGGTAGACCTTACAGTGAAATGCTTACTTACAGGCTCTAGCCAATGGTGCGAAATAAAAGAAAAGTAAAAATGTGTTGTGTGTGTGTGTGTGTATTGTGTACAGACACCTGCAATGTGTGCGAAAAAGTGTGTGTGTGTGTGTGTGTGTGTGTGTGTGTGTGTGTGTGTGTGTGTGTGTGTGTGTGTGTGTGTGTGTGTGTGTGTGTAGAACAGAGAGCAGCAGAAGCGTAAAAAGGGGTTGACGGGTGGTGGGACACAATGCAGATAGTCCGGTTAGCCAATGTGTGGGAGCACTGGTTGGTCAGGCTGAATGAGGTAGTATGTACATGAATGTATAGTTAAAGTGACTATGCATATAAGATAAACAGAGAGTAGCAGCAGTGTAAAACCGGGAGAAAGGGAGCTTTTTTGGAGAGATATATAGTATTTAATATCAAAACCCAAACATTACTGAGGATAATAGTGGACCTACTAGAGAGTGTGTCCCCATGCCTGGAGGGAAGCAAACCTTATTCCCCTACCTAAGAATAGTAAAGCCCCTTTACTGGCTCAAATAGCCGACTAATCAGCCTGTTACTATAGTTCTGGAAAAATTGTGTTTGACCAGATACAATGCTATTTTACAGTCAACAAATGATCACCATACTTTCAGCACACTTATATGGAAGGACCATCATGACTAATGATTGGCTGAGAGAAATTGATGAAACAATATTGTGGGTACTGTTTTGTTAAATTTCAGTGCAGCTCTTGACATTATCGATCATAGTCTGCTGCTGGAAATAAGTATGTTATGGCTTAACACTCCCTGCTATATTGTGGATGAAGAATTACCCGTCTAACAGAACACTGAAGTCGTCAGACCCCTTCACGTTTTCAAAAAGTTCTTACATTCAGCCTTATTTCCTCATCAATCTATTTTTGCAAGTTTATAAAAAATATAAAAAATATTTTAAAATAATGTTCACATAAGTATTCAGACCCTTTTCTACGAGACTCGAACTGAGACTCGAACTCGAACTCAGGTGCAACCATTTGTTTCCATTGATCATCCTTCAGATGTTTCTACAACTTGATTGGAGTCCACCTGTGATAAATTAAATTGATTGAACATGATTTGGAAAGGCACACACCTGTCTATATAACGTCCCACAGTTGACAGGGCATGTCAGAGCAAAAAGCAAGCCATGAGGTTGAAGGAATTGTCATTAGAGCTCCGAGACAGGATCGTGGGGTATTGTACCAAAACATCTCTGCACAATTGAACATCCCCAAAAACACAGTGGCCTCCATCATTCTTAAATGAAAGAAGTTTGGAACTATCAAGAATCTTCCTAGAGATATCGGAGGGGAATGGCTTTGGTCAAGGAGGTGACCAAGAACCCGATGGTCACTCTGACAGAGCTCCAGTGTTCATCTTCCAGAAGGACAACCATCTCTGCAGCACCTTATGGTAGAATGCCCAGATGGAAGCCACTCCTCAGTAAATGGAGTGGCTTCCTCCTATGCTTGGGTTTGCCAAAAGGCACCTAAAGGACTCTCAGACCATGATAAACAAGATTCTCTGGTCTGATGAAACCAAGACTGAACTTTTTGGCCTGAATCCCAAGTGTCACGTCTGGAGGAAATGTGGCACCATCCCTACGTTGAAGCACGGTGGTGGCAGCATCAGGGCTGTGGGGTTGTTTTTCAGTAGTAGGGACTAGGAGACTAGTCAGGATCGAAGGAAAGATGAATGAAGCATATACAGAGAGATCCTTAATGAAAACCTTCTCCAGAGAGCTCAGGACCTCAGACTGGGGTGAAGGTTCACCTTTCAACAGGACAATGACCCTAAGCACACAGCCAAGACAATGCAGGAGTGGCTTCGAGACAAGTCTCTGAATGTCCTTGAGTGGCCCAGCTAGAGCCTGGACTTGAACCCGATTGAACACCTATTGAGAGACCGGATAATAGCTGTGCAGCGACGCTCCCCATACAACCTAGCTTGAGAGGATCTGCAAAGAAGAACAGGAGAAACTAATTTGTGCAGTTGTGGTTTAGGGTGTAACAGTTGTGTCATACCCAAGAAAGCTCAAGGCTGTAATCACTGCCAAATGTGCTTCAATAAAATATTGAGTAATGGGACGTAAATGTGATATTTCAGTTTTCAATTTTTTTTATACCTTTGAAAACATTTGTGAAAAACGTTTTTTTTGCTTTGTCATTATGGGTATTGTGGATAGACTGATAAAGGTGGGGAACTATTTAATACATTTTAGAATAAGGCTGTAATGTGAACGGAAGGGGTCTGAATGCGAATGACTCAACACTATACACATCAGCTACTATAGTGACTGAAATGACTGCAACACAGATGCAGTTAGTTTCAGAATGGATGGCAAGGAATAAGTTAGTCCTAAATATTTAAAAAACTAAAAGCATTGTATTTGGGACAAATCCTTCACTAAATCCTAACCCTCATCTTCATGTTGTAATGAATAGTGTGTAAATTGAGCAAGTTGAGGTGACTGAACTGCTTGGAGTTACCCAGGATTGTATGCTGGCATGGCCAAAACATACTGATACAACAGTAGCTATGATGGGGAGAAGTCTGTCTATAATAAAGCACTGCTCTGCCCTCTTAACAACACTATCAGCAAGGCAGGTCCTACAGGCCCAAGTTTTGTCACACCTGGACTACTGCCCAGGGACTTGGGAAAATTGAATTTAGCTCAGAACAGGGCAGCACGGCTGGCACTTAAATCTACTACTAACATTAATGATATACATGTCAATCTCTCATTGACTTCATCACTACTTGTTTTTGTAAGAAGTGCTGACAAGCTGAATGCACCGAGCTGTCTGTTTAAACTACTAGCACACAGCTCAGACACCCACACATACCCCACAAGACGTGCCACCAGAGGTCTCTTCACAACCCCCAAGTACAGAACAGACTATGGGAGGCGCACAGTACTTCACAGAGCCAGGACTATATAGAACTCAATTCCACATCAGGTAACTAAGGCAGGCAGTAAAATTTCAAATGTGTATAAGATGTATAAACTGAAGGTAGAAGCCTAAGTGTTATTGTTTATTTGTTTACTCCAATTGAGGGAAGGGTGGTAGGGTTTGTGGAGAATAATAAAGGTATAGTCTAATGAAAAGTGTGTATGTCTATATAGGTATGTGTATGTATATATGTGTATATGTATGTCTATATAGGTATGTGTATGTATATATGTGTATATGTATGTCTATATAGGTATGTGTATGTGTATATAAATAGGTATGTATGTATGTATATGTATGTCTATATGTGTATATGTATGTCTATATAGGTATGTGTATGTATATATGTGTATATGTATGTCTATATGTGTATATGTATGTCTATATAGGTATGTGTATGTATATATGTGTATATGTATGTCTATATAGGTATATGTATGTCTATATAGGTATGTGTATGTATATATGTGTATATGTATGTCTATATGTGTATATGTATGTCTATATAGGTATGTGTATGTCTATATAGGTATGTGTATGTCTATATAGGTATGTGTATGTATATATGTATGTCTATATAGGTATGTGTATGTATATATGTGTATATGTATGTCTATATAGGTATGTGTATGTATATATGTGTATATGTATGTCTATATGTGTATGTGTATGTATATGGATATATGTATTTACCCCCCAAAATATATGGAGGATTGGAAATTATGCAGACAATTACATTGATGGAAGCAACAATCTTCCCACAATACTAACCTGATCCAACCCTTAAATTATTATTGTTTAAATAATGCGAGCAGTAGAATGAGTATTTAAAAATCTAAAAATACACCTTATGGAACAACGAGAACTGTGAAGAGACACACACACAGATACAGATGCGCGCATATGCACACAAATGTTAACACGCACACTCCACACACACATACATTGTAATATTGTTGTATTCTAAATGTTGTATTGCAGATATGTGCTGGGGTAATAATGTTATATGATGTACTGTTTTATCTTGTGTTTTATGTGTAATTGAATGGGTTTGGACTCCAGGAAGAACAGCTGCTACCTTGGGAGCAGCAGCTAAAGGGATTCATCATAAATACATATAGGAGGCTGTCGAACTCAGATGTCTGATTTCAAAAGGCACACCTGGGTTACTATTATTATATGATTCATAATCATCAAATACGGATGATTTTCTCTCAAAGTATGATACACCAATTACAATGTTACAGTATATTACTGACAAATCAGTAAAGTTGGCCAAATACACGGAGTGTACAAAACATTATGAACACCTGGTATTTCCATGGCATAGACTAACCAGGACCATAGCAATGTGTATTTATATATAACTAGAGGATTAATGTGTTGATGTGGCTAAACCTACAATAGCCTACAGATCTACTAATCAACACAACATCCATCTCTGACATTTCATGTTTTTGCTGTGTCCTGCCAAGGCACACGTTCCTGGCAACAGATCAAAGTTAACAGAGAAATAATTGAATTATTGAGTGTAGCGGGAAAAACTAGACGTTTTCTATGAGGCTCAGCTAACCATTTAACCTAAGTAATTATTTGGCTTTTCTTCCTAATGGAGGCCCTAGGCTTCGTTCCACATGGCACCCTATTCCCTACATAGTGCACTAGTTTTGACCAGAGCCCATAGGGTTCTGTTAGCATACTCTAGGGAATAGGGTGGCGTTTGGGATGAGACCCTAGTATGCAAAACAAATCAGGGTGTGCTTGAGAGACTTCAGTGTTGGAGATAAATCAAGGTTAGATAGTGAGTGAGCACTGACTGATCACACACACTTGCGTGGGTACGTATATGTAAACACATTTGCAATAGAGAATGAAAACCATGCTTCAATATGCTGGAGGACGAAGGGAGAGGAAGTTCAATATGCTGGATAATGAAGGGAGAGGAAGTTCAATATGAAGGAGAATGAAGGGGGAGGAAGTTCAATATGGTGGAGGACAAAGGAGAGGAAGTTCAATATGAAGGAGAATGAAGGGAGAGGAAGTTCAATATGGTGGAGGACGAAGGGAGAAGAAGTTCAATATGGTGGAGGACGAAGGGAGAGGAAGTTCAATATGGTGGAGGACGAAGGGAGAAGAAGTTCAATATGGTGGATAATGAAGGGAGAGGAAGTTCAATATGAAGGAGAATGAAGGGAGAGGAAGTCCAATATGGTGGAGGACAAAGGGACAGGAAGTTCAATATGAAGGAGAATGAAGGGAGAGGAAGTTCAATATGGTGGAGGACAAAGGGAGAGGAAGTTCAATATGAAGGAGAATGAAGGGAGAGGAAGTTCAATATGGTGGAGGACGAAGGGAGAAGAAGTTCAATATGGTGGAGGACAAAGGGGGAGGAAGTTCAATATGAAGGAGAATGAAGGGAGAGGAAGTTCAATATGAAGGAGAATGAAGGAGAGGAAGTTCAATATGGTGGAGGACGAAGGGAGAGGAAGTTCAATATGAAGGAGAATGAAGGTAGAGGAAGTTCAATATGAAGGAGAATGAAGGGAGAGGAAGTTCAATATGGTGGACGACGAAGGGAGAGGAAGTTCAATATGGTGGACGACGAAGGGAGAGGAAGTTCAATATGAAGGAGAATGAAGGAGAGGAAGTTCAATATGAAGGAGAATGAAGGGAGAGGGAAGAAAATTATACACAGTCAGGCACGTGGGTGTACACACACACAGTCTCACACACACAGTCTCACACACACACAGTCTCTCACGCACGCACACACACACACACACACACACACACACACACACACACACACACACACACACACACACACACACACACACACACACACACACACACACACACACACACACACACACACACACACACACACACACACACACACACACACAGGGGTAGCCAGAAACCAATAAGGATCATATGTCAGGGAATAATGTTTTGGGCTTAGTGTTTCTCTCTGTACCCTAAATGTAATTGCTATGGAGCAACAGCAGGCTTTAAATGAAAACATATTTGGCACAGGAATATTTGTGAGGTGGTGAGTGTGTGTATTATGGGTGTGTTTATTGTGAGTGTGTGTATTATGGGTGTGTGTATTGTGAGTGTGTGTATTGTGAGTGTGTGTATTATGGGTGTGTGTATTGTGAGTGTGTGTATTATGGGTGTGTATTGTGAGTGTGTGTATTATGGGTGTGTGTATTGTGAGTGTGTGTATTATGGGTGTGTGTATTGTGAGTGTGTGTATTATGTGTGTGTGTATTGTGAGTGTGTGTATTATGTGTATTGTGAGTGTGTGTATTATGTGTGTGTGTATTGTGAGTGTGTGTATTATGGGGGTGTGTATTGTGAGTGTGTGTATTATGGGTGTGTGTGTTGTGAGTGTGTGTATTGTGAGTGTGTGTATTATGGGTGTGTGTAGTGTGAGTATGTGTATTATGTGCATTGTGAGTGTGTGTATTATGTGTGTGTGTATTGTGAGTGTGTGTATTATGTGTGTGTGTATTGTGAGTGTGTGTATTATGTGTGTGTGTATTGTGAGTGTGTGTTTTATGTGTATTGTGAGTGTGTGTATTATGTGTGTGTGTATTGTGAGTGTGTGTATTATGTGTGTGTGTATTGTGAGTGTGTGTATTATGTGTGTGTGTATTGTGAGTGTGTGTATTATGTGTATTGTGAGTGTGTGTATTATGTGTGTGTGTGCATTGTGAGTGTGTGTATTATGTGTATTGTGAGTGTGTGTATTATGTGTGTGTATTGTGAGTGTGTGTATTATGTGTGTGTGTATTGTGAGTGTGTGTATTATGTGTCTATATGGGTGGGTGTATTTCCCCACTGCCTATAAAGGAACCTTGAGTGAATGATAATCCTGTGAATGCGTGGGGTGTGTTCACTCTACCCAGTGTGAAGAGGTAGAGAGAGAGAGAGAGAGAGAGAGAGAGAGAGAGAGAGAGAGAGAGAGAGAGAGAGAGAGAGAGAGAGAGAGAGAGAGAGAGAGAGGGGGTAACTGAGAAGGAATGGTTCCAGTCATCCTCTTCTGAGAGTGACTGTCAGAGGACCAGCGATCAGAGTCACTGATGAAGGCTTCTCTACTGTCAGGAGATAAACCTAAAGAAGAGAGGAGAGGAGATGAGAGGAGAGGAGATGAGAGGAGAGGAGAGGAGAGGAGAGGAGAGGAGAGGAGAGGAGACATTTTATTTCAACTTTAAGTCGGGAGAAGTGACACCGTAAAGGACAATGTAAATGTAGGAAATATTAGCAGAATAATGAAAATGTTACTGGTGTCAAGCTGCTGCCTGTGGCGAGGAAAAGGTCATTTCAGACATTAGAATAAAACATACCACCAAAAATACCATAAAGCTACCGAAAGTGTGATTTTAAGAGTGATAACTTTGTGTGTGTGTGTGTGTGTGTGTGTGTGTGTGTGTGTGTGTGTGTGTGTGTGTGTGTGTGTGTGTGTGTGTGTGTGTGTGTGTGTGTGTGTGTGTGTGTGTGTGTGTGTGTGTGTGTGTGTGTGTGTGTGTGTGTGTGTGTGTGTGTGTGTGTGCGTATGTTAGTCACAATTTACCCATGATACATTACGGTTTTGGTTTTGATCATCTCGAACATGGCCACCGACTGACTGATGGACGGACTGATGGATTGACTAACTGACTAAAACACCCACAGGCCACAGGAGAACACAGGATATTTCTGTATCCCTGTTATGTCTCATATATTTATTTATTTTCTCTCTCTCTATATATGTTAACAAAGACGGTCTAATATATGATTTTCAGTCAGGTTTTAGAAAAACATACTCCACTGTCTATTTACTTGACTGACTTCATCAGGAAAGAGATTGATGAGGGTACTGCTTGACCTACAGAATGGTACTGCTTGACCTACAGAATGCCTTTAGGTACACTGTCTCCTAATCTACAAGCTGGAGGCACTGGAGTTAAGCAGTATCCCTCTAGGCTGGGTAAAGTCCTATTTATCAGGAATGGAGCAAGTAGTAAAGGTTAATGGTTCACTGTCTCATGCAAAACCAATGAGTTGTGGCGTTCCGCAGGGGAGCGTGCTTGGGACTCTGCTGTTTTTATTATAAATTAACGATATGAAAGATGCTTGTTCTTGCTGTCTTTTTCTTTATGCAGATGACTCTGCACTTATGGTGTCTCACAAAAGTAAAACTACGTTGGAGAGTATACAGTGCCTTGCGAAAGTATTCGCCCCCCTTGAACTTTGCGACCTTTTGCCACATTTCAGGCTTCAAACATAAAGATATAAAACTGTATTTTTTGTGAAGAATCAACAACAATTGGGACACAATCAGGAAGTGGAAAGACATTTATTAGATATTTCAAACTTTTTTAACAAATCAAAAACTGAAAAATTGGTCGTGCAAAATATTTTTGGGCTTAGTGAAGAAACATTACTGTGCAGCCGTATTCATTGATCTGGCCAAGGCTTTTGACTCTGTCAATCACCACTATGTGGGAACCCCTGTACCTGTTCGACTCTGTCAATCACCACCATGTGGGAACCCCTGTACCTGTTGCTGATGTGTCTGGGTTAGAGGTGCAATGGGATGTTCCACAAAAGGTACTGACTACTAAAACCTTTTTTAGCTACCTGGGATGTATCCTTGATGAAAGCTTGGGAGGTGTGAGCATGGCCAATAAAGTGCTTGGGAAGGTTAATTCCAGGACTAAGTTTTTGTCTAGAATGTCCAAGCTGCTTAATAAGGACTCCATGAAAGTGCTCGCTACTGCCCTCATTCAATGACATTTCGACTTTGCTAGTACTTCCTGGTTTGGGGGCTTATCTAAACTTATGAAGAGGAAGCTCCAGATAGCCCAGAATAAGCTGATCAGGGTAGTATTGAAGGTGAGTCCACGTACTCACATAGGCAGGAGCTGCTTTCAGGAACTAAACTGGCTTCCTGCTGAGGCTAGAGTGTCCCAGATTAGACTAGGCTTGGTTTACAGGATCATTTATGGTCCTGCTCCCAGATATCTAAGTGATTACTTTCCTCGTGTTAGGGATGCACACAATCACAGCACCAGATCAGGTGTTGCTGATGTGTGCTTATACAGGTTCAGGAGTAATGCTGGGAAAGGTACTTTCTTGTATACTGGAGCCTCAGAATGGAATGAGTTGCCTCTGCCTATAAAAACAACGTCCTGTTTGGGCAGCTTTAAAAATAAAGTAAATCTATGTTTGATGTCTTCTGTGAATAACCCCTATGATGTAACTGGAATGATGAGATAGATGTTCTTCTTCTCTGTTTTTGTTTGATTATTTCACTGCCATTCACTGCCATACTGTGTCCCATCCTATCCAGCCATCAAGAGGACCACAATGGAAATAAGTTCCAGACTTTATTGTGTTTTCCTCCATGATTTAACAATGGAAATAAGTCCCAGACTGTATTGTGTGTTATCCTCCATGATTTAACTAATGTGCATGTATGGCTTTTTCTTTGTGTGCTTGTTTTTTTTTAAATGGTCGAATGAATGAACTAAAACTAAATTTAACTAAAACTAAACTCCCACTGTCT